>NC_090832.1:75497148-75807330 GCF_028021215.1 Eschrichtius robustus
GAGGAATGCGCAAAGTAGAAGTGGTCCACGTGCACACTGGGGAATTACTCCAATAAAAACTAAAAATTAAATTTAAAAATCCAACAAAAGTAAGGAGACATCAGCTTGTGTGGGTTTGTCCGGGCACACTCCACTCTAATTTATAACCGAGAAACACCACAGG
The DNA here is from genome assembly GCF_028021215.1 of Eschrichtius robustus. Taxonomy (NCBI): domain Eukaryota; kingdom Metazoa; phylum Chordata; class Mammalia; order Artiodactyla; family Eschrichtiidae; genus Eschrichtius; species Eschrichtius robustus. The sequence continues at coordinate 75,497,312 of NC_090832.1, forward strand.
CCGCAAGGGCTTTTCCCTAGTTACCATGGTGGGGACATAGAAAGGCTGCCGCCCTCTGGCATTTACCTGCAAAAGCAGCTTTAAAGCCTGTGCTAATGGTCATTTCATAGGAACAAGTACTGCAGAACTGTAAATGAAACCTGCCCTCAAAATGTCTTGAGGGAGGTAATGGCCAAAACATTTCAAAATGTGACACATACTTTAAGAGAACACTTTGAAGAACTAAGGGGTAATCACAGGTTGAAAAATAAAAAGGACATGCCTTAAAGCTCAATTTCAACGGATTATGAGGCACAGGCGAATTCAACCACAAAGAGGTATCAGCTCACACTTGTCAGAATAACCATCAGCATGGAAACTACAAACAATAAATGCTGAAGGTGTTGTGGAGAAATGCATACCCTCAACTTCAAGTGGGACATAACTTGAAAAGGGCCACGAATGAGAACAGAATGGAGGTGCCTTAAAAAGGTAAACATTGAGCTACCGTATGATCCAGCAGGCCCACTCCTCGACCTATAATCTAAGAAGAAAGAATTGGAAAGACACAGGCAGGCAAATCTGCATGGCACAGTATTACAATAGCCAAGATATGGAAGTAACCAAAAAGTCCACCAACAGATGGGTGGACAAAGAAGAACTCCTCCATGTACAGATGGAATATTCGCTAGTGAAAAAAATGAAACAATGCCATTTGCAGCACCATACATGAGTCTAGACGTAATCACGCCACCTGTAGTCAGTGAGAAAGCAAAAGACACATATCCTATCATATCACTTTTAGGAGTTACTTAAAAATTGATACCAATGAAGATATTTCCACAGAGAAAGGCAATCACAGATTCATTAAAAAAACTTATGGTTCACCAAATAGAAAGGGATGAGGATTGGATACATTACCATATTGGGGTTAACAGAGATATACATACCATGTGAAATATATAATCACCAAAGACGTACGGAAGACCAGGAGAAGACTACTCAACATTGTGTCATAACCTACATGGGAAAAGGATGCGAGGAAGAATAGATACACGTATATGTGTGAAAGAACCACATCTTGCACACCTAGAACAAACAAACCATTGTAATCAAATTTGCTGGGATAAAAAATAAAAAGTAAATTACAATTATGAACAAGAAGTAATGAGACATAAACATAAAGTGCTTTTTTCCTGGCACATTCCATTCGAATTTACAACCTAGAACACCACTTCCATTAAGGCTCTGTTTCCCCAGTTACCAAATTTGGTAAAGGAGAAATGCTGCCACCTTGTGGCCATTTCCTGCAAGAGCAGCTTTAAACTCACAGCTAATGGTCACTTAACATTCACAAGGACTCAGGGCTGTAAAGGACACCTGCCCTAAAAAATTGTGCTGAAGTAGGGAATGGACAAAAAAATTCAAAACAGGCAAATGTTTCAAGAAGAGAGTATGAGGAGTTAAGTTTTACTCACGCTCTTTTAAAAAAAAAGGAAAATGGATAAAAGCTCAACCTCAGGGAGTGTTAGACCCATGCAATCTAATCTACAAAAAGTTTCAACTTAGACCAGTCGACTGACCATCAGCAAAATGTCTACAAACAATAAATGCTGACGGGGTTTTCAAGAACTGTATCCCCTCTACCTGCTGGTGAGACGTAAACGGGTAACAGCCAATAATGAGAAGAGAAAGGAGCTGTGTTTAAAAGTAAAAATGGAGGTACCATTCAATCCAGCAGGCGCACCATTGGACCTCTCACCTGAGAAGACAAGAATCGAGAAGACACAGGCCGCAAAAGCTGCAGTGCAGCCTTATTCACAATAGCCAAGACAGTGAAGCAATCAAAATATCCAACAAGAGGTGAATGGATAAAGAAGAAGTGGTCCATGTACACAATGGAATATTAGCCCTGGAAAACAATGAACCATTGCTCTTTGAGGCACCACAAATGGGTCTGGAGATAATCACGAAACATGAGGTAGCTCGGAAACCAAAGACCTGTATTCTATGATATCACTTATAGGCGTTATCTAATAACTGACACAAATGAATATATTTCCACAGAGAAAGACACTCACAGACTTGAAAACAAACTATGCTCATCTAAAAGGAAAGGTGGGGGGAATGGATAAGTTAAGATTAGTGTTGCTATATGTATACAAACACATAGTATATACATATCTCAAAAAGACCGACCATGGAGCAAGGGAGGTCTGTGGAACCCTCTGTAACATTTTACATGGGAAGAGGATCTGTACTTGAATAGACATATATAATGTACAAATGAACCAGATTGTGTACACCTAGGACAGACAATATTCGAAGCCTTACCACAATTAAAAAAAAAATTAAAACCAAGAAGAAATAATGAGACATAAACTTATGGGGGTTTCTCCAGGCACATTCCAATTTAATTTACAACCTAGGAACACGACTTCCAGAAAGGCTCTGCTGCCCTAGTACCCAGATTTGGGAGTGGAGAAATGCTGCCTGCTTGAGGCCACTTCTCACAACAGCAGCTTTAAACCCATTGCTAAGGGTCACTAAATATTCACCAAACTTGCAGTTCGGGAAATGACACCTGCTCTCTAAAAAAATTCTGAGGTGGAAAATCGACCAAAAATTTCAAAATAGGGCAACCTTCCAAGAAGACAATTTCAAGAAATATATTGTACTCCCAACTGTTTCCTTTTTTTTAACAGAAAAGAAAACGGTGGAGAAACATGATGAGTTTTACGAATTTTCAAAGACATGCAAACCCAAATTACAAAACCCTATCAGCACACAGCAGCCAGTAGGGCCATTAGCATAAAGGCAGCAAACAATAAATGCTAAATCGATTGTGGAGAAATGCATACCCTCGATTCTAAGGGGGACGTGGTAAGAGCCACTAATGAAAACACAAAGAAGGTGCTTTGAAAAGGGAAACACGGTGCTACCAGTCAATCAGTCACACCCACTGCTGGGCCTATCAACTGAGAAAATGAGAATCAAAAAGTCACAGGCTGGCAATCCTGCACTCCAACAATATTTACCATAGCCAACACTTGGAAGCAATGAAAATGTCCATCAACCGAGGAATGCGCAAAGTAGAAGTGGTCCACGTGCACACTGGGGAATTACTCCAATAAAAACTAAAAATTAAATTTAAAAATCCAACAAAAGTAAGGAGACATCAGCTTGTGTGGGTTTGTCCGGGCACACTCCACTCTAATTTATAACCGAGAAACACCACAGGCCGCAAGGGCTTTTCCCTAGTTACCATGGTGGGGACATAGAAAGGCTGCCGCCCTCTGGCATTTACCTGCAAAAGCAGCTTTAAAGCCTGTGCTAATGGTCATTTCATAGGAACAAGTACTGCAGAACTGTAAATGAAACCTGCCCTCAAAATGTCTTGAGGGAGGTAATGGCCAAAACATTTCAAAATGTGACACATACTTTAAGAGAACACTTTGAAGAACTAAGGGGTAATCACAGGTTGAAAAATAAAAAGGACATGCCTTAAAGCTCAATTTCAACGGATTATGAGGCACAGGCGAATTCAACCACAAAGAGGTATCAGCTCACACTTGTCAGAATAACCATCAGCATGGAAACTACAAACAATAAATGCTGAAGGTGTTGTGGAGAAATGCATACCCTCAACTTCAAGTGGGACATAACTTAAAAAGGGCCACGAATGAGAACAGAATGGAGGTGCCTTAAAAAGGTAAACATTGAGCTACCGTATGATCCAGCAGGCCCACTGCTCGACCTATAATCTAAGAAGAAAGAATTGGAAAGACACAGGCAGGCAAATCTGCATGGCACAGTATTACAATAGCCAAGATATGGAAGTAACCAAAAAGTCCACCAACAGATGGGTGGACAAAGAAGAACTCCTCCATGTACAGATGGAATATTCGCTAGTGAAAAAAATGAAACAATGCCATTTGCAGCACCATACATGAGTCTAGACGTAATCACGCCACCTGTAGTCAGTGAGAAAGCAAAAGACACATATCCTATCATATCACTTTTAGGAGTTACTTAAAAATTGATACCAATGAAGATATTTCCACAGAGAAAGGCAATCACAGATTCATTAAAAAAATTATGGTTCACCAAATACAAAGGGATGAGGATTGGATACATTACCATATTGGGGTTAACAGAGTTATACATACCATGTGAAATATATAATCACCAAAGACGTACGGAAGACCAGGAGAAGACTACTCAACATTGTGTCATAACCTACATGGGAAAAGGATGCGAGGAAGAATAGATACACGTATATGTGTGAAAGAACCACATCTTGCACACCTAGAACAAACAAACCATTGTAATCAAATTTGCTGGGATAAAAAATAAAAAGTAAATTACAATTATGAACAAGAAGTAATGAGACATAAACATAAAGTGCTTTTTTCCTGGCACATTCCATTCGAATTTACAACCTAGAACACCACTCCCATTAAGGCTCTGTTTCCCCAGTTACCAAATTTGGTAAAGGAGAAATGCTGCCACCTTGTGGCCGTTTACTGCAAGAGCAGCTTTAAACTCACAGCTAATGGTCACTTAACATTCACAAGGACTCAGGGCTGTAAAGGACACCTGCCCTAAAAAATTGTGCTGAAGTAGGGAATGGACAAAAAAATTCAAAACAGGCAAATGTTTCAAGAAGAGAGTATGAGGAGTTAAGTTTTACTCACGCTCTTTTAAAAAAAAAGGAAAATGGATAAAAGCTCAACCTCAGGGAGTGTTAGACCCATGCAATCTAATCTACAAAAAGTTTCAACTTAGACCAGTCGACTGACCATCAGCAAAATGTCTACAAACAATAAATGCTGACGGGGTTTTCAAGAACTGTATCCCCTCTACCTGCTGGTGAGACGTAAACGGGTAACAGCCAATAATGAGAAGAGAAAGGAGCTGTGTTTAAAAGTAAAAATGGAGGTACCATTCAATCCAGCAGGCGCACCATTGGACCTCTCACCTGAGAAGACAAGAATCGAGAAGACACAGGCCGCAAAAGCTGCAGTGCAGCCTTATTCACAATAGCCAAGACAGTGAAGCAATCAAAATATCCAACAAGAGGTGAATGGATAAAGAAGAAGTGGTCCATGTACACAATGGAATATTAGCCCTGGAAAACAATGAACCATTGCTCTTTGAGGCACCACAAATGGGTCTGGAGATAATCACGAAACATGAGGTAGCTCGGAAACCAAAGACCTGTATTCTATGATATCACTTATAGGCGTTATCTAATAACTGACACAAATGAATATATTTCCACAGAGAAAGACACTCACAGACTTGAAAACAAACTATGCTCATCTAAAAGGAAAGGTGGGGGGAATGGATAAGTTAAGATTAGTGTTGCTATATGTATACAAACACATAGTATATACATATCTCAAAAAGACCGACCATGGAGCAAGGGAGGTCTGTGGAACCCTCTGTAACATTTTACATGGGAAGAGGATCTGTACTTGAATAGACATATATAATGTACAAATGAACCAGATTGTGTACACCTAGGACAGACAATATTCGAAGCCTTACCACAATTAAAAAAAAATTAAAACCAAGAAGAAATAATGAGACATAAACTTATGGGGGTTTCTCCAGGCACATTCCAATTTAATTTACAACCTAGGAACACGACTTCCAGAAAGGCTCTGCTGCCCTAGTACCCAGATTTGGGAGTGGAGAAATGCTGCCTGCTTGAGGCCACTTCCCACAACAGCAGCTTTAAACCCATTGCTAAGGGTCACTAAATATTCACCAAACTTGCAGTTCGGGAAATGACACCTGCTCTCTAAAAAAATTCTGAGGTGGAAAATCGACCAAAAATTTCAAAATAGGGCAACCTTCCAAGAAGACAATTTCAAGAAATATATTGTACTCCCAACTGTTTCCTTTTTTTTAACAGAAAAGAAAACGGTGGAGAAACATGATGAGTTTTACGAATTTTCAAAGACATGCAAACCCAAATTACAAAACCCTATCAGCACACAGCAGCCAGTAGGGCCATTAGCATAAAGGCAGCAAACAATAAATGCTAAATCGATTGTGGAGAAATGCATACCCTCGATTCTAAGGGGGACGTGGTAAGAGCCACTAATGAAAACACAAAGAAGGTGCTTTGAAAAGGGAAACACGGTGCTACCAGTCAATCAATCACACCCACTGCTGGGCCTATCAACTGAGAAAATGAGAATCAAAAAGTCACAGGCTGGCAATCCTGCACTCCAACAATATTTACCATAGCCAACACTTGGAAGCAATGAAAATGTCCATCAACCGAGAAATGCGCAAAGTAGAAGTGGTCCACGTGCACACTGGGGAATTACTCCAATAAAAACTAAAAATTAAATTTAAAAATCCAACAAAAGTAAGGAGACATCAGCTTGTGTGGGTTTGTCCGGGCACACTCCACTCTAATTTATAACCGAGAAACACCACAGGCCGCAAGGGCTTTTCCCTAGTTACCATGGTGGGGACATAGAAAGGCTGCCGCCCTCTGGCATTTACCTGCAAAAGCAGCTTTAAAGCCTGTGCTAATGGTCATTTCTTAGGAACAAGTACTGCAGAACTGTAAATGAAACCTGCCCTCAAAATGTCTTGAGGGAGGTAATGGCCAAAACATTTCAAAATGTGACACATACTTTAAGAGAACACTTTGAAGAACTAAGGGGTAATCACAGGTTGAAAAATAAAAAGGACATGCCTTAAAGCTCAATTTCAACGGATTATGAGGCACAGGCGAATTCAACCACAAAGAGGTATCAGCTCACACTTGTCAGAATAACCATCAGCATGGAAACTACAAACAATAAATGCTGAAGGTGTTGTGGAGAAATGCATACCCTCAACTTCAAGTGGGACATAACTTAAAAAGGGCCACGAATGAGAACAGAATGGAGGTGCCTTAAAAAGGTAAACATTGAGCTACCGTATGATCCAGCAGGCCCACTGCTCGACCTATAATCTAAGAAGAAAGAATTGGAAAGACACAGGCAGGCAAATCTGCATGGCACAGTATTACAATAGCCAAGATATGGAAGTAACCAAAAAGTCCACCAACAGATGGGTGGACAAAGAAGAACTCCTCCATGTACAGATGGAATATTCGCTAGTGAAAAAAATGAAACAATGCCATTTGCAGCACCATACATGAGTCTAGACGTAATCACGCCACCTGTAGTCAGTGAGAAAGCAAAAGACACATATCCTATCATATCACTTTTAGGAGTTACTTAAAAATTGATACCAATGAAGATATTTCCACAGAGAAAGGCAATCACAGATTCATTAAAAAAATTATGGTTCACCAAATACAAAGGGATGAGGATTGGATACATTACCATATTGGGGTTAACAGAGTTATACATACCATGTGAAATATATAATCACCAAAGACGTACGGAAGACCAGGAGAAGACTACTCAACATTGTGTCATAACCTACATGGGAAAAGGATGCGAGGAAGAATAGATACACGTATATGTGTGAAAGAACCACATCTTGCACACCTAGAACAAACAAACCATTGTAATCAAATTTGCTGGGATAAAAAATAAAAAGTAAATTACAATTATGAACAAGAAGTAATGAGACATAAACATAAAGTGCTTTTTTCCTGGCACATTCCATTCGAATTTACAACCTAGAACACCACTCCCATTAAGGCTCTGTTTCCCCAGTTACCAAATTTGGTAAAGGAGAAATGCTGCCACCTTGTGGCCGTTTACTGCAAGAGCAGCTTTAAACTCACAGCTAATGGTCACTTAACATTCACAAGGACTCAGGGCTGTAAAGGACACCTGCCCTAAAAAATTGTGCTGAAGTAGGGAATGGACAAAAAAATTCAAAACAGGCAAATGTTTCAAGAAGAGAGTATGAGGAGTTAAGTTTTACTCACGCTCTTTTAAAAAAAAAGGAAAATGGATAAAAGCTCAACCTCAGGGAGTGTTAGACCCATGCAATCTAATCTACAAAAAGTTTCAACTTAGACCAGTCGACTGACCATCAGCAAAATGTCTACAAACAATAAATGCTGACGGGGTTTTCAAGAACTGTATCCCCTCTACCTGCTGGTGAGACGTAAACGGGTAACAGCCAATAATGAGAAGAGAAAGGAGCTGTGTTTAAAAGTAAAAATGGAGGTACCATTCAATCCAGCAGGCGCACCATTGGACCTCTCACCTGAGAAGACAAGAATCGAGAAGACACAGGCCGCAAAAGCTGCAGTGCAGCCTTATTCACAATAGCCAAGACAGTGAAGCAATCAAAATATCCAACAAGAGGTGAATGGATAAAGAAGAAGTGGTCCATGTACACAATGGAATATTAGCCCTGGAAAACAATGAACCATTGCTCTTTGAGGCACCACAAATGGGTCTGGAGATAATCACGAAACATGAGGTAGCTCGGAAACCAAAGACCTGTATTCTATGATATCACTTATAGGCGTTATCTAATAACTGACACAAATGAATATATTTCCACAGAGAAAGACACTCACAGACTTGAAAACAAACTATGCTCATCTAAAAGGAAAGGTGGGGGGAATGGATAAGTTAAGATTAGTGTTGCTATATGTATACAAACACATAGTATATACATATCTCAAAAAGACCGACCATGGAGCAAGGGAGGTCTGTGGAACCCTCTGTAACATTTTACATGGGAAGAGGATCTGTACTTGAATAGACATATATAATGTACAAATGAACCAGATTGTGTACACCTAGGACAGACAATATTCGAAGCCTTACCACAATTAAAAAAAAATTAAAACCAAGAAGAAATAATGAGACATAAACTTATGGGGGTTTCTCCAGGCACATTCCAATTTAATTTACAACCTAGGAACACGACTTCCAGAAAGGCTCTGCTGCCCTAGTACCCAGATTTGGGAGTGGAGAAATGCTGCCTGCTTGAGGCCACTTCCCACAACAGCAGCTTTAAACCCATTGCTAAGGGTCACTAAATATTCACCAAACTTGCAGTTCGGGAAATGACACCTGCTCTCTAAAAAAATTCTGAGGTGGAAAATCGACCAAAAATTTCAAAATAGGGCAACCTTCCAAGAAGACAATTTCAAGAAATATATTGTACTCCCAACTGTTTCCTTTTTTTTAACAGAAAAGAAAACGGTGGAGAAACATGATGAGTTTTACGAATTTTCAAAGACATGCAAACCCAAATTACAAAACCCTATCAGCACACAGCAGCCAGTAGGGCCATTAGCATAAAGGCAGCAAACAATAAATGCTAAATCGATTGTGGAGAAATGCATACCCTCGATTCTAAGGGGGACGTGGTAAGAGCCACTAATGAAAACACAAAGAAGGTGCTTTGAAAAGGGAAACACGGTGCTACCAGTCAATCAATCACACCCACTGCTGGGCCTATCAACTGAGAAAATGAGAATCAAAAAGTCACAGGCTGGCAATCCTGCACTCCAACAATATTTACCATAGCCAACACTTGGAAGCAATGAAAATGTCCATCAACCGAGAAATGCGCAAAGTAGAAGTGGTCCACGTGCACACTGGGGAATTACTCCAATAAAAACTAAAAATTAAATTTAAAAATCCAACAAAAGTAAGGAGACATCAGCTTGTGTGGGTTTGTCCGGGCACACTCCACTCTAATTTATAACCGAGAAACACCACAGGCCGCAAGGGCTTTTCCCTAGTTACCATGGTGGGGACATAGAAAGGCTGCCGCCCTCTGGCATTTACCTGCAAAAGCAGCTTTAAAGCCTGTGCTAATGGTCATTTCATAGGAACAAGTACTGCAGAACTGTAAATGAAACCTGCCCTCAAAATGTCTTGAGGGAGGTAATGGCCAAAACATTTCAAAATGTGACACATACTTTAAGAGAACACTTTGAAGAACTAAGGGGTAATCACAGGTTGAAAAATAAAAAGGACATGCCTTAAAGCTCAATTTCAACGGATTATGAGGCACAGGCGAATTCAACCACAAAGAGGTATCAGCTCACACTTGTCAGAATAACCATCAGCAAGGAAACTACAAACAATAAATGCTGAAGGTGTTGTGGAGAAATGCATACCCTCAACTTCAAGTGGGACATAACTTGAAAAGGGCCACGAATGAGAACAGAATGGAGGTGCCTTAAAAAGGTAAACATTGAGCTACCGTATGATCCAGCAGGCCCACTCCTCGACCTATAATCTAAGAAGAAAGAATTGGATAGACACAGGCAGGCAAATCTGCATGGCACAGTATTACAATAGCCAAGATATGGAAATAACCAAAAAGTCCACCAACAGATGGGTGGACAAAGAAGAACTCCTCCATGTACAGATGGAATATTCGCTAGTGAAAAAAATGAAACAATGCCATTTGCAGCACCATACATGAGTCTAGACGTAATCACGCCACCTGTAGTCAGTGAGAAAGCAAAAGACACATATCCTATCATATCACTTTTAGGAGTTACTTAAAAATTGATACCAATGAAGATATTTCCACAGAGAAAGGCAATCACAGATTCATTAAAAAAACTTATGGTTCACCAAATACAAAGGGATGAGGATTGGATACATTACCATATTGGGGTTAACAGAGATATACATACCATGTGAAATATATAATCACCAAAGACTTACGGAAGACCAGGAGAAGACTACTCAACATTGTGTCATAACCTACATGGGAAAAGGATGCGAGGAAGAATAGATACACGTATATGTGTGAAAGAACCACATCTTGCACACCTAGAACAAACAAACCATTGTAATCAAATTTGCTGGGATAAAAAATAAAAAGTAAATTACAATTATGAACAAGAAGTAATGAGACATAAACATAAAGTGCTTTTTTCCTGGCACATTCCATTCGAATTTACAACCTAGAACACCACTTCCATTAAGGCTCTGTTTCCCCAGTTACCAAATTTGGTAAAGGAGAAATGCTGCCACCTTGTGGCCGTTTCCTGCAAGAGCAGCTTTAAACTCACAGCTAATGGTCACTTAACATTCACAAGGACTCAGGGCTGTAAAGGACACCTGCCATAAAAAATTGTGCTGAAGTAGGGAATGGACAAAAAAATTCAAAACAGGCAAATGTTTCAAGAAGAGGGTATGAGGAGTTAAGTTTTACTCACGCTCTTTTTAAAAAAAAGGAAAATGGATAAAAGCTCAACCTCAGGGAGTGTTAGACCCATGCAATCTAATCTACAAAAAGTTTCAACTTAGACCAGTCAACTGACCATCAGCAAAATGTCTACAAACAATAAATGCTGACGGGGTTTTCAAGAACTGTATCCCCTCTACCTGCTGGTGAGACGTAAAGGGGTAACAGCCAATAATGAGAAGAGAAAGGAGCTGTGTTTAAAAGTAAAAATGGAGGTACCATTCAATCCAGCAGGCGCACCATTGGACCTCTCACCTGAGAAGACAAGAATCGAGAAGACACAGGCCGCAAAAGCTGCAGTGCAGCTTTATTCACAATAGCCAAGACAGTGAAGCAATCAAAATATCCAACAAGAGGTGAATGGATAAAGAAGAAGTGGTCCATGTACACAATGGAATATTAGCCATGGAAAACAATGAACCATTGCTCTTTGAGGCACCACAAATGGGTCTGGAGAGAATCACGAAACATGAGGTAGCTCGGAAACCAAAGACCTGTATTCTGTGATATCACTTATAGGCGTTATCTAATAACTGACACAAATGAATATATTTCCACAGAGAAAGACACTCACAGACTTAGAAAACAAACTATGCTCATCTAAAAGGAAAGGTGGGGGGAATGGATAAGTTAAGATTAGTGTTGCTCTATGTATACAAACACATAGTATATACATATCTCAAAAAGACCGACCATGGAGCAAGGGAGGTCTGTGGAACCCTCTGTAACATTTTACATGGGAAGAGGATCTGTACTTGAATAGACATATATAATGTACAAATGAACCAGATTGTGTATACCTAGGACAGACAATATTCGAAGCTTTACCACAATTAAAAAATAATTTAAAACCAAGAAGAAATAATGAGACATAAACTTATGGGGGTTTCTCCAGGCACATTCCAATTTAATTTACAACCTAGGATCACGACTTCCAGAAAGGCTCTGCTGCCCTAGTACCCAGATTTGGGAGTGGAGAAATGCTGCCTGCTTGAGGCCACTTCCCACAACAGCAGCTTTAAACCCATTGCTAAGGGTCACTAAATATTCACCAAAATTGCAGTTCAGCAAATGACGCCTGCTCTCTAAAAAAATTCTGAGGTGGAAAATCGACCAAAAATTTCAAAATAGGGCAACCTTCCAAGAAGACAATTTCAAGAAATATATTGTACTCCCAACTGTTTCCTTTTTTTTAACAGAAAAGAAAACGGTGGAGAAACATGATGAGTTTTACGAATTTTCAAAGACATGCAAACCCAAATTACAAAACCCTATCAGCACACAGCAGCCAGTAGGGCCATTAGCATAAAGGCAGCAAACAATAAATGCTAAATCGATTGTGGAGAAATGCATACCCTCGATTCTAAGGGGGACGTGGTAAGAGCCACTAATGAAAACACAAAGAAGGTGCTTTGAAAAGGGAAACACGGTGCTACCAGTCAATCAGTCACACCCACTGCTGGGCCTATCAACTGAGAAAATGAGAATCAAAAAGTCACAGGCTGGCAATCCTGCACTCCAACAATATTTACCATAGCCAACACTTGGAAGCAATGAAAATGTCCATCAACCGAGGAATGCGCAAAGTAGAAGTGGTCCACGTGCACACTGGGGAATTACTCCAATAAAAACTAAAAATTAAATTTAAAAATCCAACAAAAGTAAGGAGACATCAGCTTGTGTGGGTTTGTCCGGGCACACTCCACTCTAATTTATAACCGAGAAACACCACAGGCCGCAAGGGCTTTTCCCTAGTTACCATGGTGGGGACATAGAAAGGCTGCCGCCCTCTGGCATTTACCTGCAAAAGCAGCTTTAAAGCCTGTGCTAATGGTCATTTCATAGGAACAAGTACTGCAGAACTGTAAATGAAACCTGCCCTCAAAATGTCTTGAGGGAGGTAATGGCCAAAACATTTCAAAATGTGACACATACTTTAAGAGAACACTTTGAAGAACTAAGGGGTAATCACAGGTTGAAAAATAAAAAGGACATGCCTTAAAGCTCAATTTCAACGGATTATGAGGCACAGGCGAATTCAACCACAAAGAGGTATCAGCTCACACTTGTCAGAATAACCATCAGCATGGAAACTACAAACAATAAATGCTGAAGGTGTTGTGGAGAAATGCATACCCTCAACTTCAAGTGGGACATAACTTGAAAAGGGCCACGAATGAGAACAGAATGGAGGTACCTTAAAAAGGTAAACATTGAGCTACCGTATGATCCAGCAGGCCCACTGCTCGACCTATAATCTAAGAAGAAAGAATTGGAAAGACACAGGCAGGCAAATCTGCATGGCACAGTATTACAATAGCCAAGATATGGAAGTAACCAAAAAGTCCACCAACAGATGGGTGGACAAAGAAGAACTCCTCCATGTACAGATGGAATATTCGCTAGTGAAAAAAATGAAACAATGCCATTTGCAGCACCATACATGAGTCTAGACGTAATCACGCCACCTGTAGTCAGTGAGAAAGCAAAAGACACATATCCTATCATATCACTTTTAGGAGTTACTTAAAAATTGATACCAATGAAGATATTTCCACAGAGAAAGGCAATCACAGATTCATTAAAAAAATTATGGTTCACCAAATACAAAGGGATGAGGATTGGATACATTACCATATTGGGGTTAACAGAGATATACATACCATGTGAAATATATAATCACCAAAGACGTACGGAAGACCAGGAGAAGACTACTCAACATTGTGTCATAACCTACATGGGAAAAGGATGCGAGGAAGAATAGATACACGTATATGTGTGAAAGAACCACATCTTGCACACCTAGAACAAACAAACCATTGTAATCAAATTTGCTGGGATAAAAAATAAAAAGTAAATTACAATTATGAACAAGAAGTAATGAGACATAAACATAAAGTGCTTTTTTCCTGGCACATTCCATTCGAATTTACAACCTAGAACACCACTCCCATTAAGGCTCTGTTTCCCCAGTTACCAAATTTGGTAAAGGAGAAATGCTGCCACCTTGTGGCCGTTTACTGCAAGAGCAGCTTTAAACTCACAGCTAATGGTCACTTAACATTCACAAGGACTCAGGGCTGTAAAGGACACCTGCCCTAAAAAATTGTGCTGAAGTAGGGAATGGACAAAAAAATTCAAAACAGGCAAATGTTTCAAGAAGAGAGTATGAGGAGTTAAGTTTTACTCACGCTCTTTTAAAAAAAAAGGAAAATGGATAAAAGCTCAACCTCAGGGAGTGTTAGACCCATGCAATCTAATCTACAAAAAGTTTCAACTTAGACCAGTCGACTGACCATCAGCAAAATGTCTACAAACAATAAATGCTGACGGGGTTTTCAAGAACTGTATCCCCTCTACCTGCTGGTGAGACGTAAACGGGTAACAGCCAATAATGAGAAGAGAAAGGAGCTGTGTTTAAAAGTAAAAATGGAGGTACCATTCAATCCAGCAGGCGCACCATTGGACCTCTCACCTGAGAAGACAAGAATCGAGAAGACACAGGCCGCAAAAGCTGCAGTGCAGCCTTATTCACAATAGCCAAGACAGTGAAGCAATCAAAATATCCAACAAGAGGTGAATGGATAAAGAAGAAGTGGTCCATGTACACAATGGAATATTAGCCATGGAAAACAATGAACCATTGCTCTTTGAGGCACCACAAATGGGTCTGGAGATAATCACGAAACATGAGGTAGCTCGGAAACCAAAGACCTGTATTCTATGATATCACTTATAGGCGTTATCTAATAACTGACACAAATGAATATATTTCCACAGAGAAAGACACTCACAGACTTGAAAACAAACTATGCTCATCTAAAAGGAAAGGTGGGGGGAATGGATAAGTTAAGATTAGTGTTGCTATATGTATACAAACACATAGTATATACATATATCAAAAAGACCGACCATGGAGCAAGGGAGGTCTGTGGAACCCTCTGTAACATTTTACATGGGAAGAGGATCTGTACTTGAATAGACATATATAATGTACAAATGAACCAGATTGTGTACACCTAGGAAAAACAATATTCGAAGCCTTACCAGAATTAAAAAAAAATTAAAACCAAGAAGAAATATTGAGACATAAACTTATGGGGGTTTCTCCAGGCACATTCCAATTTAATTTACAACCTAGGAACAGGACTTCCAGAAAGGCTCTGCTGCCCTAGTACCCAGATTTGGGAGTGGAGAAATGCTGCCTGCTTGAGGCCACTTCCCACAACAGCAGCTTTAAACCCATTGCTAAGGGTCACTAAATATTCACCAAACTTGCAGTTCGGGAAATGACACCTGCTCTCTAAAAAAATTCTGAGGTGGAAAATCGACCAAAAATTTCAAAATAGGGCAACCTTCCAAGAAGACAATTTCAAGAAATATATTGTACTCCCAACTGTTTCCTTTTTTTTAACAGAAAAGAAAACGGTGGAGAAACATGATGAGTTTTACGAATTTTCAAAGACATGCAAACCCAAATTACAAAACCCTATCAGCACACAGCAGCCAGTAGGGCCATTAGCATAAAGGCAGCAAACAATAAATGCTAAATCGATTGTGGAGAAATGCATACCCTCGATTCTAAGGGGGACGTGGTAAGAGCCACTAATGAAAACACAAAGAAGGTGCTTTGAAAAGGGAAACACGGTGCTACCAGTCAATCAATCACACCCACTGCTGGGCCTATCAACTGAGAAAATGAGAATCAAAAAGTCACAGGCTGGCAATCCTGCACTCCAACAATATTTACCATAGCCAACACTTGGAAGCAATGAAAATGTCCATCAACCGAGGAATGCGCAAAGTAGAAGTGGTCCACGTGCACACTGGGGAATTACTCCAATAAAAACTAAAAATTAAATTTAAAAATCCAACAAAAGTAAGGAGACATCAGCTTGTGTGGGTTTGTCCGGGCACACTCCACTCTAATTTATAACCGAGAAACACCACAGGCCGCAAGGGCTTTTCCCTAGTTACCATGGTGGGGACATAGAAAGGCTGCCGCCCTCTGGCATTTACCTGCAAAAGCAGCTTTAAAGCCTGTGCTAATGGTCATTTCATAGGAACAAGTACTGCAGAACTGTAAATGAAACCTGCCCTCAAAATGTCTTGAGAGAGGTAATGGCCAAAACATTTCAAAATGTGACACATACTTTAAGAGAACACTTTGAAGAACTAAGGGGTAATCACAGGTTGAAAAATAAAAAGGACATGCCTTAAAGCTCAATTTCAACGGATTATGAGGCACAGGCGAATTCAACCACAAAGAGGTATCAGCTCACACTTGTCAGAATAACCATCAGCATGGAAACTACAAACAATAAATGCTGAAGGTGTTGTGGAGAAATGCATACCCTCAACTTCAAGTGGGACATAACTTGAAAAGGGCCACGAATGAGAACAGAATGGAGGTGCCTTAAAAAGGTAAACATTGAGCTACCATATGATCCACCAGGCCCACTCTTCGAACTATAATCTAAGAAGAAAGAATTGGAAGGACACAGGCAGGCAAATCTGCATGGCACAGTATTACAATAGCCAAGATATGGAAGTAACCAAAAAGTCCACCAACAGATGGGTGGACAAAGAAGAACTCCTCCATGTACAGATGGAATATTCGCTAGTGAAAAAAATGAAACAATGCCATTTGCAGCACCATACATGAGTCTAGACGTAATCACGCCACCTTTAGTCAGTGAGAAAGCAAAAGACACATATCCTATCATATCACTTTTAGGAGTTACTTAAAAATTGATACCAATGAAGATATTTCCACAGAGAAAGGCAATCACAGATTCATTAAAAAAACTTATGGTTCACCAAATAGAAAGGGATGAGGATTGGATACATTACCATATTGGGGTTAACAGAGATATACATACCATGTGAAATATATAATCACCAAAGACGTACGGAAGACCAGGAGAAGACTACTCAACATTGTGTCATAACCTACATGGGAAAAGGATGCGAGGAAGAATAGATACACGTATATGTGTGAAAGAACCACATCTTGCACACCTAGAACAAACAAACCATTGTAATCAAATTTGCTGGGATAAAAAATAAAAAGTAAATTACAATTATGAACAAGAAGTAATGAGACATAAACATAAAGTGCTTTTTTCCTGGCACATTCCATTCGAATTTACAACCTAGAACACCACTCCCATTAAGGCTATGTTTCCCCAGTTACCAAATTTGGTAAAGGAGAAATGCTGCCACCTTGTGGCCGTTTCCTGCAAGAGCAGCTTTAAACTCACAGCTAATGGTCACTTAACATTCACAAGGACTCAGGGCTGTAAAGGACACCTGCCCTAAAAAATTGTGCTGAAGTAGGGAATGGACAAAAACATTCAAAACAGGCAAATGTTTCAAGAAGAGAGTATGAGGAGTTAAGTTTTACTCACGCTCTTTTAAAAAAAAAGGAAAATGGATAAAAGCTCAACCTCAGGGAGTGTTAGACCCATGCAATCTAATCTACAAAAAGTTTCAACTTAGACCAGTCGACTGACCATCAGCAAAATGTCTACAAACAATAAATGCTGACGGGGTTTTCAAGAACTGTATCCCCTCTACCTGCTGGTGAGACGTAAAGGGGTAACAGCCAATAATGAGAAGAGAAAGGAGCTGTGTTTAAAAGTAAAAATGGAGGTACCATTCAATCCAGCAGCCACACCATTGGACCTCTCACCTGAGAAGACAAGAATCGAGAAGACACAGGCCGCAAAAGCTGCAGTGCAGACTTATTCACAATAGCCAAGACAGAGAAGCAATCAAATATCCAACAAGAGGTGAATGGATAAAGAAGAAGTGGTCCATGTACACAATGGAATATTAGCCATGGAAAACAATGAACCATTGCTCTTTGAGGCACCACAAATGGGTCTGGAGATAATCACGAAACATGAGGTAGCTCGGAAACCAAAGACCTGTATTCTATGATATCACTTATAGGCGTTATCTAATAACTGACACAAATGAATATATTTCCACAGAGAAAGACACTCACAGACTTAGAAAACAAACTATGCTCATCTAAAAGGAAAGGTGGGGGGAATGGATAAGTTAAGATTAGTGTTGCTCTATGTATACAAACACATAGTATATACATATCTCAAAAAGACCGACCATGGAGCAAGGGAGGTCTGTGGAACCCTCTGTAACATTTTACATGGGAAGAGGATCTGTACTTGAATAGACATATATAATGTACAAATGAACCAGATTGTGTACACCTAGGACAGACAATATTCGAAGCTTTACCACAATTAAAAAAAAATTTAAAACCAAGAAGAAATAATGAGACATAAACTTATGGGGGTTTCTCCAGGCACATTCCAATTTAATTTACAACCTAGGAACACGACTTCCAGAAAGGCTCTGCTGCCCTAGTACCCAGATTTGGGAGTGGAGAAATGCTGCCTGCTTGAGGCCACTTCCCACAACAGCAGCTTTAAACCCATTGCTAAGGGTCACTAAATATTCACCAAACTTGCAGTTCGGGAAATGACACCTGCTCTCTAAAAAAATTCTGAGGTGGAATATCGACCAAAAATTTCAAAATAGGGCAACCTTCCAAGAAGACAATTTCAAGAAATATATTGTACTCCCAAATGTTTCCTTTTTTTTAACAGAAAAGAAAACGGTGGAGAAACATGATGAGTTTTACGAATTTTCAAAGACATGCAAACCCAAATTACAAAACCCTATCAGCACACAGCAGCCAGTAGGGCCATTAGCATAAAGGCAGCAAACAATAAATGCTAAATCGATTGTGGAGAAATGCATACCCTCGATTCTAAGGGGGACGTGGTAAGAGCCACTAATGAAAACACAAAGAAGGTGCTTTGAAAAGGGAAACACGGTGCTACCAGTCAATCAGTCACACCCACTGCTGGGCCTATCAACTGAGAAAATGAGAATCAAAAAGTCACAGGCTGGCAATCCTGCACTCCAACAATATTTACCATAGCCAACACTTGGAAGCAATGAAAATGTCCATCAACCGAGGAATGCGCAAAGTAGAAGTGGTCCACGTGCACACTGGGGAATTACTCCAATAAAAACTAAAAATTAAATTTAAAAATCCAACAAAAGTAAGGAGACATCAGCTTGTGTGGGTTTGTCCGGGCACACTCCACTCTAATTTATAACCGAGAAACACCACAGGCCGCAAGGGCTTTTCCCTAGTTACCATGGTGGGGACATAGAAAGGCTGCCGCCCTCTGGCATTTACCTGCAAAAGCAGCTTTAAAGCCTGTGCTAATGGTCATTTCATAGGAACAAGTACTGCAGAACTGTAAATGAAACCTGCCCTCAAAATGTCTTGAGGGAGGTAATGGCCAAAACATTTCAAAATGTGACACATACTTTAAGAGAACACTTTGAAGAACTAAGGGGTAATCACAGGTTGAAAAATAAAAAGGACATGCCTTAAAGCTCAATTTCAACGGATTATGAGGCACAGGCGAATTCAACCACAAAGAGGTATCAGCTCACACTTGTCAGAATAACCATCAGCAAGGAAACTACAAACAATAAATGCTGAAGGTGTTGTGGAGAAATGCATACCCTCAACTTCAAGTGGGACATAACTTGAAAAGGGCCACGAATGAGAACAGAATGGAGGTGCCTTAAAAAGGTAAACATTGAGCTACCGTATGATCCAGCAGGCCCACTCCTCGACCTATAATCTAAGAAGAAAGAATTGGAAAGACACAGGCAGGCAAATCTGCATGGCACAGTATTACAATAGCCAAGATATGGAAGTAACCAAAAAGTCCACCAACAGATGGGTGGACAAAGAAGAACTCCTCCATGTACAGATGGAATATTCGCTAGTGAAAAAAATGAAACAATGCCATTTGCAGCACCATACATGAGTCTAGACGTAATCACGCCACCTGTAGTCAGTGAGAAAGCAAAAGACACATATCCTATCATATCACTTTTAGGAGTTACTTAAATATTGATACCAATGAAGATATTTCCACAGAGAAAGGCAATCACAGATTCATTAAAAAAACTTATGGTTCACCAAATACAAAGGGATGAGGATTGGATACATTACCATATTGGGGTTAACAGAGATATACATACCATGTGAAATATATAATCACCAAAGACGTACGGAAGACCAGGAGAAGACTACTCAACATTGTGTCATAACCTACATGGGAAAAGGATGCGAGGAAGAATAGATACACGTATATGTGTGAAAGAACCACATCTTGCACACCTAGAACAAACAAACCATTGTAATCAAATTTGCTGGGATAAAAAATAAAAAGTAAATTACAACTATGAACAAGAAGTAATGAGACATAAACATAAAGTGCTTTTTTCCTGGCACATTCCATTCGAATTTACAACCTAGAACACCACTTCCATTAAGGCTCTGTTTCCCCAGTTACCAAATTTGGTAAAGGAGAAATGCTGCCACATTGTGGCCGTTTCCTGCAAGAGCAGCTTTAAACTCACAGCTAATGGTCACTTAACATTCACAAGGACTCAGGGCTGTAAAGGACACCTGCCCTAAAAAATTGTGCTGAAGTAGGGAATGGACAAAAAAATTCAAAACAGGCAAATGTTTCAAGAAGAGAGTATGAGGAGTTAAGTTTTACTCACGCTCTTTTTTAAAAAAAGGAAAATGGATAAAAGCTCAACCTCAGGGAGTGTTAGACCCATGCAATCTAATCTACAAAAAGTTTCAACTTAGACCAGTCAACAGACCATCAGCAAAATGTCTACAAACAATAAATGCTGACGGGGTTTTCAAGAACTGTATCCCCTCTACCTGCTGGTGAGACGTAAAGGGGTAACAGCCAATAATGAGAAGAGAAAGGAGCTGTGTTTAAAAGTAAAAATGGAGGTACCATTCAATCCAGCAGGCGCACCATTGGACCTCTCACCTGAGAAGACAAGAATCGAGAAGACACAGGCCGCAAAAGCTGCAGTGCAGCCTTATTCACAATAGCCAAGACAGTGAAGCAATCAAAATATCCAACAAGAGGTGAATGGATAAAGAAGAAGTGGTCCATGTACACAATGGAATATTAGCCATGGAAAACAATGAACCATTGCTCTTTGAGGCACCACAAATGGGTCTGGAGATAATCACGAAACATGAGGTAGCTCGGAAACCAAAGACCTGTATTCTATGATATCACTTATAGGCGTTATCTAATAACTGACACAAATGAATATATTTCCACAGAGAAAGACACTCACAGACTTAGAAAACAAACTATGCTCATCTAAAAGGAAAGGTGGGGGGAATGGATAAGTTAAGATTAGTGTTGCTCTATGTATACAAACACATAGTATATACATATCTCAAAAAGACCGACCATGGAGCAAGGGAGGTCTGTGGAACCCTCTGTAACATTTTACATGGGAAGAGGATCTGTACTTGAATAGACATATATAATGTACAAATGAACCAGATTGTGTATACCTAGGACAGACAATATTCGAAGCTTTACCACAATTAAAAAAAAAATTAAAACCAAGAAGAAATAATGAGACATAAACTTATGGGGGTTTCTCCAGGCACATTCCAATTTAATTTACAACCTAGGAACACGACTTCCAGAAAGGCTCTGCTGCCCTAGTACCCAGATTTGGGAGTGGAGAAATGCTGCCTGCTTGAGGCCACTTCCCACAACAGCAGCTTTAAACCCATTGCTAAGGGTCACTAAATATTCACCAAACTTGCAGTTCGGGAAATGACACCTGCTCTCTAAAAAAATTCTGAGGTGGAAAATCGACCAAAAATTTCAAAATACGGCAACCTTCCAAGAAGACAATTTCAAGAAATATATTGTACTCCCAACTGTTTCCTTTTTTTTAACAGAAAAGAAAACGGTGGAGAAACATGATGAGTTTTACGAATTTTCAAAGACATGCAAACCCAAATTACAAAACCCTATCAGCACACAGCAGCCAGTAGGGCCATTAGCATAAAGGCAGCAAACAATAAATGCTAAATCGATTGTGGAGAAATGCATACCCTCGATTCTAAGGGGGACGTGGTAAGAGCCACTAATGAAAACACAAAGAAGGTGCTTTGAAAAGGGAAACACGGTGCTACCAGTCAATCAGTCACACCCACTGCTGGGCCTATCAACTTAGAAAATGAGAATCAAAAAGTCACAGGCTGGCAATCCTGCACTCCAACAATATTTACCATAGCCAACACTTGGAAGCAATGAAAATGTCCATCAACCGAGGAATGCGCAAAGTAGAAGTGGTCCACGTGCACACTGGGGAATTACTCCAATAAAAACTAAAAATTAAATTTAAAAATCCAACAAAAGTAAGGAGACATCAGCTTGTGTGGGTTTGTCCGGGCACACTCCACTCTAATTTATAACCGAGAAACACCACAGGCCGCAAGGGCTTTTCCCTAGTTACCATGGTGGGGACATAGAAAGGCTGCCGCCCTCTGGCATTTACCTGCAAAAGCAGCTTTAAAGCCTGTGCTAATGGTCATTTCATAGGAACAAGTACTGCAGAACTGTAAATGAAACCTGCCCTCAAAATGTCTTGAGGGTGGTAATGGCCAGAACATTTCAAAATGTGACACATACTTTAAGAGAACACTTTGAAGAACTAAGGGGTAATCACAGGTTGAAAAATAAAAAGGACATGCCTTAAAGCTCAATTTCAACGGATTATGAGGCACAGGCGAATTCAACCACAAAGAGGTATCAGCTCACACTTGTCAGAATAACCATCAGCAAGGAAACTACAAACAATAAATGCTGAAGGTGTTGTGGAGAAATGCATACCCTCAACTTCAAGTGGGACATAACTTGAAAAGGGCCACGAATGAGAACAGAATGGAGGTGCCTTAAAAAGGTAAACATTGAGCTACCGTATGATCCAGCAGGCCCACTCCTCGACCTATAATCTAAGAAGAAAGAATTGGAAAGACACAGGCAGGCAAATCTGCATGGCACAGTATTACAATAGCCAAGATATGGAAGTAACCAAAAAGTCCACCAACAGATGGGTGGACAAAGAAGAACTCCTCCATGTACAGATGGAATATTCGCTAGTGAAAAAAATGAAACAATGCCATTTGCAGCACCATACATGAGTCTAGACGTAATCACGCCACCTGTAGTCAGTGAGAAAGCAAAAGACACATATCCTATCATATCACTTTTAGGAGTTACTTAAAAATTGATACCAATGAAGATATTTCCACAGAGAAAGGCAATCACAGATTCATTAAAAAAACTTATGGTTCACCAAATAGAAAGGGATGAGGATTGGATACATTACCATATTGGGGTTAACAGAGATATACATACCATGTGAAATATATAATCACCAAGGACGTACGGAAGACCAGGAGAAGACTACTCAACATTGTGTCATAACCTACATGGGAAAAGGATGCGAGGAAGAATAGATACACGTATATGTGTGAAAGAACCACATCTTGCACACCTAGAACAAACAAACCATTGTAATCAAATTGGCTGGGATAAAAAATAAAAAGTAAATTACAATTATGAACAAGAAGTAATGAGACATAAACATAAAGTGCTTTTTTCCTGGCACATTCCATTCGAATTTACAACCTAGAACACCACTTCCATTAAGGCTCTGTTTCCCCAGTTACCAAATTTGGTAAAGGAGAAATGCTGCCACCTTGTGGCCGTTTCCTGCAAGAGCAGCTTTAAACTCACAGCTAATGGTCACTTAACATTCACAAGGACTCAGGGCTGTAAAGGACACCTGCCCTAAAAAATTGTGCTGAAGTAGGGAATGGACAAAAAAATTCAAAACAGGCAAATGTTTCAAGAAGAGAGTATGAGGAGTTAAGTTTTACTCACGCTCTTTTAAAAAAAAAGGAAAATGGATAAAAGCTCAACCTCAGGGAGTGTTAGACCCATGCAATCTAATCTACAAAAAGTTTCAACTTAGACCAGTCGACTGACCATCAGCAAAATGTCTACAAACAATAAATGCTGACGGGGTTTTCAAGAACTGTATCCCCTCTACCTGCTGGTGAGACGTAAAGGGGTAACAGCCAATAATGAGAAGAGAAAGGAGCTGTGTTTAAAAGTAAAAATGGAGGTACCATTCAATCCAACAGGCGCACCATTGGACCTCTCACCTGAGAAGACAAGAATCGAGAAGACACAGGCCGCAAAACTGCAGTGCAGCCTTATTCACATTAGCCAAGACAGTGAAGCAATCAAAATATCCAACAAGAGGTGAATGGATAAAGAAGAAGTGGTCCATGTACACAATGGAATATTAGCCATGGAAAACAATGAACCATTGCTCTTTGAGGCACCACAAATTAGTCTGGAGATAATCACGAAACATGAGGTAACTCGGAAACCAAAGACCTGTATTCTATATCACTTATAGGCGTTATCTAATAACTGACACAAATGTATATATTTCCACAGAGAAAGACACTCACAGACTTAGAAAACAAACTATGCTCATCTAAAAGGAAAGGTGGGGGGAATGGATAAGTTAAGATTAGTGTTGCTCTATGTATACAAACACATAGTATATACATATCTCAAAAAGACCGACCATCTAGCAAGGGAGGTCTGTGGAACACTCTGTAACATTTAACATGGGAAGAGGATCTGTACTTGAATAGACATATATAATGTACAAATGAACCAGATTGTGTACACCTAGGAGAGACAATATTCGAAGCTTTACCCCAATTAAAAAAAAATTTAAAACCAAGAAGAAATAATGAGACATAAACTTATGGGGGTGTCTCCAGGCACATTCCAATTTAATTTACAACCTAGGAACACGAATTCCAGAAAGGCTCTGCTGCCCTAGTACCCAGATTTGGGAGTGGAGAAATGCTGCCTGCTTGAGGCCACTTCCCACAAAAGCAGCTTTAAACCCATTGCTAAGGGTCACTAAATATTCACCAAACTTGCATTTCGGGAAATGACACCTGCTCTCTAAAAAAATTCTGAGGTGGAAAATCGACCAAAAATTTCAAAATAGGGCAACCTTCCAAGAAGATAGTTTCAAGAGATATATTGTACTCCCAACTGTTTCCTTTTTTTTAACAGAAAAGAAAACGGTGGAGAAACATGATGAGTTTTACGAATTTTCAAAGACATGCAAACCCAAATTACAAAACCCTATAAGCACACAGCAGCCAGTAGGGCCATTAGCATAAAGGCAGGAAACAATAAATGCTAAATCGATTGTGGAGAAATGCATACCCTCGATTCTAAGGGGGACGTGGTAAGAGCCACTAATGAAAACACAAAG
Organism: Eschrichtius robustus; assembly: GCF_028021215.1. NCBI lineage: Eukaryota > Metazoa > Chordata > Mammalia > Artiodactyla > Eschrichtiidae > Eschrichtius > Eschrichtius robustus. The sequence goes on from NC_090832.1 coordinate 75,522,734, forward strand.
AAGGTGCTTTGAAAAGGGAAACACGGTGCTACCAGTCAATCAATCACACCCACTGCTGGGCCTATCAACTGAGAAAATGAGAATCAAAAAGTCACAGGCTGGCAATCCTGTACTCCAACAATATTTACCATAGCCAACACTTGGAAGCAATGAAAATGTCCATCAACCGAGGAATGCGCAAAGTAGAAGTGGTCCACGTGCACACTGGGGAATTACTCCAATAAAAACTAAAAATTAAATTTAAAAATCCAACAAAAGTAAGGAGACATCAGCTTGTGTGGGTTTGTCCGGGCACACTCCACTCTAATTTATAACCGAGAAACACCACAGGCCGCAAGGGCTTTTCCCTAGTTACCATGGTGGGGACATAGAAAGGCTGCCGCCCTCTGGCATTTACCTGCAAAAGCAGCTTTAAAGCCTGTGCTAATGGTCATTTCATAGGAACAAGTACTGCAGAAATGTAAATGAAACCTGCCCTCAAAATGTCTTGAGGGAGGTAATGGCCAAAACATTTCAAAATGTGACACATACTTTAAGAGAACACTTTGAAGAACTAAGGGGTAATCACAGGTTGAAAAATAAAAAGGACATGCCTTAAAGCTCAATTTCAACGGATTATGAGGCACAGGCGAATTCAACCACAAAGAGGTATCAGCTCACACTTGTCAGAATAACCATCAGCAAGGAAACTACAAAAAATAAATGCTGAAGGTGTTGTGGAGAAATGCATACCCTCAACTTCAAGTGGGACAAACTTGAAAAGGGCCACGAATGAGAACAGAATGGAGGTGCCTTAAAAAGGTAAACATTGAGCTACCGTATGATCCAGCAGGCCCACTCCTCGACCTATAATCTAAGAAGAAAGAATTGGAAAGACACAGGCAGGCAAATCTGCATGGCACAGTATTACAATAGCCAAGATATGGAAGTAAACAAAAAGTCCACCAACAGATGGGTGGACAAAGAACTCCTCCATGTACAGATGGAATATTCGCTAGTGAAAAAAATGAAACAATGCCATTTGCAGCACCATACATGAGACTAGACGTAATCACGCCACCTGTAGTCAGTCAGAAAGCAAAAGACACATATCCTATCATATCACTTTTAGGAGTTACTTAAAAATTGATACCAATGAAGATATTTCCACCGAGAAAGGCAATCACAGATTCATTAAAAAAAATTATGGTTCACCAAATAGAAAGGGATGAGGATTGGATATATTACCATATTGGGGTTAACAGAGATATACATACCATGTGAAATATATAATCACCAAAGACGTACGGAAGACCAGGAGAAGACTACTCAACATTGTGTCATAACCTACATGGGAAAAGGATGCGAGGAAGAATAGATTCACGTATATGTGTGAAAGAACCACATCTTGCACACCTAGAACAAACAAACCATTGTAATCAAATTTGCTGGGATAAAAAATAAAAAGTAAATTACAATTATGAACAAGAAGTAATGAGACATAAACATAAAGTGCTTTTTTCCTGGCACATTCCATTCGAATTTACAACCTAGAACACCACTTCCATTAAGGCTCTGTTTCCCCAGTTACCAAATTTGGTAAAGGAGAAATGCTGCCACCTTGTGGCCGTTTCCTGCAAGAGCAGCTTTAAACTCACAGCTAATGGTCACTTAACATTCACAAGGACTCAGGGCTGTAAAGGACACCTGCCCTAAAAAATTGTGCTGAAGTAGGGAATGGACAAAAAAATTCAAAACAGGCAAATGTTTCAAGAAGAGGGTATGAGGAGTTAAGTTTTACTCACGCTCTTTTAAAAAAAAAGGAAAATGGATAAAAGCTCAACCTCAGGGAGTGTTAGACCCATGCAATCTAATCTACAAAAAGGTTCAACTTAGACCAGTCGACTGACCATCAGCAAAATGTCTACAAACAATAAATGCTGACGGGGTTTTCAAGAACTGTATCCCCTCTACCTGCTGGTGAGACGTAAAGGGGTAACAGCCAATAATGAGAAGAGAAAGGAGCTGTGTTTAAAAGTAAAAATGGAGGTACCATTCAATCCAGCAGGCGCACCATTGGACCTCTCACCTGAGAAGACAAGAATCGAGAAGACACAGGCCGCAAAAGCTGCAGTGCAGCCTTATTCACAATAGCCAAGACAGTGAAGCAATCAAAATATCCAACAAGAGGTGAATGGATAAAGAAGAAGTGGTCCATGTACACAATGGAATATTAGCCATGGAAAACAATGAACCATTGCTCTTTGAGGCACCACAAATGGGTCTGGAGATAATCACGAAACATGAGGTAGCTCGGAAACCAAAGACCTGTATTCTATGATATCACTTATAGGCGTTATCTAATAACTGACACAAATGAATATATTTCCACAGAGAAAGACACTCACAGACTTAGAAAACAAACTATGCTCATCTAAAAGGAAAGGTGGGGGGAATGGATAAGTTAAGATTAGTGTTGCTCTATGTATACAAACACATAGTATATACATATCTCAAAAAGACCGACCATGGAGCAAGGGAGGTCTGTGGAACCCTCTGTAACATTTTACATGGGAAGAGGATCTGTACTTGAATAGACATATATAATGTACAAATGAACCAGATTGTGTATACCTAGGACAGACAATATTCGAAGCTTTACCACAATTAAAAAAAAATTTAAAACCAAGAAGAAATAATGAGACATAAACTTATGGGGGTTTCTCCAGGCACATTCCAATTTAATTTACAACCTAGGAACACGACTTCCAGAAAGGCTCTGCTGCCCTAGTACCCAGATTTGGGAGTGGAGAAATGCTGCCTGCTTGAGGCCACTTCCCACAACAACAGCTTTAAACCCATTGCTAAGGGTCACTAAATATTCACCAAACTTGCAGTTCGGGAAATGACACCTGCTCTCTAAAAAAATTCTGAGGTGGAAAATCGACCAAAAATTTCAAAATAGGGCAACCTTCCAAGAAGACAATTTCAAGAAATATATTGTACTCCCAACTGTTTCCTTTTTTTTAACAGAAAAGAAAACGGTGGAGAAACATGATGAGTTTTACGAATTTTCAAAGACATGCAAACCCAAATTACAAAACCCTATCAGCACACAGCAGCCAGTAGGGCCATTAGCATAAAGGCAGCAAACAATAAATGCTAAATCGATTGTGGAGAAATGCATACCCTCGATTCTAAGGGGGACGTGGTAAGAGCCACTAATGAAAACACAAAGAAGGTGCTTTGAAAAGGGAAACACGGTGCTACCAGTCAATCAGTCACACCCACTGCTGGGCCTATCAACTTAGAAAATGAGAATCAAAAAGTCACAGGCTGGCAATCCTGCACTCCAACAATATTTACCATAGCCAACACTTGGAAGCAATGAAAATGTCCATCAACCGAGGAATGCGCAAAGTAGAAGTGGTCCACGTGCACACTGGGGAATTACTCCAATAAAAACTAAAAATTAAATTTAAAAATCCAACAAAAGTAAGGAGACATCAGCTTGTGTGGGTTTGTCCGGGCACACTCCACTCTAATTTATAACCGAGAAACACCACAGGCCGCAAGGGCTTTTCCCTAGTTACCATGGTGGGGACATAGAAAGGCTGCCGCCCTCTGGCATTTACCTGCAAAAGCAGCTTTAAAGCCTGTGCTAATGGTCATTTCATAGGAACAAGTACTGCAGAACTGTAAATGAAACCTGCCCTCAAAATGTCTTGAGGGAGGTAATGGCCAGAACATTTCAAAATGTGACACATACTTTAAGAGAACACTTTGAAGAACTAAGGGGTAATCACGGGTTGAAAAATAAAAAGGACATGCCTTAAAGCTCAATTTCAACGGATTATGAGGCACAGGCGAATTCAACCACAAAGAGGTATCAGCTCACACTTGTCAGAATAACCATCAGCAAGGAAACTACAAACAATAAATGCTGAAGGTGTTGTGGAGAAATGCATACCCTCAACTTCAAGTGGGACATAACTTGAAAAGGGCCACGAATGAGAACAGAATGGAGGTGCCTTAAAAAGGTAAACATTGAGCTACCGTATGATCCAGCAGGCCCACTCCTCGACCTATAATCTAAGAAGAAAGAATTGGAAAGACACAGGCAGGCAAATCTGCATGGCACAGTATTACAATAGCCAAGATATGGAAGTAACCAAAAAGTCCACCAACAGATGGGTGGACAAAGAAGAACTCCTCCATGTACAGATGGAATATTCGCTAGTGAAAAAAATGAAACAATGCCATTTGCAGCACCATACATGAGTCTAGACGTAATCACGCCACCTGTAGTCAGTGAGAAAGCAAAAGACACATATCCTATCATATCACTTTTAGGAGTTACTTAAAAATTGATACCAATGAAGATATTTCCACAGAGAAAGGCAATCACAGATTCATTAAAAAAACTTATGGTTCACCAAATAGAAAGGGATGAGGATTGGATACATTACCATATTGGGGTTAACAGAGATATACATACCATGTGAAATATATAATCACCAAGGACGTACGGAAGACCAGGAGAAGACTACTCAACATTGTGTCATAACCTACATGGGAAAAGGATGCGAGGAAGAATAGATACACGTATATGTGTGAAAGAACCACATCTTGCACACCTAGAACAAACAAACCATTGTAATCAAATTTGCTGGGATAAAAAATAAAAAGTAAATTACAATTATGAACAAGAAGTAATGAGACATAAACATAAAGTGCTTTTTTCCTGGCACATTCCATTCGAATTTACAACCTAGAACACCACTTCCATTAAGGCTCTGTTTCCCCAGTTACCAAATTTGGTAAAGGAGAAATGCTGCCACCTTGTGGCCGTTTCCTGCAAGAGCAGCTTTAAACTCACAGCTAATGGTCACTTAACATTCACAAGGACTCAGGGCTGTAAAGGACACCTGCCCTAAAAAATTGTGCTGAAGTAGGGAATGGACAAAAAAATTCAAAACAGGCAAATGTTTCAAGAAGAGAGTATGAGGAGTTAAGTTTTACTCACGCTCTTTTAAAAAAAAAGGAAAATGGATAAAAGCTCAACCTCAGGGAGTGTTAGACCCATGCAATCTAATCTACAAAAAGTTTCAACTTAGACCAGTCGACTGACCATCAGCAAAATGTCTACAAACAATAAATGCTGACGGGGTTTTCAAGAACTGTATCCCCTCTACCTGCTGGTGAGACGTAAAGGGGTAACAGCCAATAATGAGAAGAGAAAGGAGCTGTGTTTAAAAGTAAAAATGGAGGTACCATTCAATCCAACAGGCGCACCATTGGACCTCTCACCTGAGAAGACAAGAATCGAGAAGACACAGGCCTCAAAACTGCAGTGCAGCCTTATTCACATTAGCCAAGACAGTGAAGCAATCAAAATATCCAACAAGAGGTGAATGGATAAAGAAGAAGTGGTCCATGTACACAATGGAATATTAGCCATGGAAAACAATGAACCATTGCTCTTTGAGGCACCACAAATTAGTCTGGAGATAATCACGAAACATGAGGTAACTCGGAAACCAAAGACCTGTATTCTATATCACTTATAGGCGTTATCTAATAACTGACACAAATGAATATATTTCCACAGAGAAAGACACTCACAGACTTAGAAAACAAACTATGCTCATCTAAAAGGAAAGGTGGGGGGAATGGATAAGTTAAGATTAGTGTTGCTCTATGTATACAAACACATAGTATATACATATCTCAAAAAGACCGACCATCTAGCAAGGGAGGTCTGTGGAACACTCTGTAACATTTAACATGGGAAGAGGATCTGTACTTGAATAGACATATATAATGTACAAATGAACCAGATTGTGTACACCTAGGAGAGACAATATTCGAAGCTTTACCCCAATTAAAAAAAAATTTAAAACCAAGAAGAAATAATGAGACATAAACTTATGGGGGTGTCTCCAGGCACATTCCAATTTAATTTACAACCTAGGAACACGAATTCCAGAAAGGCTCTGCTGCCCTAGTACCCAGATTTGGGAGTGGAGAAATGCTGCCTGCTTGAGGCCACTTCCCACAAAAGCAGCTTTAAACCCATTGCTAAGGGTCACTAAATATTCACCAAACTTGCATTTCGGGAAATGACACCTGCTCTCTAAAAAAATTCTGAGGTGGAAAATCGACCAAAAATTTCAAAATAGGGCAACCTTCCAAGAAGATAGTTTCAAGAGATATATTGTACTCCCAACTGTTTCCTTTTTTTTAACAGAAAAGAAAACGGTGGAGAAACATGATGAGTTTTACGAATTTTCAAAGACATGCAAACCCAAATTACAAAACCCTATCAGCACACAGCAGCCAGTAGGGCCATTAGCATAAAGGCAGCAAACAATAAATGCTAAATCGATTGTGGAGAAATGCATACCCTCGATTCTAAGGGGGACGTGGTAAGAGCCACTAATGAAAACACAAAGAAGGTGCTTTGAAAAGGGAAACACGGTGCTACCAGTCAATCAATCACACCCACTGCTGGGCCTATCAACTGAGAAAATGAGAATCAAAAAGTCACAGGCTGGCAATCCTGTACTCCAACAATATTTACCATAGCCAACACTTGGAAGCAATGAAAATGTCCATCAACCGAGGAATGCGCAAAGTAGAAGTGGTCCACGTGCACACTGGGGAATTACTCCAATAAAAACTAAAAATTAAATTTAAAAATCCAACAAAAGTAAGGAGACATCAGCTTGTGTGGGTTTGTCCGGGCACACTCCACTCTAATTTATAACCGAGAAACACCACAGGCCGCAAGGGCTTTTCCCTAGTTACCATGGTGGGGACATAGAAAGGCTGCCGCCCTCTGGCATTTACCTGCAAAAGCAGCTTTAAAGCCTGTGCTAATGGTCATTTCATAGGAACAAGTACTGCAGAAATGTAAATGAAACCTGCTCTCAAAATGTCTTGAGGGAGGTAATGGCCAAAACATTTCAAAATGTGACACATACTTTAAGAGAACACTTTGAAGAACTAAGGGGTAATCACAGGTTGAAAAATAAAAAGGACATGCCTTAAAGCTCAATTTCAACGGATTATGAGGCACAGGCGAATTCAACCACAAAGAGGTATCAGCTCACACTTGTCAGAATAACCATCAGCAAGGAAACTACAAACAATAAATGCTGAAGGTGTTGTGGAGAAATGCATACCCTCAACTTCAAGTGGGACGAACTTGAAAAGGGCCACGAATGAGAACAGAATGGAGGTGCCTTAAAAAGGTAAACATTGAGCTACCGTATGATCCAGCAGGCCCACTCCTCGACCTATAATCTAAGAAGAAAGAATTGGAAAGACACAGGCAGGCAAATCTGCATGGCACAGTATTACAATAGCCAAGATATGGAAGTAACCAAAAAGTCCACCAACAGATGGGTGGACAAAGAAGAACTCCTCCATGTACAGATGGAATATTTGCTAGTGAAAAAAATGAAACAATGCCATTTGCAGCACCATACATGAGTCTAGACGTAATCACGCCACCTGTAGTCAGTGAGAAAGCAAAAGACACATATCCTATCATATCACTTTTAGGAGTTACTTAAAAATTGATACCAATGAAGATGTTTCCACAGAGAAAGGAAATCACAGATTCATTAAAAAAAACTTATGGTTCACCAAATAGAAAGGGATGAGGATTGGATACATTACCATATTGGGGTTAACAGAGATATACATACCATGTGAAATATATAATCACCAAGGACGTACGGAAGACCAGGAGAAGACTACTCAACATTGTGTCATAACCTACATGGGAAAAGGATGCGAGGAAGAATAGATACACGTATATGTGTGAAAGAACCACATCTTGCACACCTAGAACAAACAAACCATTGTAATCAAATTTGCTGGGATAAAAAATAAAAAGTAAATTACAATTATGAACAAGAAGTAATGAGACATAAACATAAAGTGCTTTTTTCCTGGCACATTCCATTCGAATTTACAACCTAGAACACCACTTCCATTAAGGCTCTGTTTCCCCAGTTACCAAATTTGGTAAAGGAGAAATGCTGCCACCTTGTGGCCGTTTCCTGCAAGAGCAGCTTTAAACTCACAGCTAATGGTCACTTAACATTCACAAGGACTCAGGGCTGTAAAGGACACCTGCCCTATAAAATTGTGCTGAAGTAGGGAATGGACAAAAAAATTCAAAACAGGCAAATGTTTCAAGAAGAGAGTATGAGGAGTTAAGTTTTACTCACGCTCTTTTAAAAAAAAAGGAAAATGGATAAAAGCTCAACCTCAGGGAGTGTTAGACCCATGCAATCTAATCTACAAAAAGTTTCAACTTAGACCAGTCGACTGACCATCAGCAAAATGTCTACAAACAATAAATGCTGACGGGGTTTTCAAGAACTGTATCCCCTCTACCTGCTGGTGAGACGTAAAGGGGTAACAGCCAATAATGAGAAGAGAAAGGAGCTGTGTTTAAAAGTAAAAATGGAGGTACCATTCAATCCAACAGGCGCACCATTGGACCTCTCACCTGAGAAGACAAGAATCGAGAAGACACAGGCCGCAAAACTGCAGTGCAGCCTTATTCACATTAGCCAAGACAGTGAAGCAATCAAAATATCCAACAAGAGGTGAATGGATAAAGAAGAAGTGGTCCATGTACACAATGGAATATTAGCCATGGAAAACAATGAACCATTGCTCTTTGAGGCACCACAAATGAGTCTGGAGATAATCACGAAACATGAGGTAACTCGGAAACCAAAGACCTGTATTCTATATCACTTATAGGCGTTATCTAATAACTGACACAAATGAATATATTTCCACAGAGAAAGACACTCACAGACTTAGAAAACAAACTATGCTCATCTAAAAGGAAAGGTGGGGGGAATGGATAAGTTAAGATTAGTGTTGCTCTATGTATACAAACACATAGTATATACATATCTCAAAAAGACCGACCATCTAGCAAGGGAGGTCTGTGGAACACTCTGTAACATTTAACATGGGAAGAGGATCTGTACTTGAATAGACATATATAATGTACAAATGAACCAGATTGTGTACACCTAGGAGAGACAATATTCGAAGCTTTACCCCAATTAAAAAAAAAATTTAAAACCAAGAAGAAATAATGAGACATAAACTTATGGGGGTGTCTCCAGGCACATTCCAATTTAATTTACAACCTAGGAACACGAATTCCAGAAAGGCTCTGCTGCCCTAGTACCCAGATTTGGGAGTGGAGAAATGCTGCCTGCTTGAGGCCACTTCCCACAAAAGCAGCTTTAAACCCATTGCTAAGGGTCACTAAATATTCACCAAACTTGCATTTCGGGAAATGACACCTGCTCTCTAAAAAAATTCTGAGGTGGAAAATCGACCAAAAATTTCAAAATAGGGCAACCTTCCAAGAAGATAGTTTCAAGAGATATATTGTACTCCCAACTGTTTCCTTTTTTTTAACAGAAAAGAAAACGGTGGAGAAACATGATGAGTTTTACGAATTTTCAAAGACATGCAAACCCAAATTACAAAACCCTATCAGCACACAGCAGCCAGTAGGGCCATTAGCATAAAGGCAGCAAACAATAAATGCTAAATCGATTGTGGAGAAATGCATACCCTCGATTCTAAGGGGGACGTGGTAAGAGCCACTAATGAAAACACAAAGAAGGTGCTTTGAAAAGGGAAACACGGTGCTACCAGTCAATCAATCACACCCACTGCTGGGCCTATCAACTGAGAAAATGAGAATCAAAAAGTCACAGGCTGGCAATCCTGTACTCCAACAATATTTACCATAGCCAACACTTGGAAGCAATGAAAATGTCCATCAACCGAGGAATGCGCAAAGTAGAAGTGGTCCACGTGCACACTGGGGAATTACTCCAATAAAAACTAAAAATTAAATTTAAAAATCCAACAAAAGTAAGGAGACATCAGCTTGTGTGGGTTTGTCCGGGCACACTCCACTCTAATTTATAACCGAGAAACACCACAGGCCGCAAGGGCTTTTCCCTAGTTACCATGGTGGGGACATAGAAAGGCTGCCGCCCTCTGGCATTTACCTGCAAAAGCAGCTTTAAAGCCTGTGCTAATGGTCATTTCATAGGAACAAATACTGCAGAAATGTAAATGAAACCTGCTCTCAAAATGTCTTGAGGGAGGTAATGGCCAAAACATTTCAAAATGTGACACATACTTTAAGAGAACACTTTGAAGAACTAAGGGGTAATCACAGGTTGAAAAATAAAAAGGACATGCCTTAAAGCTCAATTTCAACGGATTATGAGGCACAGGCGAATTCAACCACAAAGAGGTATCAGCTCACACTTGTCAGAATAACCATCAGCAAGGAAACTACAAACAATAAATGCTGAAGGTGTTGTGGAGAAATGCATACCCTCAACTTCAAGTGGGACGAACTTGAAAAGGGCCACGAATGAGAACAGAATGGAGGTGCCTTAAAAAGGTAAACATTGAGCTACCGTATGATCCAGCAGGCCCACTCCTCGACCTATAATCTAAGAAGAAAGAATTGGAAAGACACAGGCAGGCAAATCTGCATGGCACAGTATTACAATAGCCAAGATATGGAAGTAACCAAAAAGTCCACCAACAGATGGGTGGACAAAGAAGAACTCCTCCATGTACAGATGGAATATTTGCTAGTGAAAAAAATGAAACAATGCCATTTGCAGCACCATACATGAGTCTAGACGTAATCACGCCACCTGTAGTCAGTGAGAAAGCAAAAGACACATATCCTATCATATCACTTTTAGGAGTTACTTAAAAATTGATACCAATGAAGATGTTTCCACAGAGAAAGGAAATCACAGATTCATTAAAAAAAACTTATGGTTCACCAAATAGAAAGGGATGAGGATTGGATACATTACCATATTGGGGTTAACAGAGATATACATACCATGTGAAATATATAATCACCAAGGACGTACGGAAGACCAGGAGAAGACTACTCAACATTGTGTCATAACCTACATGGGAAAAGGATGCGAGGAAGAATAGATACACGTATATGTGTGAAAGAACCACATCTTGCACACCTAGAACAAACAAACCATTGTAATCAAATTTGCTGGGATAAAAAATAAAAAGTAAATTACAATTATGAACAAGAAGTAATGAGACATAAACATAAAGTGCTTTTTTCCTGGCACATTCCATTCGAATTTACAACCTAGAACACCACTTCCATTAAGGCTCTGTTTCCCCAGTTACCAAATTTGGTAAAGGAGAAATGCTGCCACCTTGTGGCCGTTTCCTGCAAGAGCAGCTTTAAACTCACAGCTAATGGTCACTTAACATTCACAAGGACTCAGGGCTGTAAAGGACACCTGCCCTAAAAAATTGTGCTGAAGTAGGGAATGGACAAAAAAATTCAAAACAGGCAAATGTTTCAAGAAGAGAGTATGAGGAGTTAAGTTTTACTCACGCTCTTTTAAAAAAAAAGGAAAATGGATAAAAGCTCAACCTCAGGGAGTGTTAGACCCATGCAATCTAATCTACAAAAAGTTTCAACTTAGACCAGTCGACTGACCATCAGCAAAATGTCTACAAACAATAAATGCTGACGGGGTTTTCAAGAACTGTATCCCCTCTACCTGCTGGTGAGACGTAAAGGGGTAACAGCCAATAATGAGAAGAGAAAGGAGCTGTGTTTAAAAGTAAAAATGGAGGTACCATTCAATCCAACAGGCGCACCATTGGACCTCTCACCTGAGAAGACAAGAATCGAGAAGACACAGGCCGCAAAACTGCAGTGCAGCCTTATTCACATTAGCCAAGACAGTGAAGCAATCAAAATATCCAACAAGAGGTGAATGGATAAAGAAGAAGTGGTCCATGTACACAATGGAATATTAGCCATGGAAAACAATGAACCATTGCTCTTTGAGGCACCACAAATGAGTCTGGAGATAATCACGAAACATGAGGTAACTCGGAAACCAAAGACCTGTATTCTATATCACTTATAGGCGTTATCTAATAACTGACACAAATGAATATATTTCCACAGAGAAAGACACTCACAGACTTAGAAAACAAACTATGCTCATCTAAAAGGAAAGGTGGGGGGAATGGATAAGTTAAGATTAGTGTTGCTCTATGTATACAAACACATAGTATATACATATCTCAAAAAGACCGACCATCTAGCAAGGGAGGTCTGTGGAACACTCTGTAACATTTAACATGGGAAGAGGATCTGTACTTGAATAGACATATATAATGTACAAATGAACCAGATTGTGTACACCTAGGAGAGACAATATTCGAAGCTTTACCCCAATTAAAAAAAAAATTTAAAACCAAGAAGAAATAATGAGACATAAACTTATGGGGGTGTCTCCAGGCACATTCCAATTTAATTTACAACCTAGGAACACGAATTCCAGAAAGGCTCTGCTGCCCTAGTACCCAGATTTGGGAGTGGAGAAATGCTGCCTGCTTGAGGCCACTTCCCACAAAAGCAGCTTTAAACCCATTGCTAAGGGTCACTAAATATTCACCAAACTTGCATTTCGGGAAATGACACCTGCTCTCTAAAAAAATTCTGAGGTGGAAAATCGACCAAAAATTTCAAAATAGGGCAACCTTCCAAGAAGATAGTTTCAAGAGATATATTGTACTCCCAACTGTTTCCTTTTTTTTAACAGAAAAGAAAACGGTGGAGAAACATGATGAGTTTTACGAATTTTCAAAGACATGCAAACCCAAATTACAAAACCCTATCAGCACACAGCAGCCAGTAGGGCCATTAGCATAAAGGCAGGAAACAATAAATGCTAAATCGATTGTGGAGAAATGCATACCCTCGATTCTAAGGGGGACGTGGTAAGAGCCACTAATGAAAACACAAAGAAGGTGCTTTGAAAAGGGAAACACGGTGCTACCAGTCAATCAATCACACCCACTGCTGGGCCTATCAACTGAGAAAATGAGAATCAAAAAGTCACAGGCTGGCAATCCTGTACTCCAACAATATTTACCATAGCCAACACTTGGAAGCAATGAAAATGTCCATCAACCGAGGAATGCGCAAAGTAGAAGTGGTCCACGTGCACACTGGGGAATTACTCCAATAAAAACTAAAAATTAAATTTAAAAATCCAACAAAAGTAAGGAGACATCAGCTTGTGTGGGTTTGTCCGGGCACACTCCACTCTAATTTATAACCGAGAAACACCACAGGCCGCAAGGGCTTTTCCCTAGTTACCATGGTGGGGACATAGAAAGGCTGCCGCCCTCTGGCATTTACCTGCAAAAGCAGCTTTAAAGCCTGTGCTAATGGTCATTTCATAGGAACAAGTACTGCAGAAATGTAAATGAAACCTGCCCTCAAAATGTCTTGAGGGAGGTAATGGCCAAAACATTTCAAAATATGACACATACTTTAAAAGAACACTTTGAAGAACTAAGGGGTAATCACAGGTTGAAAAATAAAAAGGACATGCCTTAAAGCTCAATTTCAACGGATTATGAGGCACAGGCGAATTCAACCACAAAGAGGTATCAGCTCACACTTGTCAGAATAACCATCAGCAAGGAAACTACAAACAATAAATGCTGAAGGTGTTGTGGAGAAATGCATACCCTCAACTTCAAGTGGGACGAACTTGAAAAGGGCCACGAATGAGAACAGAATGGAGGTGCCTTAAAAAGGTAAACATTGAGCTACCGTATGATCCAGCAGGCCCACTCCTCGACCTATAATCTAAGAAGAAAGAATTGGAAAGACACAGGCAGGCAAATCTGCATGGCACAGTATTACAATAGCCAAGATATGGAAGTAACCAAAAAGTCCACCAACAGATGGGTGGACAAAGAAGAACTCCTCCATGTACAGATGGAATATTTGCTAGTGAAAAAAATGAAACAATGCCATTTGCAGCACCATACATGAGTCTAGACGTAATCACGCCACCTGTAGTCAGTGAGAAAGCAAAAGACACATATCCTATCATATCACTTTTAGGAGTTACTTAAAAATTGATACCAATGAAGATATTTCCACAGAGAAAGGAAATCACAGATTCATTAAAAAAACTTATGGTTCACCAAATAGAAAGGGATGAGGATTGGATACATTACCATATTGGGGTTAACAGAGATATACATACCATGTGAAATATATAATCACCAAAGACGTACGGAAGACCAGGAGAAGACTACTCAACATTGTGTCATAACCTACATGGGAAAAGGATGCGAGGAAGAATAGATTCACGTATATGTGTGAAAGAACCACATCTTGCACACCTAGAACAAACAAACCATTGTAATCAAATTTGCTGGGATAAAAAATAAAAAGTAAATTACAATTATGAACAAGAAGTAATGAGACATAAACATAAAGTGCTTTTTTCCTGGCACATTCCATTCGAATTTACAACCTAGAACACCACTTCCATTAAGGCTCTGTTTCCCCAGTTACCAAATTTGGTAAAGGAGAAATGCTGCCACCTTGTGGCCGTTTCCTGCAAGAGCAGCTTTAAACTCACAGCTAATGGTCACTTAACATTCACAAGGACTCAGGGCTGTAAAGGACACCTGCCCTAAAAAATTGTGCTGAAGTAGGGAATGGACAAAAAAATTCAAAACAGGCAAATGATTCAAGAAGAGGGTATGAGGAGTTAAGTTTTACTCACGCTCTTTTAAAAAAAAAGGAAAATGGATAAAAGCTCAACCTCAGGGAGTGTTAGACCCATGCAATCTAATCTACAAAAAGGTTCAACTTAGACCAGTCGACTGACCATCAGCAAAATGTCTACAAACAATAAATGCTGACGGGGTTTTCAAGAACTGTATCCCCTCTACCTGCTGGTGAGACGTAAAGGGGTAACAGCCAATAATGAGAAGAGAAAGGAGCTGTGTTTAAAAGTAAAAATGGAGGTACCATTCAATCCAGCAGGCGCACCATTGGACCTCTCACCTGAGAAGACAAGAATCGAGAAGACACAGGCCGCAAAAGCTGCAGTGCAGCCTTATTCACAATAGCCAAGACAGTGAAGCAATCAAAATATCCAACAAGAGGTGAATGGATAAAGAAGAAGTGGTCCATGTACACAATGGAATATTAGCCATGGAAAACAATGAACCATTGCTCTTTGAGGCACCACAAATGGGTCTGGAGATAATCACGAAACATGAGGTAGCTCGGAAACCAAAGACCTGTATTCTATGATATCACTTATAGGCGTTATCTAATAACTGACACAAATGAATATATTTCCACAGAGAAAGACACTCACAGACTTAGAAAACAAACTATGCTCATCTAAAAGGAAAGGTGGGGGGAATGGATAAGTTAAGATTAGTGTTGCTCTATGTATACAAACACATAGTATATACATATCTCAAAAAGACCGACCATGGAGCAAGGGAGGTCTGTGGAACCCTCTGTAACATTTTACATGGGAAGAGGATCTGTACTTGAATAGACATATATAATGTACAAATGAACCAGATTGTGTACACCTAGGACAGACAATATTCGAAGCTTTACCACAATTAAAAAAAAATTTAAAACCAAGAAGAAATAATGAGACATAAACTTATGGGGGTTTCTCCAGGCACATTCCAATTTAATTTACAACCTAGGAACACGACTTCCAGAAAGGCTCTGCTGCCCTAGTACCCAGATTTGGGAGTGGAGAAATGCTGCCTGCTTGAGGCCACTTCCCACAACAGCAGCTTTAAACCCATTGCTAAGGGTCACTAAATATTCACCAAACTTGCAGTTCGGGAAATGACACCTGCTCTCTAAAAAAATTCTGAGGTGGAAAATCGACCAAAAATTTCAAAATAGGGCAACCTTCCAAGAAGACAATTTCAAGAAATATATTGTACTCCCAACTGTTTCCTTTTTTTTAACAGAAAAGAAAACGGTGGAGAAACATGATGAGTTTTACGAATTTTCAAAGACATGCAAACCCAAATTACAAAACCCTATCAGCACACAGCAGCCAGTAGGGCCATTAGCATAAAGGCAGCAAACAATAAATGCTAAATCGATTGTGGAGAAATGCATACCCTCGATTCTAAGGGGGACGTGGTAAGAGCCACTAATGAAAACACAAAGAAGGTGCTTTGAAAAGGGAAAC
Organism: Eschrichtius robustus; assembly: GCF_028021215.1. Classification (NCBI taxonomy): domain Eukaryota; kingdom Metazoa; phylum Chordata; class Mammalia; order Artiodactyla; family Eschrichtiidae; genus Eschrichtius; species Eschrichtius robustus. The sequence goes on from NC_090832.1 coordinate 75,538,846, forward strand.
ACGGTGCTACCAGTCAATCAGTCACACCCACTGCTGGGCCTATCAACTGAGAAAATGAGAATCAAAAAGTCACAGGCTGGCAATCCTGCACTCCAACAATATTTACCATAGCCAACACTTGGAAGCAATGAAAATGTCCATCAACCGAGGAATGCGCAAAGTAGAAGTGGTCCACGTGCACACTGGGGAATTACTCCAATAAAAACTAAAAATTAAATTTAAAAATCCAACAAAAGTAAGGAGACATCAGCTTGTGTGGGTTTGTCCGGGCACACTCCACTCTAATTTATAACCGAGAAACACCACAGGCCGCAAGGGCTTTTCCCTAGTTACCATGGTGGGGACATAGAAAGGCTGCCGCCCTCTGGCATTTACCTGCAAAAGCAGCTTTAAAGCCTGTGCTAATGGTCATTTCTTAGGAACAAGTACTGCAGAATTGTAAATGAAACCTGCCCTCAAAATGTCTTGAGGGAGGTAATGGCCAAAACATTTCAAAATTTGACACATACTTTAAGAGAACACTTTGAAGAACTAAGGGGTAATCACAGGTTGAAAAATAAAAAAGACATGCCTTAAAGCTCAATTTCAACGGATTATGAGGCACAGGCGAATTCAACCACAAAGAGGTATCAGCTCACACTTGTCAGAATAACCATCAGCAAGGAAACTACAAACAATAAATGCTGAAGGTGTTGTGGAGAAATGCATACCCTCAACTTCAAGTGGGACATAACTTGAAAAGGGCCACGAATGAGAACAGAATGGAGGTGCCTTAAAAAGGTAAACATTGAGCTACCGTATGATCCAGCAGGCCCACTCCTCGACCTATAATCTAAGAAGAAAGAATTGGAAAGACACAGGCAGGCAAATCTGCATGGCACAGTATTACAATAGCCAAGATATGGAAGTAACCAAAAAGTCCACCAACAGATGGGTGGACAAAGAAGAACTCCTCCATGTACAGATGGAATATTCGCTAGTGAAAAAAATGAAACAATGCCATTTGCAGCACCATACATGAGTCTAGACGTAATCACGCCACCTGTAGTCAGTGAGAAAGCAAAAGACACATATCCTATCATATCACTTTTAGGAGTTACTTAAAAATTGATACCAATGAAGATATTTCCACAGAGAAAGGCAATCACAGATTCATTAAAAAAACTTATGGTTCACCAAATAGAAAGGGATGAGGATTGGATACATTACCATATTGGGGTTAACAGAGATATACATACCATGTGAAATATATAATCACCAAAGACGTACGGAAGACCAGGAGAAGACTACTCAACATTGTGTCATAACCTACATGGGAAAAGGATGCGAGGAAGAATAGATACACGTATATGTGTGAAAGAACCACATCTTGCACACCTAGAACAAACAAACCATTGTAATCAAATTTGCTGGGATAAAAAATAAAAAGTAAATTACAATTATGAACAAGAAGTAAAGAGACATAAACATAAAGTGCTTTTTTCCTGGCACATTCCATTCGAATTTACAACCTAGAACACCACTCCCATTAAGGCTCTGTTTCCCCAGTTACCAAATTTGGTAAAGGAGAAATGCTGCCACCTTGTGGCCGTTTCCTGCAAGAGCAGCTTTAAACTCACAGCTAATGGTCACTTAACATTCACAAGGACTCAGGGCTGTAAAGGACACCTGCCCTAAAAAATTGTGCTGAAGTAGGGAATGGACAAAAAAATTCAAAACAGGCAAATGTTTCAAGAAGAGAGTATGAGGAGTTAAGTTTTACTCACGCTCTTTTAAAAAAAAAGGAAAATGGATAAAAGCTCAACCTCAGGGAGTGTTAGACCCATGCAATCTAATCTACAAAAAGGTTCAACTTAGACCAGTCGACTGACCATCAGCAAAATGTCTACAAACAATAAATGCTGACGGGGTTTTCAAGAACTGTATCCCCTCTACCTGCTGGTGAGACGTAAAGGGGTAACAGCCAATAATGAGAAGAGAAAGGAGCTGTGTTTAAAAGTAAAAATGGAGGTACCATTCAATCCAGCAGCCGCACCATTGGACCTCTCACCTGAGAAGACAAGAATCGAGAAGACACAGGCCGCAAAAGCTGCAGTGCAGACTTATTCACAATAGCCAAGACAGTGAAGCAATCAAATATCCAACAAGAGGTGAATGGATAAAGAAGAAGTGGTCCATGTACACAATGGAATATTAGCCATGGAAAACAATGAACCATTGCTCTTTGAGGCACCACAAATGGGTCTGGAGATAATCACGAAACATGAGGTAGCTCGGAAACCAAAGACCTGTATTCTATGATATCACTTATAGGCGTTATCTAATAACTGACACAAATGAATATATTTCCACAGAGAAAGACACTCACAGACTTAGAAAACAAACTATGCTCATCTAAAAGGAAAGGTGGGGGGAATGGATAAGTTAAGATTAGTGTTGCTCTATGTATACAAACACATAGTATATACATATCTCAAAAAGACCGACCATGGAGCAAGGGAGGTCTGTGGAACCCTCTGTAACATTTTACATGGGAAGAGGATCTGTACTTGAATAGACATATATAATGTACAAATGAACCAGATTGTGTACACCTAGGACAGACAATATTCGAAGCTTTACCACAATTAAAAAAAAATTTAAAACCAAGAAGAAATAATGAGACATAAACTTATGGGGGTTTCTCCAGGCACATTCCAATTTAATTTACAACCTAGGAACACGACTTCCAGAAAGGCTCTGCTGCCCTAGTACCCAGATTTGGGAGTGGAGAAATGCTGCCTGCTTGAGGCCACTTCCCACAACAGCAGCTTTAAACCCATTGCTAAGGGTCACTAAATATTCACCAAACTTGCAGTTCGGGAAATGACACCTGCTCTCTAAAAAAATTCTGAGGTGGAAAATCGACCAAAAATTTCAAAATAGGGCAACCTTCCAAGAAGACAATTTCAAGAAATATATTGTACTCCCAACTGTTTCCTTTTTTTTTAACAGAAAAGAAAACGGTGGAGAAACATGATGAGTTTTACGAATTTTCAAAGACATGCAAACCCAAATTACAAAACCCTATCAGCACACAGCAGCCAGTAGGGCCATTAGCATAAAGGCAGCAAACAATAAATGCTAAATCGATTGTGGAGAAATGCATACCCTCGATTCTAAGGGGGACGTGGTAAGAGCCACTAATGAAAACACAAAGAAGGTGCTTTGAAAAGGGAAACACGGTGCTACCAGTAAATCAGTCACACCCACTGCTGGGCCTATCAACTGAGAAAATGAGAATCAAAAAGTCACAGGCTGGCAATCCTGCACTCCAACAATATTTACCATAGCCAACACTTGGAAGCAATGAAAATGTCCATCAACCGAGGAATGCGCAAAGTAGAAGTGGTCCACGTGCACACTGGGGAATTACTCCAATAAAAACTAAAAATTAAATTTAAAAATCCAACAAAAGTAAGGAGACATCAGCTTGTGTGGGTTTGTCCGGGCACACTCCACTCTAATTTATAACCGAGAAACACCACAGGCCGCAAGGGCTTTGCCCTAGTTACCATGGTGGGGACATACAAAGGCTGCCGCCCTCTGGCATTTACCTGCAAAAGCAGCTTTAAAGCCTGTGCTAATGGTCATTTCATAGGAACAAGTACTGCAGAACTGTAAATGAAACCTGCCCTCAAAATGTCTTGAGGGAGGTAATGGCCAAAACATTTCAAAATGTGACACATACTTTAAGAGAACACTTTGAGGAACTAAGGGGTAATCACAGGTTGAAAAATAAAAAGGACATGCCTTAAAGCTCAATTTCAACGGATTATGAGGCACAGGCGAATTCAACCACAAAGAGGTATCAGCTCACACTTGTCAGAATAACCATCAGCAAGGAAACTACAAACAATAAATGCTGAAGGTGTTGTGGAGAAATGCATACCCTCAACTTCAAGTGGGACATAACTTGAAAAGGGCCACGAATGAGAACAGAATGGAGGTGCCTTAAAAAGGTAAACATTGAGCTACTATATGATCCAGCAGGCCCACTCCTCGACCTATAATCTAAGAAGAAAGAATTGGAAAGACACAGGCAGGCAAATCTGCATGGCACAGTATTACAATAGCCAAGATATGGAAGTAACCAAAAAGTCCACCAACAGATGGGTGGACAAAGAAGAACTCCTCCATGTACAGATGGAATATTCGCTAGTGAAAAAAATGAAACAATGCCATTTGCAGCACCATACATGAGTCTAGACGTAATCACGCCACCTGTAGTCAGTGAGAAAGCAAAAGACACATATCCTATCATATCACTTTTAGGAGTTACTTAAAAATTGATACCAATGAAGATATTTCCACAGAGAAAGGCAATCACAGATTCATTAAAAAAACTGATGGTTCACCAAATAGAAAGGGATGAGGATTGGATACATTACCATATTGGGGTTAACAGAGATATACATACCATGTGAAATATATAATCACCAAAGACGTACGGAAGACCAGGAGAAGACTACTCAACATTGTGTCATAACCTACATGGGAAAAGGATGCGAGGAAGAATAGATACACGTATATGTGTGAAAGAACCACATCTTGCACACCTAGAACAAACAAACCATTGTAATCAAATTTGCTGGGATAAAAAATAAAAAGTAAATTACAATTATGAACAAGAAGTAAAGAGACATAAACATAAAGTGCTTTTTTCCTGGCACATTCCAATCGAATTTACAACCTAGAACACCACTCCCATTAAGGCTCTGTTTCCCCAGTTACCAAATTTGGTAAAGGAGAAATGCTGCCACCTTGTGGCCGTTTCCTGCAAGAGCAGCTTTAAACTCACAGCTAATGGTCACTTAACATTCACAAGGACTCAGGGCTGTAAAGGACACCTGCCCTAAAAAATTGTGCTGAAGTAGGGAATGGACAAAAAAATTCAAAACAGGCAAATGTTTCAAGAAGAGAGTATGAGGAGTTAAGTTTTACTCACGCTCTTTTAAAAAAAAAGGAAAATGGATAAAAGCTCAACCTCAGGGAGTGTTAGACCCATGCAATCTAATCTACAAAAAGGTTCAACTTAGACCAGTCGACTGACCATCAGCAAAATGTCTACAAACAATAAATGCTGACGGGGTTTTCAAGAACTGTATCCCCTCTACCTGCTGGTGAGACGTAAAGGGGTAACAGCCAATAATGAGAAGAGAAAGGAGCTGTGTTTAAAAGTAAAAATGGAGGTACCATTCAATCCAGCAGCCGCACCATTGGACCTCTCACCTGAGAAGACAAGAATCGAGAAGACACAGGCCGCAAAAGCTGCAGTGCAGACTTATTCACAATAGCCAAGACAGTGAAGCAATCAAATATCCAACAAGAGGTGAATGGATAAAGAAGAAGTGGTCCATGTACACAATGGAATATTAGCCATGGAAAACAATGAACCATTGCTCTTTGAGGCACCACAAATGGGTCTGGAGATAATCACGAAACATGAGGTAGCTCGGAAACCAAAGACCTGTATTCTATGATATCACTTATAGGCGTTATCTAATAACTGACACAAATGAATATATTTCCACAGAGAAAGACACTCACAGACTTAGAAAACAAACTATGCTCATCTAAAAGGAAAGGTGGGGGGAATGGATAAGTTAAGATTAGTGTTGCTCTATGTATACAAACACATAGTATATACATATCTCAAAAAGACCGACCATGGAGCAAGGGAGGTCTGTGGAACCCTCTGTAACATTTTACATGGGAAGAGGATCTGTACTTGAATAGACATATATAATGTACAAATGAACCAGATTGTGTACACCTAGGACAGACAATATTCGAAGCTTTACCACAATTAAAAAAAAATTTAAAACCAAGAAGAAATAATGAGACATAAACTTATGGGGGTTTCTCCAGGCACATTCCAATTTAATTTACAACCTAGGAACACGACTTCCAGAAAGGCTCTGCTGCCCTAGTACCCAGATTTGGGAGTGGAGAAATGCTGCCTGCTTGAGGCCACTTCCCACAACAGCAGCTTTAAACCCATTGCTAAGGGTCACTAAATATTCACCAAACTTGCAGTTCGGGAAATGACACCTGCTCTCTAAAAAAATTCTGAGGTGGAAAATCGACCAAAAATTTCAAAATAGGGCAACCTTCCAAGAAGACAATTTCAAGAAATATATTGTACTCCCAACTGTTTCCTTTTTTTTTAACAGAAAAGAAAACGGTGGAGAAACATGATGAGTTTTACGAATTTTCAAAGACATGCAAACCCAAATTACAAAACCCTATCAGCACACAGCAGCCAGTAGGGCCATTAGCATAAAGGCAGCAAACAATAAATGCTAAATCGATTGTGGAGAAATGCATACCCTCGATTCTAAGGGGGACGTGGTAAGAGCCACTAATGAAAACACAAAGAAGGTGCTTTGAAAAGGGAAACACGGTGCTACCAGTAAATCAGTCACACCCACTGCTGGGCCTATCAACTGAGAAAATGAGAATCAAAAAGTCACAGGCTGGCAATCCTGCACTCCAACAATATTTACCATAGCCAACACTTGGAAGCAATGAAAATGTCCATCAACCGAGGAATGCGCAAAGTAGAAGTGGTCCACGTGCACACTGGGGAATTACTCCAATAAAAACTAAAAATTAAATTTAAAAATCCAACAAAAGTAAGGAGACATCAGCTTGTGTGGGTTTGTCCGGGCACACTCCACTCTAATTTATAACCGAGAAACACCACAGGCCGCAAGGGCTTTGCCCTAGTTACCATGGTGGGGACATACAAAGGCTGCCGCCCTCTGGCATTTACCTGCAAAAGCAGCTTTAAAGCCTGTGCTAATGGTCATTTCATAGGAACAAGTACTGCAGAACTGTAAATGAAACCTGCCCTCAAAATGTCTTGAGGGAGGTAATGGCCAAAACATTTCAAAATGTGACACATACTTTAAGAGAACACTTTGAGGAACTAAGGGGTAATCACAGGTTGAAAAATAAAAAGGACATGCCTTAAAGCTCAATTTCAACGGATTATGAGGCACAGGCGAATTCAACCACAAAGAGGTATCAGCTCACACTTGTCAGAATAACCATCAGCAAGGAAACTACAAACAATAAATGCTGAAGGTGTTGTGGAGAAATGCATACCCTCAACTTCAAGTGGGACATAACTTGAAAAGGGCCACGAATGAGAACAGAATGGAGGTGCCTTAAAAAGGTAAACATTGAGCTACTATATGATCCAGCAGGCCCACTCCTCGACCTATAATCTAAGAAGAAAGAATTGGAAAGACACAGGCAGGCAAATCTGCATGGCACAGTATTACAATAGCCAAGATATGGAAGTAACCAAAAAGTCCACCAACAGATGGGTGGACAAAGAAGAACTCCTCCATGTACAGATGGAATATTCGCTAGTGAAAAAAATGAAACAATGCCATTTGCAGCACCATACATGAGTCTAGACGTAATCACGCCACCTGTAGTCAGTGAGAAAGCAAAAGACACATATCCTATCATATCACTTTTAGGAGTTACTTAAAAATTGATACCAATGAAGATATTTCCACAGAGAAAGGCAATCACAGATTCATTAAAAAAACTGATGGTTCACCAAATAGAAAGGGATGAGGATTGGATACATTACCATATTGGGGTTAACAGAGATATACATACCATGTGAAATATATAATCACCAAAGACGTACGGAAGACCAGGAGAAGACTACTCAACATTGTGTCATAACCTACATGGGAAAAGGATGCGAGGAAGAATAGATACACGTATATGTGTGAAAGAACCACATCTTGCACACCTAGAACAAACAAACCATTGTAATCAAATTTGCTGGGATAAAAAATAAAAAGTAAATTACAATTATGAACAAGAAGTAATGAGACATAAACATAAAGTGCTTTTTTCCTGGCACATTCCATTCGAATTTACAACCTAGAACACCACTCCCATTAAGGCTCTGTTTCCCCAGTTACCAAATTTGGTAAAGGAGAAATGCTGCCACCTTGTGGCCGTTTCCTCCAAGAACAGCTTTAAACTCACAGCTAATGGTCACTTAACATTCACAAGGACTCAGGGCTGTAAAGGACACCTGCCCTAAAAAATTGTGCTGAAGTAGGGAATGGACAAAAAAATTCAAAACAGGCAAATGTTTCAAGAAGAGAGTATGAGGAGTTAAGTTTTACTCACGCTCTTTAAAAAAAAAAGGAAAATGGATAAAAGCTCAACCTCAGGGAGTGTTAGACCCATGCAATCTAATCTACAAAAAGTTTCAACTTAGACCAGTCGACTGACCATCAGCAAAATGTCTACAAACAATAAATGCTGACGGGGTTTTCAAGAACTGTATCCCCTCTACCTGCTGGTGAGACGTAAAGGGGTAACAGCCAATAATGAGAAGAGAAAGGAGCTGTGTTTAAAAGTAAAAATGGAGGTACCATTCAATCCAGCAGTCGCACCATTGGACCTCTCACCTGAGAAGACAAGAATCGAGAAGACACAGGCCGCAAAAGCTGCAGTGCAGACTTATTCACAGTAGCCATGACAGTGAAGCAATCAAATATCCAACAAGAGGTGAATGGATAAAGAAGAAGTGGTCCATGTACACAATGGAATATTAGCCATGGAAAACAATGAACCATTGCTCTTTGAGGCACCACAAATGGGTCTGGAGATAATCACGAAACATGAGGTAGCTCGGAAACCAAAGACCTGTATTCTATGATATCACTTATAGGCGTTATCTAATAACTGACACAAATGAATATATTTCCACAGAGAAAGACACTCACAGACTTAGAAAACAAACTATGCTCATCTAAAAGGAAAGGTGGGGGGAATGGATAAGTTAAGATTAGTGTTGCTCTATGTATACAAACACATAGTATATACATATCTCAAAAAGACCGACCATGGAGCAAGGGAGGTCTGTGGAACCCTCTGTAACATTTTACATGGGAAGAGGATCTGTACTTGAATAGACATATATAATGTACAAATGAACCAGATTGTGTACACCTAGGACAGACAATATTCGAAGCTTTACCACAATTAAAAAAAAATTTAAAACCAAGAAGAAATAATGAGACATAAACTTATGGGGGTTTCTCCAGGCACATTCCAATTTAATTTACAACCTAGGAACACGACTTCCAGAAAGGCTCTGCTGCCCTAGTACCCAGATTTGGGAGTGGAGAAATGCTGCCTGCTTGAGGCCACTTCCCACAACAGCAGCTTTAAACCCATTGCTAAGGGTCACTAAATATTCACCAAACTTGCAGTTCGGGAAATGACACCTGCTCTCTAAAAAAATTCTGAGGTGGAAAATCGACCAAAAATTTCAAAATAGGGCAACCTTCCAAGAAGACAATTTCAAGAAATATATTGTACTCCCAACTGTTTCCTTTTTTTTAACAGAAAAGAAAACGGTGGAGAAACATGATGAGTTTTACGAATTTTCAAAGACATGCAAACCCAAATTACAAAACCCTATCAGCACACAGCAGCCAGTAGGGCCATTAGCATAAAGGCAGCAAACAATAAATGCTAAATCGATTGTGGAGAAATGCATACCCTCGATTCTAAGGGGGACGTGGTAAGAGCCACTAATGAAAACACAAAGAAGGTGCTTTGAAAAGGGAAACACGGTGCTACCAGTCAATCAATCACACCCACTGCTGGGCCTATCAACTGAGAAAATGAGAATCAAAAAGTCACAGGCTGGCAATCCTGCACTCCAACAATATTTACCATAGCCAACACTTGGAAGCAATGAAAATGTCCATCAACCGAGGAATGCGCAAAGTAGAAGTGGTCCACGTGCACACTGGGGAATTACTCCAATAAAAACTAAAAATTAAATTTAAAAATCCAACAAAAGTAAGGAGACATCAGCTTGTGTGGGTTTGTCCGGGCATACTCCACTCTAATTTATAACCGAGAAACACCACAGGCCGCAAGGGCTTTTCCCTAGTTACCATGGTGGGGACATAGAAAGGCTGCCGCCCTCTGGCATTTACCTGCAAAAGCAGCTTTAAAGCCTGTGCTAATGGTCATTTCTTAGGAACAAGTACTGCAGAACTGTAAATGAAACCTGCCCTCAAAATGTCTTGAGGGAGGTAATGGCCAAAACATTTCAAAATTTGACACATACTTTAAGAGAACACTTTGAGGAACTAAGGGGTAATCACAGGTTGAAAAATAAAAAAGGACATGCCTTAAAGCTCAATTTCAACGGATTATGAGGCACAGGCGAATTCAACCACAAAGAGGTATCAGCTCACACTTGTCAGAATAACCATCAGCAAGGAAACTACAAACAATAAATGCTGAAGGTGTTGTGGAGAAATGCATACCCTCAACTTCAAGTGGGACATAACTTGAAAAGGGCCACGAATGAGAACAGAATGGAGGTGCCTTAAAAAGGTAAACATTGAGCTACCGTATGATCCAGCAGGCCCACTCCTCGACCTATAATCTAAGAAGAAAGAATTGGAAAGACACAGGCAGGCAAATCTGCATGGCACAGTATTACAATAGCCAAGATATGGAAGTAACCAAAAAGTCCACCAACAGATGGGTGGACAAAGAAGAACTCCTCCATGTACAGATGGAATATTCGCTAGTGAAAAAAATGAAACAATGCCATTTGCAGCACCATACATGAGTCTAGACGTAATCACGCCACCTGTAGTCAGTGAGAAAGCAAAAGACACATATCCTATCATATCACTTTTAGGAGTTACTTAAAAATTGATACCAATGAAGATATTTCCACAGAGAAAGGCAATCACAGATTCATTAAAAAAACTTATGGTTCACCAAATAGAAAGGGATGAGGATTGGATACATTACCATATTGGGGTTAACAGAGATATACATACCATGTGAAATATATAATCACCAAAGACGTACGGAAGACCAGGAGAAGACTACTCAACATTGTGTCATAACCTACATGGGAAAAGGATGCGAGGAAGAATAGATACACGTATATGTGTGAAAGAACCACATCTTGCACACCTAGAACAAACAAACCATTGTAATCAAATTTGCTGGGATAAAAAATAAAAAGTAAATTACAATTATGAACAAGAAGTAAAGAGACATAAACATAAAGTGCTTTTTTCCTGGCACATTCCAATCGAATTTACAACCTAGAACACCACTCCCATTAAGGCTCTGTTTCCCCAGTTACCAAATTTGGTAAAGGAGAAATGCTGCCACCTTGTGGCCGTTTCCTGCAAGAGCAGCTTTAAACTCACAGCTAATGGTCACTTAACATTCACAAGGACTCAGGGCTGTAAAGGACACCTGCCCTAAAAAATTGTGCTGAAGTAGGGAATGGACAAAAAAATTCAAAACAGGCAAATGTTTCAAGAAGAGAGTATGAGGAGTTAAGTTTTACTCACGCTCTTTTAAAAAAAAAAGAAAATGGATAAAAGCTCAACCTCAGGGAGTGTTAGACCCATGCAATCTAATCTACAAAAAGTTTCAACTTAGACCAGTCGACTGACCATCAGCAAAATGTCTACAAACAATAAATGCTGACGGGGTTTTCAAGAACTGTATCCCCTCTACCTGCTGGTGAGACGTAAAGGGGTAACAGCCAATAATGAGAAGAGAAAGGAGCTGTGTTTAAAAGTAAAAATGGAGGTACCATTCAATCCAGCAGCCGCACCATTGGACCTCTCACCTGAGAAGACAAGAATCGAGAAGACACAGGCCGCAAAAGCTGCATTGCAGACTTATTCACAATAGCCATGACAGTGAAGCAATCAAATATCCAACAAGAGGTGAATGGATAAAGAAGAAGTGGTCCATGTACACAATGGAATATTAGCCATGGAAAACAATGAACCATTGCTCTTTGAGGCACCACAAATGGGTCTGGAGATAATCACGAAACATGAGGTAGCTCGGAAACCAAAGACCTGTATTCTATGATATCACTTATAGGCGTTATCTAATAACTGACACAAATGAATATATTTCCACAGAGAAAGACACTCACAGACTTAGAAAACAAACTATGCTCATCTAAAAGGAAAGGTGGGGGGAATGGATAAGTTAAGATTAGTGTTGCTCTATGTATACAAACACATAGTATATACATATCTCAAAAAGACCGACCATGGAGCAAGGGAGGTCTGTGGAACCCTCTGTAACATTTTACATGGGAAGAGGATCTGTACTTGAATAGACATATATAATGTACAAATGAACCAGATTGTGTACACCTAGGACAGACAATATTCGAAGCTTTACCACAATTAAAAAAAAATTTAAAACCAAGAAGAAATAATGAGACATAAACTTATGGGGGTTTCTCCAGGCACATTCCAATTTAATTTACAACCTAGGAACACGACTTCCAGAAAGGCTCTGCTGCCCTAGTACCCAGATTTGGGAGTGGAGAAATGCTGCCTGCTTGAGGCCACTTCCCACAACAGCAGCTTTAAACCCATTGCTAAGGGTCACTAAATATTCACCAAACTTGCAGTTCGGGAAATGACACCTGCTCTCTAAAAAAATTCTGAGGTGGAAAATCGACCAAAAATTTCAAAATAGGGCAACCTTCCAAGAAGACAATTTCAAGAAATATATTGTACTCCCAACTGTTTCCTTTTTTTTTAACAGAAAAGAAAACGGTGGAGAAACATGATGAGTTTTACGAATTTTCAAAGACATGCAAACCCAAATTACAAAACCCTATCAGCACACAGCAGCCAGTAGGGCCATTAGCATAAAGGCAGCAAACAATAAATGCTAAATCGATTGTGGAGAAATGCATACCCTCGATTCTAAGGGGGACGTGGTAAGAGCCACTAATGAAAACACAAAGAAGGTGCTTTGAAAAGGGAAACACGGTGCTACCAGTAAATCAGTCACACCCACTGCTGGGCCTATCAACTGAGAAAATGAGAATCAAAAAGTCACAGGCTGGCAATCCTGCACTCCAACAATATTTACCATAGCCAACACTTGGAAGCAATGAAAATGTCCATCAACCGAGGAATGCGCAAAGTAGAAGTGGTCCACGTGCACACTGGGGAATTACTCCAATAAAAACTAAAAATTAAATTTAAAAATCCAACAAAAGTAAGGAGACATCAGCTTGTGTGGGTTTGTCCGGGCACACTCCACTCTAATTTATAACCGAGAAACACCACAGGCCGCAAGGGCTTTGCCCTAGTTACCATGGTGGGGACATACAAAGGCTGCCGCCCTCTGGCATTTACCTGCAAAAGCAGCTTTAAAGCCTGTGCTAATGGTCATTTCATAGGAACAAGTACTGCAGAACTGTAAATGAAACCTGCCCTCAAAATGTCTTGAGGGAGGTAATGGCCAAAACATTTCAAAATGTGACACATACTTTAAGAGAACACTTTGAGGAACTAAGGGGTAATCACAGGTTGAAAAATAAAAAGGACATGCCTTAAAGCTCAATTTCAACGGATTATGAGGCACAGGCGAATTCAACCACAAAGAGGTATCAGCTCACACTTGTCAGAATAACCATCAGCAAGGAAACTACAAACAATAAATGCTGAAGGTGTTGTGGAGAAATGCATACCCTCAACTTCAAGTGGGACATAACTTGAAAAGGGCCACGAATGAGAACAGAATGGAGGTGCCTTAAAAAGGTAAACATTGAGCTACTATATGATCCAGCAGGCCCACTCCTCGACCTATAATCTAAGAAGAAAGAATTGGAAAGACACAGGCAGGCAAATCTGCATGGCACAGTATTACAATAGCCAAGATATGGAAGTAACCAAAAAGTCCACCAACAGATGGGTGGACAAAGAAGAACTCCTCCATGTACAGATGGAATATTCGCTAGTGAAAAAAATGAAACAATGCCATTTGCAGCACCATACATGAGTCTAGACGTAATCACGCCACCTGTAGTCAGTGAGAAAGCAAAAGACACATATCCTATCATATCACTTTTAGGAGTTACTTAAAAATTGATACCAATGAAGATATTTCCACAGAGAAAGGCAATCACAGATTCATTAAAAAAACTGATGGTTCACCAAATAGAAAGGGATGAGGATTGGATACATTACCATATTGGGGTTAACAGAGATATACATACCATGTGAAATATATAATCACCAAAGACGTACGGAAGACCAGGAGAAGACTACTCAACATTGTGTCATAACCTACATGGGAAAAGGATGCGAGGAAGAATAGATACACGTATATGTGTGAAAGAACCACATCTTGCACACCTAGAACAAACAAACCATTGTAATCAAATTTGCTGGGATAAAAAATAAAAAGTAAATTACAATTATGAACAAGAAGTAAAGAGACATAAACATAAAGTGCTTTTTTCCTGGCACATTCCAATCGAATTTACAACCTAGAACACCACTCCCATTAAGGCTCTGTTTCCCCAGTTACCAAATTTGGTAAAGGAGAAATGCTGCCACCTTGTGGCCGTTTCCTGCAAGAGCAGCTTTAAACTCACAGCTAATGGTCACTTAACATTCACAAGGACTCAGGGCTGTAAAGGACACCTGCCCTAAAAAATTGTGCTGAAGTAGGGAATGGACAAAAAAATTCAAAACAGGCAAATGTTTCAAGAAGAGAGTATGAGGAGTTAAGTTTTACTCACGCTCTTTTAAAAAAAAAGGAAAATGGATAAAAGCTCAACCTCAGGGAGTGTTAGACCCATGCAATCTAATCTACAAAAAGGTTCAACTTAGACCAGTCGACTGACCATCAGCAAAATGTCTACAAACAATAAATGCTGACGGGGTTTTCAAGAACTGTATCCCCTCTACCTGCTGGTGAGACGTAAAGGGGTAACAGCCAATAATGAGAAGAGAAAGGAGCTGTGTTTAAAAGTAAAAATGGAGGTACCATTCAATCCAGCAGCCGCACCATTGGACCTCTCACCTGAGAAGACAAGAATCGAGAAGACACAGGCCGCAAAAGCTGCAGTGCAGACTTATTCACAATAGCCAAGACAGTGAAGCAATCAAATATCCAACAAGAGGTGAATGGATAAAGAAGAAGTGGTCCATGTACACAATGGAATATTAGCCATGGAAAACAATGAACCATTGCTCTTTGAGGCACCACAAATGGGTCTGGAGATAATCACGAAACATGAGGTAGCTCGGAAACCAAAGACCTGTATTCTATGATATCACTTATAGGCGTTATCTAATAACTGACACAAATGAATATATTTCCACAGAGAAAGACACTCACAGACTTAGAAAACAAACTATGCTCATCTAAAAGGAAAGGTGGGGGGAATGGATAAGTTAAGATTAGTGTTGCTCTATGTATACAAACACATAGTATATACATATCTCAAAAAGACCGACCATGGAGCAAGGGAGGTCTGTGGAACCCTCTGTAACATTTTACATGGGAAGAGGATCTGTACTTGAATAGACATATATAATGTACAAATGAACCAGATTGTGTACACCTAGGACAGACAATATTCGAAGCTTTACCACAATTAAAAAAAAATTTAAAACCAAGAAGAAATAATGAGACATAAACTTATGGGGGTTTCTCCAGGCACATTCCAATTTAATTTACAACCTAGGAACACGACTTCCAGAAAGGCTCTGCTGCCCTAGTACCCAGATTTGGGAGTGGAGAAATGCTGCCTGCTTGAGGCCACTTCCCACAACAGCAGCTTTAAACCCATTGCTAAGGGTCACTAAATATTCACCAAACTTGCAGTTCGGGAAATGACACCTGCTCTCTAAAAAAATTCTGAGGTGGAAAATCGACCAAAAATTTCAAAATAGGGCAACCTTCCAAGAAGACAATTTCAAGAAATATATTGTACTCCCAACTGTTTCCTTTTTTTTTAACAGAAAAGAAAACGGTGGAGAAACATGATGAGTTTTACGAATTTTCAAAGACATGCAAACCCAAATTACAAAACCCTATCAGCACACAGCAGCCAGTAGGGCCATTAGCATAAAGGCAGCAAACAATAAATGCTAAATCGATTGTGGAGAAATGCATACCCTCGATTCTAAGGGGGACGTGGTAAGAGCCACTAATGAAAACACAAAGAAGGTGCTTTGAAAAGGGAAACACGGTGCTACCAGTAAATCAGTCACACCCACTGCTGGGCCTATCAACTGAGAAAATGAGAATCAAAAAGTCACAGGCTGGCAATCCTGCACTCCAACAATATTTACCATAGCCAACACTTGGAAGCAATGAAAATGTCCATCAACCGAGGAATGCGCAAAGTAGAAGTGGTCCACGTGCACACTGGGGAATTACTCCAATAAAAACTAAAAATTAAATTTAAAAATCCAACAAAAGTAAGGAGACATCAGCTTGTGTGGGTTTGTCCGGGCACACTCCACTCTAATTTATAACCGAGAAACACCACAGGCCGCAAGGGCTTTGCCCTAGTTACCATGGTGGGGACATACAAAGGCTGCCGCCCTCTGGCATTTACCTGCAAAAGCAGCTTTAAAGCCTGTGCTAATGGTCATTTCATAGGAACAAGTACTGCAGAACTGTAAATGAAACCTGCCCTCAAAATGTCTTGAGGGAGGTAATGGCCAAAACATTTCAAAATGTGACACATACTTTAAGAGAACACTTTGAGGAACTAAGGGGTAATCACAGGTTGAAAAATAAAAAGGACATGCCTTAAAGCTCAATTTCAACGGATTATGAGGCACAGGCGAATTCAACCACAAAGAGGTATCAGCTCACACTTGTCAGAATAACCATCAGCAAGGAAACTACAAACAATAAATGCTGAAGGTGTTGTGGAGAAATGCATACCCTCAACTTCAAGTGGGACATAACTTGAAAAGGGCCACGAATGAGAACAGAATGGAGGTGCCTTAAAAAGGTAAACATTGAGCTACTATATGATCCAGCAGGCCCACTCCTCGACCTATAATCTAAGAAGAAAGAATTGGAAAGACACAGGCAGGCAAATCTGCATGGCACAGTATTACAATAGCCAAGATATGGAAGTAACCAAAAAGTCCACCAACAGATGGGTGGACAAAGAAGAACTCCTCCATGTACAGATGGAATATTCGCTAGTGAAAAAAATGAAACAATGCCATTTGCAGCACCATACATGAGTCTAGACGTAATCACGCCACCTGTAGTCAGTGAGAAAGCAAAAGACACATATCCTATCATATCACTTTTAGGAGTTACTTAAAAATTGATACCAATGAAGATATTTCCACAGAGAAAGGCAATCACAGATTCATTAAAAAAACTGATGGTTCACCAAATAGAAAGGGATGAGGATTGGATACATTACCATATTGGGGTTAACAGAGATATACATACCATGTGAAATATATAATCACCAAAGACGTACGGAAGACCAGGAGAAGACTACTCAACATTGTGTCATAACCTACATGGGAAAAGGATGCGAGGAAGAATAGATACACGTATATGTGTGAAAGAACCACATCTTGCACACCTAGAACAAACAAACCATTGTAATCAAATTTGCTGGGATAAAAAATAAAAAGTAAATTACAATTATGAACAAGAAGTAATGAGACATAAACATAAAGTGCTTTTTTCCTGGCACATTCCATTCGAATTTACAACCTAGAACACCACTCCCATTAAGGCTCTGTTTCCCCAGTTACCAAATTTGGTAAAGGAGAAATGCTGCCACCTTGTGGCCGTTTCCTCCAAGAACAGCTTTAAACTCACAGCTAATGGTCACTTAACATTCACAAGGACTCAGGGCTGTAAAGGACACCTGCCCTAAAAAATTGTGCTGAAGTAGGGAATGGACAAAAAAATTCAAAACAGGCAAATGTTTCAAGAAGAGAGTATGAGGAGTTAAGTTTTACTCACGCTCTTTAAAAAAAAAAGGAAAATGGATAAAAGCTCAACCTCAGGGAGTGTTAGACCCATGCAATCTAATCTACAAAAAGTTTCAACTTAGACCAGTCGACTGACCATCAGCAAAATGTCTACAAACAATAAATGCTGACGGGGTTTTCAAGAACTGTATCCCCTCTACCTGCTGGTGAGACGTAAAGGGGTAACAGCCAATAATGAGAAGAGAAAGGAGCTGTGTTTAAAAGTAAAAATGGAGGTACCATTCAATCCAGCAGTCGCACCATTGGACCTCTCACCTGAGAAGACAAGAATCGAGAAGACACAGGCCGCAAAAGCTGCAGTGCAGACTTATTCACAGTAGCCATGACAGTGAAGCAATCAAATATCCAACAAGAGGTGAATGGATAAAGAAGAAGTGGTCCATGTACACAATGGAATATTAGCCATGGAAAACAATGAACCATTGCTCTTTGAGGCACCACAAATGGGTCTGGAGATAATCACGAAACATGAGGTAGCTCGGAAACCAAAGACCTGTATTCTATGATATCACTTATAGGCGTTATCTAATAACTGACACAAATGAATATATTTCCACAGAGAAAGACACTCACAGACTTAGAAAACAAACTATGCTCATCTAAAAGGAAAGGTGGGGGGAATGGATAAGTTAAGATTAGTGTTGCTCTATGTATACAAACACATAGTATATACATATCTCAAAAAGACCGACCATGGAGCAAGGGAGGTCTGTGGAACCCTCTGTAACATTTTACATGGGAAGAGGATCTGTACTTGAATAGACATATATAATGTACAAATGAACCAGATTGTGTACACCTAGGACAGACAATATTCGAAGCTTTACCACAATTAAAAAAAAATTTAAAACCAAGAAGAAATAATGAGACATAAACTTATGGGGGTTTCTCCAGGCACATTCCAATTTAATTTACAACCTAGGAACACGACTTCCAGAAAGGCTCTGCTGCCCTAGTACCCAGATTTGGGAGTGGAGAAATGCTGCCTGCTTGAGGCCACTTCCCACAACAGCAGCTTTAAACCCATTGCTAAGGGTCACTAAATATTCACCAAACTTGCAGTTCGGGAAATGACACCTGCTCTCTAAAAAAATTCTGAGGTGGAAAATCGACCAAAAATTTCAAAATAGGGCAACCTTCCAAGAAGACAATTTCAAGAAATATATTGTACTCCCAACTGTTTCCTTTTTTTTAACAGAAAAGAAAACGGTGGAGAAACATGATGAGTTTTACGAATTTTCAAAGACATGCAAA
Organism: Eschrichtius robustus; assembly: GCF_028021215.1. NCBI lineage: Eukaryota > Metazoa > Chordata > Mammalia > Artiodactyla > Eschrichtiidae > Eschrichtius > Eschrichtius robustus. The sequence goes on from NC_090832.1 coordinate 75,558,000, forward strand.
CCCAAATTACAAAACCCTATCAGCACACAGCAGCCAGTAGGGCCATTAGCATAAAGGCAGCAAACAATAAATGCTAAATCGATTGTGGAGAAATGCATACCCTCGATTCTAAGGGGGACGTGGTAAGAGCCACTAATGAAAACACAAAGAAGGTGCTTTGAAAAGGGAAACACGGTGCTACCAGTCAATCAATCACACCCACTGCTGGGCCTATCAACTGAGAAAATGAGAATCAAAAAGTCACAGGCTGGCAATCCTGCACTCCAACAATATTTACCATAGCCAACACTTGGAAGCAATGAAAATGTCCATCAACCGAGGAATGCGCAAAGTAGAAGTGGTCCACGTGCACACTGGGGAATTACTCCAATAAAAACTAAAAATTAAATTTAAAAATCCAACAAAAGTAAGGAGACATCAGCTTGTGTGGGTTTGTCCGGGCATACTCCACTCTAATTTATAACCGAGAAACACCACAGGCCGCAAGGGCTTTTCCCTAGTTACCATGGTGGGGACATAGAAAGGCTGCCGCCCTCTGGCATTTACCTGCAAAAGCAGCTTTAAAGCCTGTGCTAATGGTCATTTCTTAGGAACAAGTACTGCAGAACTGTAAATGAAACCTGCCCTCAAAATGTCTTGAGGGAGGTAATGGCCAAAACATTTCAAAATTTGACACATACTTTAAGAGAACACTTTGAGGAACTAAGGGGTAATCACAGGTTGAAAAATAAAAAAGGACATGCCTTAAAGCTCAATTTCAACGGATTATGAGGCACAGGCGAATTCAACCACAAAGAGGTATCAGCTCACACTTGTCAGAATAACCATCAGCAAGGAAACTACAAACAATAAATGCTGAAGGTGTTGTGGAGAAATGCATACCCTCAACTTCAAGTGGGACATAACTTGAAAAGGGCCACGAATGAGAACAGAATGGAGGTGCCTTAAAAAGGTAAACATTGAGCTACCGTATGATCCAGCAGGCCCACTCCTCGACCTCTAATCTAAGAAGAAAGAATTGGAAAGACACAGGCAGGCAAATCTGCATGGCACAGTATTACAATAGCCAAGATATGGAAGTAACCAAAAAGTCCACCAACAGATGGGTGGACAAAGAAGAACTCCTCCATGTACAGATGGAATATTCGCTAGTGAAAAAAATGAAACAATGCCATTTGCAGCACCATACATGAGTCTAGACGTAATCACGCCACCTGTAGTCAGTGAGAAAGCAAAAGACACATATCCTATCATATCACTTTTAGGAGTTACTTAAAAATTGATACCAATGAAGATATTTCCACAGAGAAAGGCAATCACAGATTCATTAAAAAAACTTATGGTTCACCAAATAGAAAGGGATGAGGATTGGATACATTACCATATTGGGGTTAACAGAGATATACATACCATGTGAAATATATAATCACCAAAGACGTACGGAAGACCAGGAGAAGACTACTCAACATTGTGTCATAACCTACATGGGAAAAGGATGCGAGGAAGAATAGATACACGTATATGTGTGAAAGAACCACATCTTGCACACCTAGAACAAACAAACCATTGTAATCAAATTTGCTGGGATAAAAAATAAAAAGTAAATTACAATTATGAACAAGAAGTAAAGAGACATAAACATAAAGTGCTTTTTTCCTGGCACATTCCAATCGAATTTACAACCTAGAACACCACTCCCATTAAGGCTCTGTTTCCCCAGTTACCAAATTTGGTAAAGGAGAAATGCTGCCACCTTGTGGCCGTTTCCTGCAAGAGCAGCTTTAAACTCACAGCTAATGGTCACTTAACATTCACAAGGACTCAGGGCTGTAAAGGACACCTGCCCTAAAAAATTGTGCTGAAGTAGGGAATGGACAAAAAAATTCAAAACAGGCAAATGTTTCAAGAAGAGAGTATGAGGAGTTAAGTTTTACTCACGCTCTTTTAAAAAAAAAGGAAAATGGATAAAAGCTCAACCTCAGGGAGTGTTAGACCCATGCAATCTAATCTACAAAAAGGTTCAACTTAGACCAGTCGACTGACCATCAGCAAAATGTCTACAAACAATAAATGCTGACGGGGTTTTCAAGAACTGTATCCCCTCTACCTGCTGGTGAGACGTAAAGGGGTAACAGCCAATAATGAGAAGAGAAAGGAGCTGTGTTTAAAAGTAAAAATGGAGGTACCATTCAATCCAGCAGCCGCACCATTGGACCTCTCACCTGAGAAGACAAGAATCGAGAAGACACAGGCCGCAAAAGCTGCAGTGCAGACTTATTCACAATAGCCAAGACAGTGAAGCAATCAAATATCCAACAAGAGGTGAATGGATAAAGAAGAAGTGGTCCATGTACACAATGGAATATTAGCCATGGAAAACAATGAACCATTGCTCTTTGAGGCACCACAAATGGGTCTGGAGATAATCACGAAACATGAGGTAGCTCGGAAACCAAAGACCTGTATTCTATGATATCACTTATAGGCGTTATCTAATAACTGACACAAATGAATATATTTCCACAGAGAAAGACACTCACAGACTTAGAAAACAAACTATGCTCATCTAAAAGGAAAGGTGGGGGGAATGGATAAGTTAAGATTAGTGTTGCTCTATGTATACAAACACATAGTATATACATATCTCAAAAAGACCGACCATGGAGCAAGGGAGGTCTGTGGAACCCTATGTAACATTTTACATGGGAAGAGGATCTGTACTTGAATAGACATATATAATGTACAAATGAACCAGATTGTGTACACCTAGGACAGACAATATTCGAAGCTTTACCACAATTAAAAAAAAATTTAAAACCAAGAAGAAATAATGAGACATAAACTTATGGGGGTTTCTCCAGGCACATTCCAATTTAATTTACAACCTAGGAACACGACTTCCAGAAAGGCTCTGCTGCCCTAGTACCCAGATTTGGGAGTGGAGAAATGCTGCCTGCTTGAGGCCACTTCCCACAACAGCAGCTTTAAACCCATTGCTAAGGGTCACTAAATATTCACCAAACTTGCAGTTCGGGAAATGACACCTGCTCTCTAAAAAAATTCTGAGGTGGAAAATCGACCAAAAATTTCAAAATAGGGCAACCTTCCAAGAAGACAATTTCAAGAAATATATTGTACTCCCAACTGTTTCCTTTTTTTTTAACAGAAAAGAAAACGGTGGAGAAACATGATGAGTTTTACGAATTTTCAAAGACATGCAAACCCAAATTACAAAACCCTATCAGCACACAGCAGCCAGTAGGGCCATTAGCATAAAGGCAGCAAACAATAAATGCTAAATCGATTGTGGAGAAATGCATACCCTCGATTCTAAGGGGGACGTGGTAAGAGCCACTAATGAAAACACAAAGAAGGTGCTTTGAAAAGGGAAACACGGTGCTACCAGTCAATCAGTCACACCCACTGCTGGGCCTATCAACTGAGAAAATGAGAATCAAAAAGTCACAGGCTGGCAATCCTGCACTCCAACAATATTTACCATAGCCAACACTTGGAAGAAATGAAAATGTCCATCAACCGACTAATGCGCAAAGTAGAAGTGGTCCACGTGCACACTGGGGAATTACTCCAATAAAAACTAAAAATTAAATTTAAAAATCCAACAAAAGTAAGGAGACATCAGCTTGTGTGGGTTTGTCCGGGCACACTCCACTCTAATTTATAACCGAGAAACACCACAGGCCGCAAGGGCTTTGCCCTAGTTACCATGGTGGGGACATACAAAGGCTGCCGCCCTCTGGCATTTACCTGCAAAAGCAGCTTTAAAGCCTGTGCTAATGGTCATTTCATAGGAACAAGTACTGCAGAACTGTAAATGAAACCTGCCCTCAAAATGTCTTGAGGGAGGTAATGGCCAAAACATTTCAAAATGTGACACATACTTTAAGAGAACACTTTGAGGAACTAAGGGGTAATCACAGGTTGAAAAATAAAAAGGACATGCCTTAAAGCTCAATTTCAACGGATTATGAGGCACAGGCGAATTCAACCACAAAGAGGTATCAGCTCACACTTGTCAGAATAACCATCAGCAAGGAAACTACAAACAATAAATGCTGAAGGTGTTGTGGAGAAATGCATACCCTCAACTTCAAGTGGGACATAACTTGAAAAGGGCCACGAATGAGAACAGAATGGAGGTGCCTTAAAAAGGTAAACATTGAGCTACTATATGATCCAGCAGGCCCACTCCTCGACCTATAATCTAAGAAGAAAGAATTGGAAAGACACAGGCAGGCAAATCTGCATGGCACAGTATTACAATAGCCAAGATATGGAAGTAACCAAAAAGTCCACCAACAGATGGGTGGACAAAGAAGAACTCCTCCATGTACAGATGGAATATTCGCTAGTGAAAAAAATGAAACAATGCCATTTGCAGCACCATACATGAGTCTAGACGTAATCACGCCACCTGTAGTCAGTGAGAAAGCAAAAGACACATATCCTATCATATCACTTTTAGGAGTTACTTAAAAATTGATACCAATGAAGATATTTCCACAGAGAAAGGCAATCACAGATTCATTAAAAAAACTGATGGTTCACCAAATAGAAAGGGATGAGGATTGGATACATTACCATATTGGGGTTAACAGAGATATACATACCATGTGAAATATATAATCACCAAAGACGTACGGAAGACCAGGAGAAGACTACTCAACATTGTGTCATAACCTACATGGGAAAAGGATGCGAGGAAGAATAGATACACGTATATGTGTGAAAGAACCACATCTTGCACACCTAGAACAAACAAACCATTGTAATCAAATTTGCTGGGATAAAAAATAAAAAGTAAATTACAATTATGAACAAGAAGTAATGAGACATAAACATAAAGTGCTTTTTTCCTGGCACATTCCATTCGAATTTACAACCTAGAACACCACTCCCATTAAGGCTCTGTTTCCCCAGTTACCAAATTTGGTAAAGGAGAAATGCTGCCACCTTGTGGCCGTTTCCTCCAAGAACAGCTTTAAACTCACAGCTAATGGTCACTTAACATTCACAAGGACTCAGGGCTGTAAAGGACACCTGCCCTAAAAAATTGTGCTGAAGTAGGGAATGGACAAAAAAATTCAAAACAGGCAAATGTTTCAAGAAGAGAGTATGAGGAGTTAAGTTTTACTCACGCTCTTTAAAAAAAAAAGGAAAATGGATAAAAGCTCAACCTCAGGGAGTGTTAGACCCATGCAATCTAATCTACAAAAAGTTTCAACTTAGACCAGTCGACTGACCATCAGCAAAATGTCTACAAACAATAAATGCTGACGGGGTTTTCAAGAACTGTATCCCCTCTACCTGCTGGTGAGACGTAAAGGGGTAACAGCCAATAATGAGAAGAGAAAGGAGCTGTGTTTAAAAGTAAAAATGGAGGTACCATTCAATCCAGCAGTCGCACCATTGGACCTCTCACCTGAGAAGACAAGAATCGAGAAGACACAGGCCGCAAAAGCTGCAGTGCAGACTTATTCACAATAGCCATGACAGTGAAGCAATCAAATATCCAACAAGAGGTGAATGGATAAAGAAGAAGTGGTCCATGTACACAATGGAATATTAGCCATGGAAAACAATGAACCATTGCTCTTTGAGGCACCACAAATGGGTCTGGAGATAATCACGAAACATGAGGTAGCTCGGAAACCAAAGACCTGTATTCTATGATATCACTTATAGGCGTTATCTAATAACTGACACAAATGAATATATTTCCACAGAGAAAGACACTCACAGACTTAGAAAACAAACTATGCTCATCTAAAAGGAAAGGTGGGGGGAATGGATAAGTTAAGATTAGTGTTGCTCTATGTATACAAACACATAGTATATACATATCTCAAAAAGACCGACCATGGAGCAAGGGAGGTCTGTGGAACCCTCTGTAACATTTTACATGGGAAGAGGATCTGTACTTGAATAGACATATATAATGTACAAATGAACCAGATTGTGTACACCTAGGACAGACAATATTCGAAGCTTTACCACAATTAAAAAAAAATTTAAAACCAAGAAGAAATAATGAGACATAAACTTATGGGGGTTTCTCCAGGCACATTCCAATTTAATTTACAACCTAGGAACACGACTTCCAGAAAGGCTCTGCTGCCCTAGTACCCAGATTTGGGAGTGGAGAAATGCTGCCTGCTTGAGGCCACTTCCCACAACAGCAGCTTTAAACCCATTGCTAAGGGTCACTAAATATTCACCAAACTTGCAGTTCGGGAAATGACACCTGCTCTCTAAAAAAATTCTGAGGTGGAAAATCGACCAAAAATTTCAAAATAGGGCAACCTTCCAAGAAGACAATTTCAAGAAATATATTGTACTCCCAACTGTTTCCTTTTTTTTAACAGAAAAGAAAACGGTGGAGAAACATGATGAGTTTTACGAATTTTCAAAGACATGCAAACCCAAATTACAAAACCCTATCAGCACACAGCAGCCAGTAGGGCCATTAGCATAAAGGCAGCAAACAATAAATGCTAAATCGATTGTGGAGAAATGCATACCCTCGATTCTAAGGGGGACGTGGTAAGAGCCACTAATGAAAACACAAAGAAGGTGCTTTGAAAAGGGAAACACGGTGCTACCAGTCAATCAATCACACCCACTGCTGGGCCTATCAACTGAGAAAATGAGAATCAAAAAGTCACAGGCTGGCAATCCTGCACTCCAACAATATTTACCATAGCCAACACTTGGAAGCAATGAAAATGTCCATCAACCGAGGAATGCGCAAAGTAGAAGTGGTCCACGTGCACACTGGGGAATTACTCCAATAAAAACTAAAAATTAAATTTAAAAATCCAACAAAAGTAAGGAGACATCAGCTTGTGTGGGTTTGTCCGGGCACACTCCACTCTAATTTATAACCGAGAAACACCACAGGCCGCAAGGGCTTTTCCCTAGTTACCATGGTGGGGACATAGAAAGGCTGCCGCCCTCTGGCATTTACCTGCAAAAGCAGCTTTAAAGCCTGTGCTAATGGTCATTTCTTAGGAACAAGTACTGCAGAACTGTAAATGAAACCTGCCCTCAAAATGTCTTGAGGGAGGTAATGGCCAAAACATTTCAAAATTTGACACATACTTTAAGAGAACACTTTGAAGAACTAAGGGGTAATCACAGGTTGAAAAATAAAAAAGGACATGCCTTAAAGCTCAATTTCAACGGATTATGAGGCACAGGCGAATTCAACCACAAAGAGGTATCAGCTCACACTTGTCAGAATAACCATCAGCAAGGAAACTACAAACAATAAATGCTGAAGGTGTTGTGGAGAAATGCATACCCTCAACTTCAAGTGGGACATAACTTGAAAAGGGCCACGAATGAGAACAGAATGGAGGTGCCTTAAAAAGGTAAACATTGAGCTACCGTATGATCCAGCAGGCCCACTCCTCGACCTATAATCTAAGAAGAAAGAATTGGAAAGACACAGGCAGGCAAATCTGCATGGCACAGTATTACAATAGCCAAGATATGGAAGTAACCAGAAAGTCCACCAACAGATGGGTGGACAAAGAAGAACTCCTCCATGTACAGATGGAATATTCGCTAGTGAAAAAAATGAAACAATGCCATTTGCAGCACCATACATGAGTCTAGACGTAATCACGCCACCTGTAGTCAGTGAGAAAGCAAAAGACACATATCCTATCATATCACTTTTAGGAGTTACTTAAAAATTGATACCAATGAAGATATTTCCACAGAGAAAGGCAATCACAGATTCATTAAAAAAACTTATGGTTCACCAAATAGAAAGGGATGAGGATTGGATACATTACCATATTGGGGTTAACAGAGATATACATACCATGTGAAATATATAATCACCAAAGACGTACGGAAGACCAGGAGAAGACTACTCAACATTGTGTCATAACCTACATGGGAAAAGGATGCGAGGAAGAATAGATACACGTATATGTGTGAAAGAACCACATCTTGCACACCTAGAACAAACAAACCATTGTAATCAAATTTGCTGGGATAAAAAATAAAAAGTAAATTACAATTATGAACAAGAAGTAATGAGACATAAACATAAAGTGCTTTTTTCCTGGCACATTCCATTCGAATTTACAACCTAGAACACCACTCCCATTAAGGCTCTGTTTCCCCAGTTACCAAATTTGGTAAAGGAGAAATGCTGCCACCTTGTGGCCGTTTCCTGCAAGAGCAGCTTTAAACTCACAGCTAATGGTCACTTAACATTCACAAGGACTCAGGGCTGTAAAGGACACCTGCCCTAAAAAATTGTGCTGAAGTAGGGAATGGACAAAAAAATTCAAAACAGGCAAATGTTTCAAGAAGAGAGTATGAGGAGTTAAGTTTTACTCACGCTCTTTTAAAAAAAAAAGAAAATGGATAAAAGCTCAACCTCAGGGAGTGTTAGACCCATGCAATCTAATCTACAAAAAGTTTCAACTTAGACCAGTCGACTGACCATCAGCAAAATGTCTACAAACAATAAATGCTGACGGGGTTTTCAAGAACTGTATCCCCTCTACCTGCTGGTGAGACGTAAAGGGGTAACAGCCAATAATGAGAAGAGAAAGGAGCTGTGTTTAAAAGTAAAAATGGAGGTACCATTCAATCCAGCAGCCGCACCATTGGACCTCTCACCTGAGAAGACAAGAATCGAGAAGACACAGGCCGCAAAAGCTGCATTGCAGACTTATTCACAATAGCCATGACAGTGAAGCAATCAAATATCCAACAAGAGGTGAATGGATAAAGAAGAAGTGGTCCATGTACACAATGGAATATTAGCCATGGAAAACAATGAACCATTGCTCTTTGAGGCACCACAAATGGGTCTGGAGATAATCACGAAACATGAGGTAGCTCGGAAACCAAAGACCTGTATTCTATGATATCACTTATAGGCGTTATCTAATAACTGACACAAATGAATATATTTCCACAGAGAAAGACACTCACAGACTTAGAAAACAAACTATGCTCATCTAAAAGGAAAGGTGGGGGGAATGGATAAGTTAAGATTAGTGTTGCTCTATGTATACAAACACATAGTATATACATATCTCAAAAAGACCGACCATGGAGCAAGGGAGGTCTGTGGAACCCTCTGTAACATTTTACATGGGAAGAGGATCTGTACTTGAATAGACATATATAATGTACAAATGAACCAGATTGTGTACACCTAGGACAGACAATATTCGAAGCTTTACCACAATTAAAAAAAAATTTAAAACCAAGAAGAAATAATGAGACATAAACTTATGGGGGTTTCTCCAGGCACATTCCAATTTAATTTACAACCTAGGAACACGACTTCCAGAAAGGCTCTGCTGCCCTAGTACCCAGATTTGGGAGTGGAGAAATGCTGCCTGCTTGAGGCCACTTCCCACAACAGCAGCTTTAAACCCTTTGCTAAGGGTCACTAAATATTCACCAAACTTGCAGTTCGGGAAATGACACCTGCTCTCTAAAAAAATTCTGAGGTGGAAAATCGACCAAAAATTTCAAAATAGGGCAACCTTCCAAGAAGACAATTTCAAGAAATATATTGTACTCCCAACTGTTTCCTTTTTTTTAACAGAAAAGAAAACGGTGGAGAAACATGATGAGTTTTACGAATTTTCAAAGACATGCAAACCCAAATTACAAAACCCTATCAGCACACAGCAGCCAGTAGGGCCATTAGCATAAAGGCAGCAAACAATAAATGCTAAATCGATTGTGGAGAAATGCATACCCTCGATTCTAAGGGGGACGTGGTAAGAGCCACTAATGAAAACACAAAGAAGGTGCTTTGAAAAGGGAAACACGGTGCTACCAGTCAATCAATCACACCCACTGCTGGGCCTATCAATTGAGAAAATGAGAATCAAAAAGTCACAGGCTGGCAATCCTGCACTCCAACAATATTTACCATAGCCAACACTTGGAAGCAATGAAAATGTCCATCAACCGAGGAATGCGCAAAGTAGAAGTGGTCCACGTGCACACTGGGGAATTACTCCAATAAAAACTAAAAATTAAATTTAAAAATCCAACAAAAGTAAGGAGACATCAGCTTGTGTGGGTTTGTCCGGGCACACTCCACTCTAATTTATAACCGAGAAACACCACAGGCCGCAAGGGCTTTTCCCTAGTTACCATGGTGGGGACATAGAAAGGCTGCCGCCCTCTGGCATTTACCTGCAAAAGCAGCTTTAAAGCCTGTGCTAATGGTCATTTCATAGGAACAAGTACTGCAGAACTGTAAATGAAACCTGCCCTCAAAATGTCTTGAGGGAGGTAATGGCCAAAACATTTCAAAATGTGACACATACTTTAAGAGAACACTTTGAGGAACTAAGGGGTAATCACAGGTTGAAAAATAAAAAGGACATGCCTTAAAGCTCAATTTCAACAGATTATGAGGCACAGGCGAATTCAACCACAAAGAGGTATCAGCTCACACTTGTCAGAATAACCATCAGCATGGAAACTACAAACAATAAATGCTGAAGGTGTTGTGGAGAAATGCATACCCTCAACTTCAAGTGGGACATAACTTGAAAAGGGCCACGAATGAGAACAGAATGGAGGTGCCTTAAAAAGGTAAACATTGAGCTACCATATGATCCAGCAGGCCCACTCCTCGACCTATAATCTAAGAAGAAAGAATTGGAAAGACACAGGCAGGCAAATCTGCATGGCACAGTATTACAATAGCCAAGATATGGAAGTAACCAAAAAGTCCACCAACAGATGGGTGGACAAAGAAGAACTCCTCCATGTACAGATGGAATATTCGCTAGTGAAAAAAATGAAACAATGCCATTTGCAGCACCATACATGAGTCTAGACGTAATCACGCCACCTGTAGTCAGTGAGAAAGCAAAAGACACATATCCTATCATATCACTTTTAGGAGTTACTTAAAAATTGATACCAATGAAGATATTTCCACAGAGAAAGGCAATCACAGATTCATTAAAAAAACTTATGGTTCACCAAATAGAAAGGGATGAGGATTGGATACATTACCATATTGGGGTTAACAGAGATATACATACCATGTGAAATATATAATCACCAAAGACGTACGGAAGACCAGGAGAAGACTACTCAACATTGTGTCATAACCTACATGGGAAAAGGATGCGAGGAAGAATAGATACACGTATATGTGTGAAAGAACCACATCTTGCACACCTAGAACAAACAAACCATTGTAATCAAATTTGCTGGGATAAAAAATAAAAAGTAAATTACAATTATGAACAAGAAGTAATGAGACATAAACATAAAGTGCTTTTTTCCTGGCACATTCCATTCGAATTTACAACCTAGAACACCACTCCCATTAAGGCTCTGTTTCCCCAGTTACCAAATTTGGTAAAGGAGAAATGCTGCCACCTTGTGGACGTTTCCTGCAAGAGCAGCTTTAAACTCACAGCTAATGGTCACTTAACATTCACAAGGACTCAGGGCTGTAAAGGACACCTGCCCTAAAAAATTGTGCTGAAGTAGGGAATGGACAAAAAAATTCAAAACAGGCAAATGTTTCAAGAAGAGAGTATGAGGAGTTAAGTTTTACTCACGCTCTTTTAAAAAAAAAGGAAAATGGATAAAAGCTCAACCTCAGGGAGTGTTAGACCCATGCAATCTAATCTACAAATAGTTTCAACTTAGACCAGTCGACTGACCATCAGCAAAATGTCTACAAACAATAAATGCTGACGGGGTTTTCAAGAACTGTATCCCCTCTACCTGCTGGTGAGACGTAAAGGGGTAACAGCCAATAATGAGAAGAGAAAGGAGCTGTGTTTAAAAGTAAAAATGGAGGTACCATTCAATCCAGCAGTCGCACCATTGGACCTCTCACCTGAGAAGACAAGAATCGAGAAGACACAGGCCGCAAAAGCTGCAGTGCAGACTTATTCACAATAGCCATGACAGTGAAGCAATCAAATATCCAACAAGAGGTGAATGGATAAAGAAGAAGTGGTCCATGTACACAATGGAATATTAGCCATGGAAAACAATGAACCATTGCTCTTTGAGGCACCACAAATGGGTCTGGAGATAATCACGAAACATGAGGTAGCTCGGAAACCAAAGACCTGTATTCTATGATATCACTTATAGGCGTTATCTAATAACTGACACAAATGAATATATTTCCACAGAGAAAGACACTCACAGACTTAGAAAACAAACTATGCTCATCTAAAAGGAAAGGTGGGGGGAATGGATAAGTTAAGATTAGTGTTGCTCTATGTATACAAACACATAGTATATACATATCTCAAAAAGACCGACCATGGAGCAAGGGAGGTCTGTGGAACCCTCTGTAACATTTTACATGGGAAGAGGATCTGTACTTGAATAGACATATATAATGTACAAATGAACCAGATTGTGTACACCTAGGACAGACAATATTCGAAGCTTTACCACAATTAAAAAAAAATTTAAAACCAAGAAGAAATAATGAGACATAAACTTATGGGGGTTTCTCCAGGCACATTCCAATTTAATTTACAACCTAGGAACACTACTTCCAGAAAGGCTCTGCTGCCCTAGTACCCAGATTTGGGAGTGGAGAAATGCTGCCTGCTTGAGGACACTTCCCACAACAGCAGCTTTAAACCCATTGCTAAGGGTCACTAAATATTCACCAAACTTGCAGTTCGGGAAATGACACCTGCTCTCTAAAAAAATTCTGAGGTGGAAAATCGACCAAAAATTTCAAAATAGGGCAACCTTCCAAGAAGACAATTTCAAGAAATATATTGTACTCCCAACTGTTTCCTTTCTTTTAACAGAAAAGAAAACGGTGGAGAAACATGATGAGTTTTACGAATTTTCAAAGACATGCAAACCCAAATTACAAAACCCTATCAGCACACAGCAGCCAGTAGGGCCATTAGCATAAAGGCAGCAAACAATAAATGCTAAATCGATTGTGGAGAAATGCATACCCTCGATTCTAAGGGGGACGTGGTAAGAGCCACTAATGAAAACACAAAGAAGGTGCTTTGAAAAGGGAAACACGGTGCTACCAGTCAATCAATCACACCCACTGCTGGGCCTATCAACTGAGAAAATGAGAATCAAAAAGTCACAGGCTGGCAATCCTGCACTCCAACAATATTTACCATAGCCAACACTTGGAAGCAATGAAAATGTCCATCAACCGAGGAATGCGCAAAGTAGAAGTGGTCCACGTGCACACTGGGGAATTACTCCAATAAAAACTAAAAATTAAATTTAAAAATCCAACAAAAGTAAGGAGACATCAGCTTGTGTGGGTTTGTCCGGGCACACTCCACTCTAATTTATAACCGAGAAACACCACAGGCCGCAAGGGCTTTTCCCTAGTTACCATGGTGGGGACATAGAAAGGCTGCCGCCCTCTGGCATTTACCTGCAAAAGCAGCTTTAAAGCCTGTGCTAATGGTCATTTCTTAGGAACAAGTACTGCAGAACTGTAAATGAAACCTGCCCTCATAATGTCTTGAGGGAGGTAATGGCCAAAACATTTCAAAATTTGACACATACTTTAAGAGAACACTTTGAAGAACTAAGGGGTAATCACAGGTTGAAAAATAAAAAAGGACATGCCTTAAAGCTCAATTTCAACGGATTATGAGGCACAGGCGAATTCAACCACAAAGAGGTATCAGCTCACACTTGTCAGAATAACCATCAGCAAGGAAACTACAAACAATAAATGCTGAAGGTGTTGTGGAGAAATGCATACCCTCAACTTCAAGTGGGACATAACTTGAAAAGGGCCACGAATGAGAACAGAATGGAGGTGCCTTAAAAAGGTAAACATTGAGCTACCGTATGATCCAGCAGGCCCACTCCTCGACCTATAATCTAAGAAGAAAGAATTGGAAAGACACAGGCAGGCAAATCTGCATGGCACAGTATTACAATAGCCAAGATATGGAAGTAACCAGAAAGTCCACCAACAGATGGGTGGACAAAGAAGAACTCCTCCATGTACAGATGGAATATTCGCTAGTGAAAAAAATGAAACAATGCCATTTGCAGCACCATACATGAGTCTAGACGTAATCACGCCACCTGTAGTCAGTGAGAAAGCAAAAGACACATATCCTATCATATCACTTTTAGGAGTTACTTAAAAATTGATACCAATGAAGATATTTCCACAGAGAAAGGCAATCACAGATTCATTAAAAAAACTTATGGTTCACCAAATAGAAAGGGATGAGGATTGGATACATTACCATATTGGGGTTAACAGAGATATACATACCATGTGAAATATATAATCACCAAAGACGTACGGAAGACCAGGAGAAGACTACTCAACATTGTGTCATAACCTACATGGGAAAAGGATGCGAGGAAGAATAGATACACGTATATGTGTGAAAGAACCACATCTTGCACACCTAGAACAAACAAACCATTGTAATCAAATTTGCTGGGATAAAAAATAAAAAGTAAATTACAATTATGAACAAGAAGTAAAGAGACATAAACATAAAGTGCTTTTTTCCTGGCACATTTCATTCGAATTTACAACCTAGAACACCACTCCCATTAAGGCTCTGTTTCCCCAGTTACCAAATTTGGTAAAGGAGAAATGCTGCCACCTTGTGGCCGTTTCCTGCAAGAGCAGCTTTAAACTCACAGCTAATGGTCACTTAACATTCACAAGGACTCAGGGCTGTAAAGGACACCTGCCCTAAAAAATTGTGCTGAAGTAGGGAATGGACAAAAAAATTCAAAACAGGCAAATGTTTCAAGAAGAGAGTATGAGGAGTTAAGTTTTACTCACGCTCTTTTAAAAAAAAAAGAAAATGGATAAAAGCTCAACCTCAGGGAGTGTTAGACCCATGCAATCTAATCTACAAAAAGTTTCAACTTAGACCAGTCGACTGACCATCAGCAAAATGTCTACAAACAATAAATGCTGACGGGGTTTTCAAGAACTGTATCCCCTCTACCTGCTGGTGAGACGTAAAGGGGTAACAGCCAATAATGAGAAGAGAAAGGAGCTGTGTTTAAAAGTAAAAATGGAGGTACCATTCAATCCAGCAGCCGCACCATTGGACCTCTCACCTGAGAAGACAAGAATCGAGAAGACACAGGCCGCAAAAGCTGCATTGCAGACTTATTCACAATAGCCATGACAGTGAAGCAATCAAATATCCAACAAGAGGTGAATGGATAAAGAAGAAGTGGTCCATGTACACAATGGAATATTAGCCATGGAAAACAATGAACCATTGCTCTTTGAGGCACCACAAATGGGTCTGGAGATAATCACGAAACATGAGGTAGCTCGGAAACCAAAGACCTGTATTCTATGATATCACTTATAGGCGTTATCTAATAACTGACACAAATGAATATATTTCCACAGAGAAAGACACTCACAGACTTAGAAAACAAACTATGCTCATCTAAAAGGAAAGGTGGGGGGAATGGATAAGTTAAGATTAGTGTTGCTCTATGTATACAAACACATAGTATATACATATCTCAAAAAGACCGACCATGGAGCAAGGGAGGTCTGTGGAACCCTCTGTAACATTTTACATGGGAAGAGGATCTGTACTTGAATAGACATATATAATGTACAAATGAACCAGATTGTGTACACCTAGGACAGACAATATTCGAAGCTTTACCACAATTAAAAAAAAATTTAAAACCAAGAAGAAATAATGAGACATAAACTTATGGGGGTTTCTCCAGGCACATTCCAATTTAATTTACAACCTAGGAACACGACTTCCAGAAAGGCTCTGCTGCCCTAGTACCCAGATTTGGGAGTGGAGAAATGCTGCCTGCTTGAGGCCACTTCCCACAACAGCAGCTTTAAACCCATTGCTAAGGGTCACTAAATATTCACCAAACTTGCAGTTCGGGAAATGACACCTGCTCTCTAAAAAAATTCTGAGGTGGAAAATCGACCAAAAATTTCAAAATAGGGCAACCTTCCAAGAAGACAATTTCAAGAAATATATTGTACTCCCAACTGTTTCCTTTTTTTTTAACAGAAAAGAAAACGGTGGAGAAACATGATGAGTTTTACGAATTTTCAAAGACATGCAAACCCAAATTACAAAACCCTATCAGCACACAGCAGCCAGTAGGGCCATTAGCATAAAGGCAGCAAACAATAAATGCTAAATCGATTGTGGAGAAATGCATACCCTCGATTCTAAGGGGGACGTGGTAAGAGCCACTAATGAAAACACAAAGAAGGTGCTTTGAAAAGGGAAACACGGTGCTACCAGTAAATCAGTCACACCCACTGCTGGGCCTATCAACTGAGAAAATGAGAATCAAAAAGTCACAGGCTGGCAATCCTGCACTCCAACAATATTTACCATAGCCAACACTTGGAAGCAATGAAAATGTCCATCAACCGAGGAATGCGCAAAGTAGAAGTGGTCCACGTGCACACTGGGGAATTACTCCAATAAAAACTAAAAATTAAATTTAAAAATCCAACAAAAGTAAGGAGACATCAGCTTGTGTGGGTTTGTCCGGGCACACTCCACTCTAATTTATAACCGAGAAACACCACAGGCCGCAAGGGCTTTGCCCTAGTTACCATGGTGGGGACATACAAAGGCTGCCGCCCTCTGGCATTTACCTGCAAAAGCAGCTTTAAAGCCTGTGCTAATGGTCATTTCATAGGAACAAGTACTGCAGAACTGTAAATGAAACCTGCCCTCAAAATGTCTTGAGGGAGGTAATGGCCAAAACATTTCAAAATGTGACACATACTTTAAGAGAACACTTTGAGGAACTAAGGGGTAATCACAGGTTGAAAAATAAAAAGGACATGCCTTAAAGCTCAATTTCAACGGATTATGAGGCACAGGCGAATTCAACCACAAAGAGGTATCAGCTCACACTTGTCAGAATAACCATCAGCAAGGAAACTACAAACAATAAATGCTGAAGGTGTTGTGGAGAAATGCATACCCTCAACTTCAAGTGGGACATAACTTGAAAAGGGCCACGAATGAGAACAGAATGGAGGTGCCTTAAAAAGGTAAACATTGAGCTACTATATGATCCAGCAGGCCCACTCCTCGACCTATAATCTAAGAAGAAAGAATTGGAAAGACACAGGCAGGCAAATCTGCATGGCACAGTATTACAATAGCCAAGATATGGAAGTAACCAAAAAGTCCACCAACAGATGGGTGGACAAAGAAGAACTCCTCCATGTACAGATGGAATATTCGCTAGTGAAAAAAATGAAACAATGCCATTTGCAGCACCATACATGAGTCTAGACGTAATCACGCCACCTGTAGTCAGTGAGAAAGCAAAAGACACATATCCTATCATATCACTTTTAGGAGTTACTTAAAAATTGATACCAATGAAGATATTTCCACAGAGAAAGGCAATCACAGATTCATTAAAAAAACTGATGGTTCACCAAATAGAAAGGGATGAGGATTGGATACATTACCATATTGGGGTTAACAGAGATATACATACCATGTGAAATATATAATCACCAAAGACGTACGGAAGACCAGGAGAAGACTACTCAACATTGTGTCATAACCTACATGGGAAAAGGATGCGAGGAAGAATAGATACACGTATATGTGTGAAAGAACCACATCTTGCACACCTAGAACAAACAAACCATTGTAATCAAATTTGCTGGGATAAAAAATAAAAAGTAAATTACAATTATGAACAAGAAGTAATGAGACATAAACATAAAGTGCTTTTTTCCTGGCACATTCCATTCGAATTTACAACCTAGAACACCACTCCCATTAAGGCTCTGTTTCCCCAGTTACCAAATTTGGTAAAGGAGAAATGCTGCCACCTTGTGGCCGTTTCCTCCAAGAACAGCTTTAAACTCACAGCTAATGGTCACTTAACATTCACAAGGACTCAGGGCTGTAAAGGACACCTGCCCTAAAAAATTGTGCTGAAGTAGGGAATGGACAAAAAAATTCAAAACAGGCAAATGTTTCAAGAAGAGAGTATGAGGAGTTAAGTTTTACTCACGCTCTTTAAAAAAAAAAGGAAAATGGATAAAAGCTCAACCTCAGGGAGTGTTAGACCCATGCAATCTAATCTACAAAAAGTTTCAACTTAGACCAGTCGACTGACCATCAGCAAAATGTCTACAAACAATAAATGCTGACGGGGTTTTCAAGAACTGTATCCCCTCTACCTGCTGGTGAGACGTAAAGGGGTAACAGCCAATAATGAGAAGAGAAAGGAGCTGTGTTTAAAAGTAAAAATGGAGGTACCATTCAATCCAGCAGTCGCACCATTGGACCTCTCACCTGAGAAGACAAGAATCGAGAAGACACAGGCCGCAAAAGCTGCAGTGCAGACTTATTCACAGTAGCCATGACAGTGAAGCAATCAAATATCCAACAAGAGGTGAATGGATAAAGAAGAAGTGGTCCATGTACACAATGGAATATTAGCCATGGAAAACAATGAACCATTGCTCTTTGAGGCACCACAAATGGGTCTGGAGATAATCACGAAACATGAGGTAGCTCGGAAACCAAAGACCTGTATTCTATGATATCACTTATAGGCGTTATCTAATAACTGACACAAATGAATATATTTCCACAGAGAAAGACACTCACAGACTTAGAAAACAAACTATGCTCATCTAAAAGGAAAGGTGGGGGGAATGGATAAGTTAAGATTAGTGTTGCTCTATGTATACAAACACATAGTATATACATATCTCAAAAAGACCGACCATGGAGCAAGGGAGGTCTGTGGAACCCTCTGTAACATTTTACATGGGAAGAGGATCTGTACTTGAATAGACATATATAATGTACAAATGAACCAGATTGTGTACACCTAGGACAGACAATATTCGAAGCTTTACCACAATTAAAAAAAAATTTAAAACCAAGAAGAAATAATGAGACATAAACTTATGGGGGTTTCTCCAGGCACATTCCAATTTAATTTACAACCTAGGAACACGACTTCCAGAAAGGCTCTGCTGCCCTAGTACCCAGATTTGGGAGTGGAGAAATGCTGCCTGCTTGAGGCCACTTCCCACAACAGCAGCTTTAAACCCATTGCTAAGGGTCACTAAATATTCACCAAACTTGCAGTTCGGGAAATGACACCTGCTCTCTAAAAAAATTCTGAGGTGGAAAATCGACCAAAAATTTCAAAATAGGGCAACCTTCCAAGAAGACAATTTCAAGAAATATATTGTACTCCCAACTGTTTCCTTTTTTTTAACAGAAAAGAAAACGGTGGAGAAACATGATGAGTTTTACGAATTTTCAAAGACATGCAAACCCAAATTACAAAACCCTATCAGCACACAGCAGCCAGTAGGGCCATTAGCATAAAGGCAGCAAACAATAAATGCTAAATCGATTGTGGAGAAATGCATACCCTCGATTCTAAGGGGGACGTGGTAAGAGCCACTAATGAAAACACAAAGAAGGTGCTTTGAAAAGGGAAACACGGTGCTACCAGTCAATCAATCACACCCACTGCTGGGCCTATCAACTGAGAAAATGAGAATCAAAAAGTCACAGGCTGGCAATCCTGCACTCCAACAATATTTACCATAGCCAACACTTGGAAGCAATGAAAATGTCCATCAACCGAGGAATGCGCAAAGTAGAAGTGGTCCACGTGCACACTGGGGAATTACTCCAATAAAAACTAAAAATTAAATTTAAAAATCCAACAAAAGTAAGGAGACATCAGCTTGTGTGGGTTTGTCCGGGCATACTCCACTCTAATTTATAACCGAGAAACACCACAGGCCGCAAGGGCTTTTCCCTAGTTACCATGGTGGGGACATAGAAAGGCTGCCGCCCTCTGGCATTTACCTGCAAAAGCAGCTTTAAAGCCTGTGCTAATGGTCATTTCTTAGGAACAAGTACTGCAGAACTGTAAATGAAACCTGCCCTCAAAATGTCTTGAGGGAGGTAATGGCCAAAACATTTCAAAATTTGACACATACTTTAAGAGAACACTTTGAGGAACTAAGGGGTAATCACAGGTTGAAAAATAAAAAAGGACATGCCTTAAAGCTCAATTTCAACGGATTATGAGGCACAGGCGAATTCAACCACAAAGAGGTATCAGCTCACACTTGTCAGAATAACCATCAGCAAGGAAACTACAAACAATAAATGCTGAAGGTGTTGTGGAGAAATGCATACCCTCAACTTCAAGTGGGACATAACTTGAAAAGGGCCACGAATGAGAACAGAATGGAGGTGCCTTAAAAAGGTAAACATTGAGCTACCGTATGATCCAGCAGGCCCACTCCTCGACCTCTAATCTAAGAAGAAAGAATTGGAAAGACACAGGCAGGCAAATCTGCATGGCACAGTATTACAATAGCCAAGATATGGAAGTAACCAAAAAGTCCACCAACAGATGGGTGGACAAAGAAGAACTCCTCCATGTACAGATGGAATATTCGCTAGTGAAAAAAATGAAACAATGCCATTTGCAGCACCATACATGAGTCTAGACGTAATCACGCCACCTGTAGTCAGTGAGAAAGCAAAAGACACATATCCTATCATATCACTTTTAGGAGTTACTTAAAAATTGATACCAATGAAGATATTTCCACAGAGAAAGGCAATCACAGATTCATTAAAAAAACTTATGGTTCACCAAATAGAAAGGGATGAGGATTGGATACATTACCATATTGGGGTTAACAGAGATATACATACCATGTGAAATATATAATCACCAAAGACGTACGGAAGACCAGGAGAAGACTACTCAACATTGTGTCATAACCTACATGGGAAAAGGATGCGAGGAAGAATAGATACACGTATATGTGTGAAAGAACCACATCTTGCACACCTAGAACAAACAAACCATTGTAATCAAATTTGCTGGGATAAAAAATAAAAAGTAAATTACAATTATGAACAAGAAGTAAAGAGACATAAACATAAAGTGCTTTTTTCCTGGCACATTCCAATCGAATTTACAACCTAGAACACCACTCCCATTAAGGCTCTGTTTCCCCAGTTACCAAATTTGGTAAAGGAGAAATGCTGCCACCTTGTGGCCGTTTCCTGCAAGAGCAGCTTTAAACTCACAGCTAATGGTCACTTAACATTCACAAGGACTCAGGGCTGTAAAGGACACCTGCCCTAAAAAATTGTGCTGAAGTAGGGAATGGACAAAAAAATTCAAAACAGGCAAATGTTTCAAGAAGAGAGTATGAGGAGTTAAGTTTTACTCACGCTCTTTTAAAAAAAAAGGAAAATGGATAAAAGCTCAACCTCAGGGAGTGTTAGACCCATGCAATCTAATCTACAAAAAGGTTCAACTTAGACCAGTCGACTGACCATCAGCAAAATGTCTACAAACAATAAATGCTGACGGGGTTTTCAAGAACTGTATCCCCTCTACCTGCTGGTGAGACGTAAAGGGGTAACAGCCAATAATGAGAAGAGAAAGGAGCTGTGTTTAAAAGTAAAAATGGAGGTACCATTCAATCCAGCAGCCGCACCATTGGACCTCTCACCTGAGAAGACAAGAATCGAGAAGACACAGGCCGCAAAAGCTGCAGTGCAGACTTATTCACAATAGCCAAGACAGTGAAGCAATCAAATATCCAACAAGAGGTGAATGGATAAAGAAGAAGTGGTCCATGTACACAATGGAATATTAGCCATGGAAAACAATGAACCATTGCTCTTTGAGGCACCACAAATGGGTCTGGAGATAATCACGAAACATGAGGTAGCTCGGAAACCAAAGACCTGTATTCTATGATATCACTTATAGGCGTTATCTAATAACTGACACAAATGAATATATTTCCACAGAGAAAGACACTCACAGACTTAGAAAACAAACTATGCTCATCTAAAAGGAAAGGTGGGGGGAATGGATAAGTTAAGATTAGTGTTGCTCTATGTATACAAACACATAGTATATACATATCTCAAAAAGACCGACCATGGAGCAAGGGAGGTCTGTGGAACCCTATGTAACATTTTACATGGGAAGAGGATCTGTACTTGAATAGACATATATAATGTACAAATGAACCAGATTGTGTACACCTAGGACAGACAATATTCGAAGCTTTACCACAATTAAAAAAAAATTTAAAACCAAGAAGAAATAATGAGACATAAACTTATGGGGGTTTCTCCAGGCACATTCCAATTTAATTTACAACCTAGGAACACGACTTCCAGAAAGGCTCTGCTGCCCTAGTACCCAGATTTGGGAGTGGAGAAATGCTGCCTGCTTGAGGCCACTTCCCACAACAGCAGCTTTAAACCCATTGCTAAGGGTCACTAAATATTCACCAAACTTGCAGTTCGGGAAATGACACCTGCTCTCTAAAAAAATTCTGAGGTGGAAAATCGACCAAAAATTTCAAAATAGGGCAACCTTCCAAGAAGACAATTTCAAGAAATATATTGTACTCCCAACTGTTTCCTTTTTTTTTAACAGAAAAGAAAACGGTGGAGAAACATGATGAGTTTTACGAATTTTCAAAGACATGCAAACCCAAATTACAAAACCCTATCAGCACACAGCAGCCAGTAGGGCCATTAGCATAAAGGCAGCAAACAATAAATGCTAAATCGATTGTGGAGAAATGCATACCCTCGATTCTAAGGGGGACGTGGTAAGAGCCACTAATGAAAACACAAAGAAGGTGCTTTGAAAAGGGAAACACGGTGCTACCAGTCAATCAGTCACACCCACTGCTGGGCCTATCAACTGAGAAAATGAGAATCAAAAAGTCACAGGCTGGCAATCCTGCACTCCAACAATATTTACCATAGCCAACACTTGGAAGAAATGAAAATGTCCATCAACCGACTAATGCGCAAAGTAGAAGTGGTCCACGTGCACACTGGGGAATTACTCCAATAAAAACTAAAAATTAAATTTAAAAATCCAACAAAAGTAAGGAGACATCAGCTTGTGTGGGTTTGTCCGGGCACACTCCACTCTAATTTATAACCGAGAAACACCACAGGCCGCAAGGGCTTTGCCCTAGTTACCATGGTGGGGACATACAAAGGCTGCCGCCCTCTGGCATTTACCTGCAAAAGCAGCTTTAAAGCCTGTGCTAATGGTCATTTCATAGGAACAAGTACTGCAGAACTGTAAATGAAACCTGCCCTCAAAATGTCTTGAGGGAGGTAATGGCCAAAACATTTCAAAATGTGACACATACTTTAAGAGAACACTTTGAGGAACTAAGGGGTAATCACAGGTTGAAAAATAAAAAGGACATGCCTTAAAGCTCAATTTCAACGGATTATGAGGCACAGGCGAATTCAACCACAAAGAGGTATCAGCTCACACTTGTCAGAATAACCATCAGCAAGGAAACTACAAACAATAAATGCTGAAGGTGTTGTGGAGAAATGCATACCCTCAACTTCAAGTGGGACATAACTTGAAAAGGGCCACGAATGAGAACAGAATGGAGGTGCCTTAAAAAGGTAAACATTGAGCTACTATATGATCCAGCAGGCCCACTCCTCGACCTATAATCTAAGAAGAAAGAATTGGAAAGACACAGGCAGGCAAATCTGCATGGCACAGTATTACAATAGCCAAGATATGGAAGTAACCAAAAAGTCCACCAACAGATGGGTGGACAAAGAAGAACTCCTCCATGTACAGATGGAATATTCGCTAGTGAAAAAAATGAAACAATGCCATTTGCAGCACCATACATGAGTCTAGACGTAATCACGCCACCTGTAGTCAGTGAGAAAGCAAAAGACACATATCCTATCATATCACTTTTAGGAGTTACTTAAAAATTGATACCAATGAAGATATTTCCACAGAGAAAGGCAATCACAGATTCATTAAAAAAACTGATGGTTCACCAAATAGAAAGGGATGAGGATTGGATACATTACCATATTGGGGTTAACAGAGATATACATACCATGTGAAATATATAAT
This sequence comes from Eschrichtius robustus, assembly GCF_028021215.1. Classification (NCBI taxonomy): domain Eukaryota; kingdom Metazoa; phylum Chordata; class Mammalia; order Artiodactyla; family Eschrichtiidae; genus Eschrichtius; species Eschrichtius robustus. The sequence continues at coordinate 75,581,973 of NC_090832.1, forward strand.
CACCAAAGACGTACGGAAGACCAGGAGAAGACTACTCAACATTGTGTCATAACCTACATGGGAAAAGGATGCGAGGAAGAATAGATACACGTATATGTGTGAAAGAACCACATCTTGCACACCTAGAACAAACAAACCATTGTAATCAAATTTGCTGGGATAAAAAATAAAAAGTAAATTACAATTATGAACAAGAAGTAATGAGACATAAACATAAAGTGCTTTTTTCCTGGCACATTCCATTCGAATTTACAACCTAGAACACCACTCCCATTAAGGCTCTGTTTCCCCAGTTACCAAATTTGGTAAAGGAGAAATGCTGCCACCTTGTGGCCGTTTCCTCCAAGAACAGCTTTAAACTCACAGCTAATGGTCACTTAACATTCACAAGGACTCAGGGCTGTAAAGGACACCTGCCCTAAAAAATTGTGCTGAAGTAGGGAATGGACAAAAAAATTCAAAACAGGCAAATGTTTCAAGAAGAGAGTATGAGGAGTTAAGTTTTACTCACGCTCTTTAAAAAAAAAAGGAAAATGGATAAAAGCTCAACCTCAGGGAGTGTTAGACCCATGCAATCTAATCTACAAAAAGTTTCAACTTAGACCAGTCGACTGACCATCAGCAAAATGTCTACAAACAATAAATGCTGACGGGGTTTTCAAGAACTGTATCCCCTCTACCTGCTGGTGAGACGTAAAGGGGTAACAGCCAATAATGAGAAGAGAAAGGAGCTGTGTTTAAAAGTAAAAATGGAGGTACCATTCAATCCAGCAGTCGCACCATTGGACCTCTCACCTGAGAAGACAAGAATCGAGAAGACACAGGCCGCAAAAGCTGCAGTGCAGACTTATTCACAATAGCCATGACAGTGAAGCAATCAAATATCCAACAAGAGGTGAATGGATAAAGAAGAAGTGGTCCATGTACACAATGGAATATTAGCCATGGAAAACAATGAACCATTGCTCTTTGAGGCACCACAAATGGGTCTGGAGATAATCACGAAACATGAGGTAGCTCGGAAACCAAAGACCTGTATTCTATGATATCACTTATAGGCGTTATCTAATAACTGACACAAATGAATATATTTCCACAGAGAAAGACACTCACAGACTTAGAAAACAAACTATGCTCATCTAAAAGGAAAGGTGGGGGGAATGGATAAGTTAAGATTAGTGTTGCTCTATGTATACAAACACATAGTATATACATATCTCAAAAAGACCGACCATGGAGCAAGGGAGGTCTGTGGAACCCTCTGTAACATTTTACATGGGAAGAGGATCTGTACTTGAATAGACATATATAATGTACAAATGAACCAGATTGTGTACACCTAGGACAGACAATATTCGAAGCTTTACCACAATTAAAAAAAAATTTAAAACCAAGAAGAAATAATGAGACATAAACTTATGGGGGTTTCTCCAGGCACATTCCAATTTAATTTACAACCTAGGAACACGACTTCCAGAAAGGCTCTGCTGCCCTAGTACCCAGATTTGGGAGTGGAGAAATGCTGCCTGCTTGAGGCCACTTCCCACAACAGCAGCTTTAAACCCATTGCTAAGGGTCACTAAATATTCACCAAACTTGCAGTTCGGGAAATGACACCTGCTCTCTAAAAAAATTCTGAGGTGGAAAATCGACCAAAAATTTCAAAATAGGGCAACCTTCCAAGAAGACAATTTCAAGAAATATATTGTACTCCCAACTGTTTCCTTTTTTTTAACAGAAAAGAAAACGGTGGAGAAACATGATGAGTTTTACGAATTTTCAAAGACATGCAAACCCAAATTACAAAACCCTATCAGCACACAGCAGCCAGTAGGGCCATTAGCATAAAGGCAGCAAACAATAAATGCTAAATCGATTGTGGAGAAATGCATACCCTCGATTCTAAGGGGGACGTGGTAAGAGCCACTAATGAAAACACAAAGAAGGTGCTTTGAAAAGGGAAACACGGTGCTACCAGTCAATCAATCACACCCACTGCTGGGCCTATCAACTGAGAAAATGAGAATCAAAAAGTCACAGGCTGGCAATCCTGCACTCCAACAATATTTACCATAGCCAACACTTGGAAGCAATGAAAATGTCCATCAACCGAGGAATGCGCAAAGTAGAAGTGGTCCACGTGCACACTGGGGAATTACTCCAATAAAAACTAAAAATTAAATTTAAAAATCCAACAAAAGTAAGGAGACATCAGCTTGTGTGGGTTTGTCCGGGCACACTCCACTCTAATTTATAACCGAGAAACACCACAGGCCGCAAGGGCTTTTCCCTAGTTACCATGGTGGGGACATAGAAAGGCTGCCGCCCTCTGGCATTTACCTGCAAAAGCAGCTTTAAAGCCTGTGCTAATGGTCATTTCTTAGGAACAAGTACTGCAGAACTGTAAATGAAACCTGCCCTCAAAATGTCTTGAGGGAGGTAATGGCCAAAACATTTCAAAATTTGACACATACTTTAAGAGAACACTTTGAAGAACTAAGGGGTAATCACAGGTTGAAAAATAAAAAAGGACATGCCTTAAAGCTCAATTTCAACGGATTATGAGGCACAGGCGAATTCAACCACAAAGAGGTATCAGCTCACACTTGTCAGAATAACCATCAGCAAGGAAACTACAAACAATAAATGCTGAAGGTGTTGTGGAGAAATGCATACCCTCAACTTCAAGTGGGACATAACTTGAAAAGGGCCACGAATGAGAACAGAATGGAGGTGCCTTAAAAAGGTAAACATTGAGCTACCGTATGATCCAGCAGGCCCACTCCTCGACCTATAATCTAAGAAGAAAGAATTGGAAAGACACAGGCAGGCAAATCTGCATGGCACAGTATTACAATAGCCAAGATATGGAAGTAACCAGAAAGTCCACCAACAGATGGGTGGACAAAGAAGAACTCCTCCATGTACAGATGGAATATTCGCTAGTGAAAAAAATGAAACAATGCCATTTGCAGCACCATACATGAGTCTAGACGTAATCACGCCACCTGTAGTCAGTGAGAAAGCAAAAGACACATATCCTATCATATCACTTTTAGGAGTTACTTAAAAATTGATACCAATGAAGATATTTCCACAGAGAAAGGCAATCACAGATTCATTAAAAAAACTTATGGTTCACCAAATAGAAAGGGATGAGGATTGGATACATTACCATATTGGGGTTAACAGAGATATACATACCATGTGAAATATATAATCACCAAAGACGTACGGAAGACCAGGAGAAGACTACTCAACATTGTGTCATAACCTACATGGGAAAAGGATGCGAGGAAGAATAGATACACGTATATGTGTGAAAGAACCACATCTTGCACACCTAGAACAAACAAACCATTGTAATCAAATTTGCTGGGATAAAAAATAAAAAGTAAATTACAATTATGAACAAGAAGTAATGAGACATAAACATAAAGTGCTTTTTTCCTGGCACATTCCATTCGAATTTACAACCTAGAACACCACTCCCATTAAGGCTCTGTTTCCCCAGTTACCAAATTTGGTAAAGGAGAAATGCTGCCACCTTGTGGCCGTTTCCTGCAAGAGCAGCTTTAAACTCACAGCTAATGGTCACTTAACATTCACAAGGACTCAGGGCTGTAAAGGACACCTGCCCTAAAAAATTGTGCTGAAGTAGGGAATGGACAAAAAAATTCAAAACAGGCAAATGTTTCAAGAAGAGAGTATGAGGAGTTAAGTTTTACTCACGCTCTTTTAAAAAAAAAAGAAAATGGATAAAAGCTCAACCTCAGGGAGTGTTAGACCCATGCAATCTAATCTACAAAAAGTTTCAACTTAGACCAGTCGACTGACCATCAGCAAAATGTCTACAAACAATAAATGCTGACGGGGTTTTCAAGAACTGTATCCCCTCTACCTGCTGGTGAGACGTAAAGGGGTAACAGCCAATAATGAGAAGAGAAAGGAGCTGTGTTTAAAAGTAAAAATGGAGGTACCATTCAATCCAGCAGCCGCACCATTGGACCTCTCACCTGAGAAGACAAGAATCGAGAAGACACAGGCCGCAAAAGCTGCATTGCAGACTTATTCACAATAGCCATGACAGTGAAGCAATCAAATATCCAACAAGAGGTGAATGGATAAAGAAGAAGTGGTCCATGTACACAATGGAATATTAGCCATGGAAAACAATGAACCATTGCTCTTTGAGGCACCACAAATGGGTCTGGAGATAATCACGAAACATGAGGTAGCTCGGAAACCAAAGACCTGTATTCTATGATATCACTTATAGGCGTTATCTAATAACTGACACAAATGAATATATTTCCACAGAGAAAGACACTCACAGACTTAGAAAACAAACTATGCTCATCTAAAAGGAAAGGTGGGGGGAATGGATAAGTTAAGATTAGTGTTGCTCTATGTATACAAACACATAGTATATACATATCTCAAAAAGACCGACCATGGAGCAAGGGAGGTCTGTGGAACCCTCTGTAACATTTTACATGGGAAGAGGATCTGTACTTGAATAGACATATATAATGTACAAATGAACCAGATTGTGTACACCTAGGACAGACAATATTCGAAGCTTTACCACAATTAAAAAAAAATTTAAAACCAAGAAGAAATAATGAGACATAAACTTATGGGGGTTTCTCCAGGCACATTCCAATTTAATTTACAACCTAGGAACACGACTTCCAGAAAGGCTCTGCTGCCCTAGTACCCAGATTTGGGAGTGGAGAAATGCTGCCTGCTTGAGGCCACTTCCCACAACAGCAGCTTTAAACCCTTTGCTAAGGGTCACTAAATATTCACCAAACTTGCAGTTCGGGAAATGACACCTGCTCTCTAAAAAAATTCTGAGGTGGAAAATCGACCAAAAATTTCAAAATAGGGCAACCTTCCAAGAAGACAATTTCAAGAAATATATTGTACTCCCAACTGTTTCCTTTTTTTTAACAGAAAAGAAAACGGTGGAGAAACATGATGAGTTTTACGAATTTTCAAAGACATGCAAACCCAAATTACAAAACCCTATCAGCACACAGCAGCCAGTAGGGCCATTAGCATAAAGGCAGCAAACAATAAATGCTAAATCGATTGTGGAGAAATGCATACCCTCGATTCTAAGGGGGACGTGGTAAGAGCCACTAATGAAAACACAAAGAAGGTGCTTTGAAAAGGGAAACACGGTGCTACCAGTCAATCAATCACACCCACTGCTGGGCCTATCAATTGAGAAAATGAGAATCAAAAAGTCACAGGCTGGCAATCCTGCACTCCAACAATATTTACCATAGCCAACACTTGGAAGCAATGAAAATGTCCATCAACCGAGGAATGCGCAAAGTAGAAGTGGTCCACGTGCACACTGGGGAATTACTCCAATAAAAACTAAAAATTAAATTTAAAAATCCAACAAAAGTAAGGAGACATCAGCTTGTGTGGGTTTGTCCGGGCACACTCCACTCTAATTTATAACCGAGAAACACCACAGGCCGCAAGGGCTTTTCCCTAGTTACCATGGTGGGGACATAGAAAGGCTGCCGCCCTCTGGCATTTACCTGCAAAAGCAGCTTTAAAGCCTGTGCTAATGGTCATTTCATAGGAACAAGTACTGCAGAACTGTAAATGAAACCTGCCCTCAAAATGTCTTGAGGGAGGTAATGGCCAAAACATTTCAAAATGTGACACATACTTTAAGAGAACACTTTGAGGAACTAAGGGGTAATCACAGGTTGAAAAATAAAAAGGACATGCCTTAAAGCTCAATTTCAACAGATTATGAGGCACAGGCGAATTCAACCACAAAGAGGTATCAGCTCACACTTGTCAGAATAACCATCAGCATGGAAACTACAAACAATAAATGCTGAAGGTGTTGTGGAGAAATGCATACCCTCAACTTCAAGTGGGACATAACTTGAAAAGGGCCACGAATGAGAACAGAATGGAGGTGCCTTAAAAAGGTAAACATTGAGCTACCATATGATCCAGCAGGCCCACTCCTCGACCTATAATCTAAGAAGAAAGAATTGGAAAGACACAGGCAGGCAAATCTGCATGGCACAGTATTACAATAGCCAAGATATGGAAGTAACCAAAAAGTCCACCAACAGATGGGTGGACAAAGAAGAACTCCTCCATGTACAGATGGAATATTCGCTAGTGAAAAAAATGAAACAATGCCATTTGCAGCACCATACATGAGTCTAGACGTAATCACGCCACCTGTAGTCAGTGAGAAAGCAAAAGACACATATCCTATCATATCACTTTTAGGAGTTACTTAAAAATTGATACCAATGAAGATATTTCCACAGAGAAAGGCAATCACAGATTCATTAAAAAAACTTATGGTTCACCAAATAGAAAGGGATGAGGATTGGATACATTACCATATTGGGGTTAACAGAGATATACATACCATGTGAAATATATAATCACCAAAGACGTACGGAAGACCAGGAGAAGACTACTCAACATTGTGTCATAACCTACATGGGAAAAGGATGCGAGGAAGAATAGATACACGTATATGTGTGAAAGAACCACATCTTGCACACCTAGAACAAACAAACCATTGTAATCAAATTTGCTGGGATAAAAAATAAAAAGTAAATTACAATTATGAACAAGAAGTAATGAGACATAAACATAAAGTGCTTTTTTCCTGGCACATTCCATTCGAATTTACAACCTAGAACACCACTCCCATTAAGGCTCTGTTTCCCCAGTTACCAAATTTGGTAAAGGAGAAATGCTGCCACCTTGTGGACGTTTCCTGCAAGAGCAGCTTTAAACTCACAGCTAATGGTCACTTAACATTCACAAGGACTCAGGGCTGTAAAGGACACCTGCCCTAAAAAATTGTGCTGAAGTAGGGAATGGACAAAAAAATTCAAAACAGGCAAATGTTTCAAGAAGAGAGTATGAGGAGTTAAGTTTTACTCACGCTCTTTTAAAAAAAAAGGAAAATGGATAAAAGCTCAACCTCAGGGAGTGTTAGACCCATGCAATCTAATCTACAAATAGTTTCAACTTAGACCAGTCGACTGACCATCAGCAAAATGTCTACAAACAATAAATGCTGACGGGGTTTTCAAGAACTGTATCCCCTCTACCTGCTGGTGAGACGTAAAGGGGTAACAGCCAATAATGAGAAGAGAAAGGAGCTGTGTTTAAAAGTAAAAATGGAGGTACCATTCAATCCAGCAGTCGCACCATTGGACCTCTCACCTGAGAAGACAAGAATCGAGAAGACACAGGCCGCAAAAGCTGCAGTGCAGACTTATTCACAATAGCCATGACAGTGAAGCAATCAAATATCCAACAAGAGGTGAATGGATAAAGAAGAAGTGGTCCATGTACACAATGGAATATTAGCTATGGAAAACAATGAACCATTGCTCTTTGAGGCACCACAAATGGGTCTGGAGATAATCACGAAACATGAGGTAGCTCGGAAACCAAAGACCTGTATTCTATGATATCACTTATAGGCGTTATCTAATAACTGACACAAATGAATATATTTCCACAGAGAAAGACACTCACAGACTTAGAAAACAAACTATGCTCATCTAAAAGGAAAGGTGGGGGGAATGGATAAGTTAAGATTAGTGTTGCTCTATGTATACAAACACATAGTATATACATATCTCAAAAAGACCGACCATGGAGCAAGGGAGGTCTGTGGAACCCTCTGTAACATTTTACATGGGAAGAGGATCTGTACTTGAATAGACATATATAATGTACAAATGAACCAGATTGTGTACACCTAGGACAGACAATATTCGAAGCTTTACCACAATTAAAAAAAAATTTAAAACCAAGAAGAAATAATGAGACATAAACTTATGGGGGTTTCTCCAGGCACATTCCAATTTAATTTACAACCTAGGAACACTACTTCCAGAAAGGCTCTGCTGCCCTAGTACCCAGATTTGGGAGTGGAGAAATGCTGCCTGCTTGAGGACACTTCCCACAACAGCAGCTTTAAACCCATTGCTAAGGGTCACTAAATATTCACCAAACTTGCAGTTCGGGAAATGACACCTGCTCTCTAAAAAAATTCTGAGGTGGAAAATCGACCAAAAATTTCAAAATAGGGCAACCTTCCAAGAAGACAATTTCAAGAAATATATTGTACTCCCAACTGTTTCCTTTCTTTTAACAGAAAAGAAAACGGTGGAGAAACATGATGAGTTTTACGAATTTTCAAAGACATGCAAACCCAAATTACAAAACCCTATCAGCACACAGCAGCCAGTAGGGCCATTAGCATAAAGGCAGCAAACAATAAATGCTAAATCGATTGTGGAGAAATGCATACCCTCGATTCTAAGGGGGACGTGGTAAGAGCCACTAATGAAAACACAAAGAAGGTGCTTTGAAAAGGGAAACACGGTGCTACCAGTCAATCAATCACACCCACTGCTGGGCCTATCAACTGAGAAAATGAGAATCAAAAAGTCACAGGCTGGCAATCCTGCACTCCAACAATATTTACCATAGCCAACACTTGGAAGCAATGAAAATGTCCATCAACCGAGGAATGCGCAAAGTAGAAGTGGTCCACGTGCACACTGGGGAATTACTCCAATAAAAACTAAAAATTAAATTTAAAAATCCAACAAAAGTAAGGAGACATCAGCTTGTGTGGGTTTGTCCGGGCACACTCCACTCTAATTTATAACCGAGAAACACCACAGGCCGCAAGGGCTTTTCCCTAGTTACCATGGTGGGGACATAGAAAGGCTGCCGCCCTCTGGCATTTACCTGCAAAAGCAGCTTTAAAGCCTGTGCTAATGGTCATTTCTTAGGAACAAGTACTGCAGAACTGTAAATGAAACCTGCCCTCATAATGTCTTGAGGGAGGTAATGGCCAAAACATTTCAAAATTTGACACATACTTTAAGAGAACACTTTGAAGAACTAAGGGGTAATCACAGGTTGAAAAATAAAAAAGGACATGCCTTAAAGCTCAATTTCAACGGATTATGAGGCACAGGCGAATTCAACCACAAAGAGGTATCAGCTCACACTTGTCAGAATAACCATCAGCAAGGAAACTACAAACAATAAATGCTGAAGGTGTTGTGGAGAAATGCATACCCTCAACTTCAAGTGGGACATAACTTGAAAAGGGCCACGAATGAGAACAGAATGGAGGTGCCTTAAAAAGGTAAACATTGAGCTACCGTATGATCCAGCAGGCCCACTCCTCGACCTATAATCTAAGAAGAAAGAATTGGAAAGACACAGGCAGGCAAATCTGCATGGCACAGTATTACAATAGCCAAGATATGGAAGTAACCAAAAAGTCCACCAACAGATGGGTGGACAAAGAAGAACTCCTCCATGTACAGATGGAATATTCGCTAGTGAAAAAAATGAAACAATGCCATTTGCAGCACCATACATGAGTCTAGACGTAATCACGCCACCTGTAGTCAGTGAGAAAGCAAAAGACACATATCCTATCATATCACTTTTAGGAGTTACTTAAAAATTGATACCAATGAAGATATTTCCACAGAGAAAGGCAATCACAGATTCATTAAAAAAACTTATGGTTCACCAAATAGAAAGGGATGAGGATTGGATACATTACCATATTGGGGTTAACAGAGATATACATACCATGTGAAATATATAATCACCAAAGACGTACGGAAGACCAGGAGAAGACTACTCAACATTGTGTCATAACCTACATGGGAAAAGGATGCGAGGAAGAATAGATACACGTATATGTGTGAAAGAACCACATCTTGCACACCTAGAACAAACAAACCATTGTAATCAAATTTGCTGGGATAAAAAATAAAAAGTAAATTACAATTATGAACAAGAAGTAAAGAGACATAAACATAAAGTGCTTTTTTCCTGGCACATTTCATTCGAATTTACAACCTAGAACACCACTCCCATTAAGGCTCTGTTTCCCCAGTTACCAAATTTGGTAAAGGAGAAATGCTGCCACCTTGTGGCCGTTTCCTGCAAGAGCAGCTTTAAACTCACAGCTAATGGTCACTTAACATTCACAAGGACTCAGGGCTGTAAAGGACACCTGCCCTAAAAAATTGTGCTGAAGTAGGGAATGGACAAAAAAATTCAAAACAGGCAAATGTTTCAAGAAGAGAGTATGAGGAGTTAAGTTTTACTCACGCTCTTTTAAAAAAAAAAGAAAATGGATAAAAGCTCAACCTCAGGGAGTGTTAGACCCATGCAATCTAATCTACAAAAAGTTTCAACTTAGACCAGTCGACTGACCATCAGCAAAATGTCTACAAACAATAAATGCTGACGGGGTTTTCAAGAACTGTATCCCCTCTACCTGCTGGTGAGACGTAAAGGGGTAACAGCCAATAATGAGAAGAGAAAGGAGCTGTGTTTAAAAGTAAAAATGGAGGTACCATTCAATCCAGCAGCCGCACCATTGGACCTCTCACCTGAGAAGACAAGAATCGAGAAGACACAGGCCGCAAAAGCTGCATTGCAGACTTATTCACAATAGCCATGACAGTGAAGCAATCAAATATCCAACAAGAGGTGAATGGATAAAGAAGAAGTGGTCCATGTACACAATGGAATATTAGCCATGGAAAACAATGAACCATTGCTCTTTGAGGCACCACAAATGGGTCTGGAGATAATCACGAAACATGAGGTAGCTCGGAAACCAAAGACCTGTATTCTATGATATCACTTATAGGCGTTATCTAATAACTGACACAAATGAATATATTTCCACAGAGAAAGACACTCACAGACTTAGAAAACAAACTATGCTCATCTAAAAGGAAAGGTGGGGGGAATGGATAAGTTAAGATTAGTGTTGCTCTATGTATACAAACACATAGTATATACATATCTCAAAAAGACCGACCATGGAGCAAGGGAGGTCTGTGGAACCCTCTGTAACATTTTACATGGGAAGAGGATCTGTACTTGAATAGACATATATAATGTACAAATGAACCAGATTGTGTACACCTAGGACAGACAATATTCGAAGCTTTACCACAATTAAAAAAAAATTTAAAACCAAGAAGAAATAATGAGACATAAACTTATGGGGGTTTCTCCAGGCACATTCCAATTTAATTTACAACCTAGGAACACGACTTCCAGAAAGGCTCTGCTGCCCTAGTACCCAGATTTGGGAGTGGAGAAATGCTGCCTGCTTGAGGCCACTTCCCACAACAGCAGCTTTAAACCCATTGCTAAGGGTCACTAAATATTCACCAAACTTGCAGTTCGGGAAATGACACCTGCTCTCTAAAAAAATTCTGAGGTGGAAAATCGACCAAAAATTTCAAAATAGGGCAACCTTCCAAGAAGACAATTTCAAGAAATATATTGTACTCCCAACTGTTTCCTTTTTTTTAACAGAAAAGAAAACGGTGGAGAAACATGATGAGTTTTACGAATTTTCAAAGACATGCAAACCCAAATTACAAAACCCTATCAGCACACAGCAGCCAGTAGGGCCATTAGCATAAAGGCAGCAAACAATAAATGCTAAATCGATTGTGGAGAAATGCATACCCTCGATTCTAAGGGGGACGTGGTAAGAGCCACTAATGAAAACACAAAGAAGGTGCTTTGAAAAGGGAAACACGGTGCTACCAGTCAATCAATCACACCCACTGCTGGGCCTATCAACTGAGAAAATGAGAATCAAAAAGTCACAGGCTGGCAATCCTGCACTCCAACAATATTTACCATAGCCAACACTTGGAAGCAATGAAAATGTCCATCAACCGAGGAATGCGCAAAGTAGAAGTGGTCCACGTGCACACTGGGGAATTACTCCAATAAAAACTAAAAATTAAATTTAAAAATCCAACAAAAGTAAGGAGACATCAGCTTGTGTGGGTTTGTCCGGGCACACTCCACTCTAATTTATAACCGAGAAACACCACAGGCCGCAAGGGCTTTTCCCTAGTTACCATGGTGGGGACATAGAAAGGCTGCCGCCCTCTGGCATTTACCTGCAAAAGCAGCTTTAAAGCCTGTGCTAATGGTCATTTCATAGGAACAAGTACTGCAGAACTGTAAATGAAACCTGCCCTCAAAATGTCTTGAGGGAGGTAATGGCCAAAACATTTCAAAATGTGACACATACTTTAAGAGAACACTTTGAGGAACTAAGGGGTAATCACAGGTTGAAAAATAAAAAGGACATGCCTTAAAGCTCAATTTCAACGGATTATGAGGCACAGGCGAATTCAACCACAAAGAGGTATCAGCTCACACTTGTCAGAATAACCATCAGCATGGAAACTACAAACAATAAATGCTGAAGGTGTTGTGGAGAAATGCATACCCTCAACTTCAAGTGGGACATAACTTGAAAAGGGCCACGAATGAGAACAGAATGGAGGTGCCTTAAAAAGGTAAACATTGAGCTACCATATGATCCAGCAGGCCCACTCCTCGACCTATAATCTAAGAAGAAAGAATTGGAAAGACACAGGCAGGCAAATCTGCATGGCACAGTATTACAATAGCCAAGATATGGAAGTAACCAAAAAGTCCACCAACAGATGGGTGGACAAAGAAGAACTCCTCCATGTACAGATGGAATATTCGCTAGTGAAAAAAATGAAACAATGCCATTTGCAGCACCATACATGAGTCTAGACGTAATCACGCCACCTGTAGTCAGTGAGAAAGCAAAAGACACATATCCTATCATATCACTTTTAGGAGTTACTTAAAAATTGATACCAATGAAGATATTTCCACAGAGAAAGGCAATCACAGATTCATTAAAAAAACTTATGGTTCACCAAATAGAAAGGGATGAGGATTGGATACATTACCATATTGGGGTTAACAGAGATATACATACCATGTGAAATATATAATCACCAAAGACGGACGGAAGACCAGGAGAAGACTACTCAACATTGTGTCATAACCTACATGGGAAAAGGATGCGAGGAAGAATAGATACACGTATATGTGTGAAAGAACCACATCTTGCACACCTAGAACAAACAAACCATTGTAATCAAATTTGCTGGGATAAAAAATAAAAAGTAAATTACAATTATGAACAAGAAGTAATGAGACATAAACATAAAGTGCTTTTTTCCTGGCACATTCCATTCGAATTTACAACCTAGAACACCACTCCCATTAAGGCTCTGTTTCCCCAGTTACCAAATTTGGTAAAGGAGAAATGCTGCCACCTTGTGGCCGTTTCCTGCAAGAGCAGCTTTAAACTCACAGCTAATGGTCACTTAACATTCACAAGGACTCAGGGCTGTAAAGGACACCTGCCCTAAAAAATTGTGCTGAAGTAGGGAATGGACAAAAAAATTCAAAACAGGCAAATGTTTCAAGAAGAGAGTATGAGGAGTTAAGTTTTACTCACGCTCTTTAAAAAAAAAAGGAAAATGGATAAAAGCTCAACCTCAGGGAGTGTTAGACCCATGCAATCTAATCTACAAAAAGTTTCAACTTAGACCAGTCGACTGACCATCAGCAAAATGTCTACAAACAATAAATGCTGACGGGGTTTTCAAGAACTGTATCCCCTCTACCTGCTGGTGAGACGTAAAGGGGTAACAGCCAATAATGAGAAGAGAAAGGAGCTGTGTTTAAAAGTAAAAATGGAGGTACCATTCAATCCAGCAGTCGCACCATTGGACCTCTCACCTGAGAAGACAAGAATCGAGAAGACACAGGCCGCAAAAGCTGCAGTGCAGACTTATTCACAATAGCCATGACAGTGAAGCAATCAAATATCCAACAAGAGGTGAATGGATAAAGAAGAAGTGGTCCATGTACACAATGGAATATTAGCCATGGAAAACAATGAACCATTGCTCTTTGAGGCACCACAAATGGGTCTGGAGATAATCACGAAACATGAGGTAGCTCGGAAACCAAAGACCTGTATTCTATGATATCACTTATAGGCGTTATCTAATAACTGACACAAATGAATATATTTCCACAGAGAAAGACACTCACAGACTTAGAAAACAAACTATGCTCATCTAAAAGGAAAGGTGGGGGGAATGGATAAGTTAAGATTAGTGTTGCTCTATGTATACAAACACATAGTATATACATATCTCAAAAAGACCGACCATGGAGCAAGGGAGGTCTGTGGAACCCTCTGTAACATTTTACATGGGAAGAGGATCTGTACTTGAATAGACATATATAATGTACAAATGAACCAGATTGTGTACACCTAGGACAGACAATATTCGAAGCTTTACCACAATTAAAAAAAAATTTAAAACCAAGAAGAAATAATGAGACATAAACTTATGGGGGTTTCTCCAGGCACATTCCAATTTAATTTACAACCTAGGAACACGACTTCCAGAAAGGCTCTGCTGCCCTAGTACCCAGATTTGGGAGTGGAGAAATGCTGCCTGCTTGAGGCCACTTCCCACAACAGCAGCTTTAAACCCATTGCTAAGGGTCACTAAATATTCACCAAACTTGCAGTTCGGGAAATGACACCTGCTCTCTAAAAAAATTCTGAGGTGGAAAATCGACCAAAAATTTCAAAATAGGGCAACCTTCCAAGAAGACAATTTCAAGAAATATATTGTACTCCCAACTGTTTCCTTTTTTTTAACAGAAAAGAAAACGGTGGAGAAACATGATGAGTTTTACGAATTTTCAAAGACATGCAAACCCAAATTACAAAACCCTATCAGCACACAGCAGCCAGTAGGGCCATTAGCATAAAGGCAGCAAACAATAAATGCTAAATCGATTGTGGAGAAATGCATACCCTCGATTCTAAGGGGGACGTGGTAAGAGCCACTAATGAAAACACAAAGAAGGTGCTTTGAAAAGGGAAACACGGTGCTACCAGTCAATCAATCACACCCACTGCTGGGCCTATCAACTGAGAAAATGAGAATCAAAAAGTCACAGGCTGGCAATCCTGCACTCCAACAATATTTACCATAGCCAACACTTGGAAGCAATGAAAATGTCCATCAACCGAGGAATGCGCAAAGTAGAAGTGGTCCACGTGCACACTGGGGAATTACTCCAATAAAAACTAAAAATTAAATTTAAAAATCCAACAAAAGTAAGGAGACATCAGCTTGTGTGGGTTTGTCCGGGCACACTCCACTCTAATTTATAACCGAGAAACACCACAGGCCGCAAGGGCTTTTCCCTAGTTACCATGGTGGGGACATAGAAAGGCTGCCGCCCTCTGGCATTTACCTGCAAAAGCAGCTTTAAAGCCTGTGCTAATGGTCATTTCTTAGGAACAAGTACTGCAGAACTGTAAATGAAACCTGCCCTCAAAATGTCTTGAGGGAGGTAATGGCCAAAACATTTCAAAATTTGACACATACTTTAAGAGAACACTTTGAAGAACTAAGGGGTAATCACAGGTTGAAAAATAAAAAAGGACATGCCTTAAAGCTCAATTTCAACGGATTATGAGGCACAGGCGAATTCAACCACAAAGAGGTATCAGCTCACACTTGTCAGAATAACCATCAGCAAGGAAACTACAAACAATAAATGCTGAAGGTGTTGTGGAGAAATGCATACCCTCAACTTCAAGTGGGACATAACTTGAAAAGGGCCACGAATGAGAACAGAATGGAGGTGCCTTAAAAAGGTAAACATTGAGCTACCGTATGATCCAGCAGGCCCACTCCTCGACCTATAATCTAAGAAGAAAGAATTGGAAAGACACAGGCAGGCAAATCTGCATGGCACAGTATTACAATAGCCAAGATATGGAAGTAACCAGAAAGTCCACCAACAGATGGGTGGACAAAGAAGAACTCCTCCATGTACAGATGGAATATTCGCTAGTGAAAAAAATGAAACAATGCCATTTGCAGCACCATACATGAGTCTAGACGTAATCACGCCACCTGTAGTCAGTGAGAAAGCAAAAGACACATATCCTATCATATCACTTTTAGGAGTTACTTAAAAATTGATACCAATGAAGATATTTCCACAGAGAAAGGCAATCACAGATTCATTAAAAAAACTTATGGTTCACCAAATAGAAAGGGATGAGGATTGGATACATTACCATATTGGGGTTAACAGAGATATACATACCATGTGAAATATATAATCACCAAAGACGTACGGAAGACCAGGAGAAGACTACTCAACATTGTGTCATAACCTACATGGGAAAAGGATGCGAGGAAGAATAGATACACGTATATGTGTGAAAGAACCACATCTTGCACACCTAGAACAAACAAACCATTGTAATCAAATTTGCTGGGATAAAAAATAAAAAGTAAATTACAATTATGAACAAGAAGTAATGAGACATAAACATAAAGTGCTTTTTTCCTGGCACATTCCATTCGAATTTACAACCTAGAACACCACTCCCATTAAGGCTCTGTTTCCCCAGTTACCAAATTTGGTAAAGGAGAAATGCTGCCACCTTGTGGCCGTTTCCTGCAAGAGCAGCTTTAAACTCACAGCTAATGGTCACTTAACATTCACAAGGACTCAGGGCTGTAAAGGACACCTGCCCTATAAAATTGTGCTGAAGTAGGGAATGGACAAAAAAATTCAAAACAGGCAAATGTTTCAAGAAGAGAGTATGAGGAGTTAAGTTTTACTCACGCTCTTTTAAAAAAAAAAGAAAATGGATAAAAGCTCAACCTCAGGGAGTGTTAGACCCATGCAATCTAATCTACAAAAAGTTTCAACTTAGACCAGTCGACTGACCATCAGCAAAATGTCTACAAACAATAAATGCTGACGGGGTTTTCAAGAACTGTATCCCCTCTACCTGCTGGTGAGACGTAAAGGGGTAAGAGCCAATAATGAGAAGAGAAAGGAGCTGTGTTTAAAAGTAAAAATGGAGGTACCATTCAATCCAGCAGTCGCACCATTGGACCTCTCACCTGAGAAGACAAGAATCGAGAAGACACAGGCCGCAAAAGCTGCAGTGCAGACTTATTCACAATAGCCATGACAGTGAAGCAATCAAATATCCAACAAGAGGTGAATGGATAAAGAAGAAGTGGTCCATGTACACAATGGAATATTAGCCATGGAAAACAATGAACCATTGCTCTTTGAGGCACCACAAATGGGTCTGGAGATAATCACGAAACATGAGGTAGCTCGGAAACCAAAGACCTGTATTCTATGATATCACTTATAGGCGTTATCTAATAACTGACACAAATGAATATATTTCCACAGAGAAAGACACTCACAGACTTAGAAAACAAACTATGCTCATCTAAAAGGAAAGGTGGGGGGAATGGATAAGTTAAGATTAGTGTTGCTCTATGTATACAAACACATAGTATATACATATCTCAAAAAGACCGACCATGGAGCAAGGGAGGTCTGTGGAACCCTCTGTAACATTTTACATGGGAAGAGGATCTGTACTTGAATAGACATATATAATGTACAAATGAACCAGATTGTGTACACCTAGGACAGACAATATTCGAAGCTTTACCACAATTAAAAAAAAATTTAAAACCAAGAAGAAATAATGAGACATAAACTTATGGGGGTTTCTCCAGGCACATTCCAATTTAATTTACAACCTAGGAACACGACTTCCAGAAAGGCTCTGCTGCCCTAGTACCCAGATTTGGGAGTGGAGAAATGCTGCCTGCTTGAGGCCACTTCCCACAACAGCAGCTTTAAACCCATTGCTAAGGGTCACTAAATATTCACCAAACTTGCAGTTCGGGAAATGACACCTGCTCTCTAAAAAAATTCTGAGGTGGAAAATCGACCAAAAATTTCAAAATAGGGCAACCTTCCAAGAAGACAATTTCAAGAAATATATTGTACTCCCAACTGTTTCCTTTTTTTTAACAGAAAAGAAAACGGTGGAGAAACATGATGAGTTTTACGAATTTTCAAAGACATGCAAACCCAAATTACAAAACCCTATCAGCACACAGCAGCCAGTAGGGCCATTAGCATAAAGGCAGCAAACAATAAATGCTAAATCGATTGTGGAGAAATGCATACCCTCGATTCTAAGGGGGACGTGGTAAGAGCCACTAATGAAAACACAAAGAAGGTGCTTTGAAAAGGGAAACACGGTGCTACCAGTCAATCAATCACACCCACTGCTGGGCCTATCAACTGAGAAAATGAGAATCAAAAAGTCACAGGCTGGCAATCCTGCACTCCAACAATATTTACCATAGCCAACACTTGGAAGCAATGAAAATGTCCATCAACCGAGGAATGCGCAAAGTAGAAGTGGTCCACGTGCACACTGGGGAATTACTCCAATAAAAACTAAAAATTAAATTTAAAAATCCAACAAAAGTAAGGAGACATCAGCTTGTGTGGGTTTGTCCGGGCACACTCCACTCTAATTTATAACCGAGAAACACCACAGGCCGCAAGGGCTTTTCCCTAGTTACCATGGTGGGGACATAGAAAGGCTGCCGCCCTCTGGCATTTACCTGCAAAAGCAGCTTTAAAGCCTGTGCTAATGGTCATTTCTTAGGAACAAGTACTGCAGAACTGTAAATGAAACCTGCCCTCAAAATGTCTTGAGGGAGGTAATGGCCAAAACATTTCAAAATTTGACACATACTTTAAGAGAACACTTTGAAGAACTAAGGGGTAATCACAGGTTGAAAAATAAAAAAGGACATGCCTTAAAGCTCAATTTCAACGGATTATGAGGCACAGGCGAATTCAACCACAAATAGGTATCAGCTCACACTTGTCAGAATAACCATCAGCAAGGAAACTACAAACAATAAATGCTGAAGGTGTTGTGGAGAAATGCATACCCTCAACTTCAAGTGGGACATAACTTGAAAAGGGCCACGAATGAGAACAGAATGGAGGTGCCTTAAAAAGGTAAACATTGAGCTACCGTATGATCCAGCAGGCCCACTCCTCGACCTATAATCTAAGAAGAAAGAATTGGAAAGACACAGGCAGGCAAATCTGCATGGCACAGTATTACAATAGCCAAGATATGGAAGTAACCAGAAAGTCCACCAACAGATGGGTGGACAAAGAAGAACTCCTCCATGTACAGATGGAATATTCGCTAGTGAAAAAAATGAAACAATGCCATTTGCAGCACCATACATGAGTCTAGACGTAATCACGCCACCTGTAGTCAGTGAGAAAGCAAAAGACACATATCCTATCATATCACTTTTAGGAGTTACTTAAAAATTGATACCAATGAAGATATTTCCACAGAGAAAGGCAATCACAGATTCATTAAAAAAACTTATGGTTCACCAAATAGAAAGGGATGAGGATTGGATACATTACCATATTGGGGTTAACAGAGATATACATACCATGTGAAATATATAATCACCAAAGACGTACGGAAGACCAGGAGAAGACTACTCAACATTGTGTCATAACCTACATGGGAAAAGGATGCGAGGAAGAATAGATACACGTATATGTGTGAAAGAACCACATCTTGCACACCTAGAACAAACAAACCATTGTAATCAAATTTGCTGGGATAAAAAATAAAAAGTAAATTACAATTATGAACAAGAAGTAATGAGACATAAACATAAAGTGCTTTTTTCCTGGCACATTCCATTCGAATTTACAACCTAGAACACCACTCCCATTAAGGCTCTGTTTCCCCAGTTACCAAATTTGGTAAAGGAGAAATGCTGCCACCTTGTGGCCGTTTCCTGCAAGAGCAGCTTTAAACTCACAGCTAATGGTCACTTAACATTCACAAGGACTCAGGGCTGTAAAGGACACCTGCCCTATAAAATTGTGCTGAAGTAGGGAATGGACAAAAAAATTCAAAACAGGCAAATGTTTCAAGAAGAGAGTATGAGGAGTTAAGTTTTACTCACGCTCTTTTAAAAAAAAAAGAAAATGGATAAAAGCTCAACCTCAGGGAGTGTTAGACCCATGCAATCTAATCTACAAAAAGTTTCAACTTAGACCAGTCGACTGACCATCAGCAAAATGTCTACAAACAATAAATGCTGACGGGGTTTTCAAGAACTGTATCCCCTCTACCTGCTGGTGAGACGTAAAGGGGTAACAGCCAATAATGAGAAGAGAAAGGAGCTGTGTTTAAAAGTAAAAATGGAGGTACCATTCAATCCAGCAGCCGCACCATTGGACCTCTCACCTGAGAAGACAAGAATCGAGAAGACACAGGCCGCAAAAGCTGCATTGCAGACTTATTCACAATAGCCATGACAGTGAAGCAATCAAATATCCAACAAGAGGTGAATGGATAAAGAAGAAGTGGTCCATGTACACAATGGAATATTAGCCATGGAAAACAATGAACCATTGCTCTTTGAGGCACCACAAATGGGTCTGGAGATAATCACGAAACATGAGGTAGCTCGGAAACCAAAGACCTGTATTCTATGATATCACTTATAGGCGTTATCTAATAACTGACACAAATGAATATATTTCCACAGAGAAAGACACTCACAGACTTAGAAAACAAACTATGCTCATCTAAAAGGAAAGGTGGGGGGAATGGATAAGTTAAGATTAGTGTTGCTCTATGTATACAAACACATAGTATATACATATCTCAAAAAGACCGACCATGGAGCAAGGGAGGTCTGTGGAACCCTCTGTAACATTTTACATGGGAAGAGGATCTGTACTTGAATAGACATATATAATGTACAAATGAACCAGATTGTGTACACCTAGGACAGACAATATTCGAAGCTTTACCACAATTAAAAAAAAATTTAAAACCAAGAAGAAATAATGAGACATAAACTTATGGGGGTTTCTCCAGGCACATTCCAATTTAATTTACAACCTAGGAACACGACTTCCAGAAAGGCTCTGCTGCCCTAGTACCCAGATTTGGGAGTGGAGAAATGCTGCCTGCTTGAGGCCACTTCCCACAACAGCAGCTTTAAACCCATTGCTAAGGGTCACTAAATATTCACCAAACTTGCAGTTCGGGAAATGACACCTGCTCTCTAAAAAAATTCTGAGGTGGAAAATCGACCAAAAATTTCAAAATAGGGCAACCTTCCAAGAAGACAATTTCAAGAAATATATTGTACTCCCAACTGTTTCCTTTTTTTTAACAGAAAAGAAAACGGTGGAGAAACATGATGAGTTTTACGAATTTTCAAAGACATGCAAACCCAAATTACAAAACCCTATCAGCACACAGCAGCCAGTAGGGCCATTAGCATAAAGGCAGCAAACAATAAATGCTAAATCGATTGTGGAGAAATGCATACCCTCGATTCTAAGGGGGACGTGGTAAGAGCCACTAATGAAAACACAAAGAAGGTGCTTTGAAAAGGGAAACACGGTGCTACCAGTCAATCAATCACACCCACTGCTGGGCCTATCAACTGAGAAAATGAGAATCAAAAAGTCACAGGCTGGCAATCCTGCACTCCAACAATATTTACCATAGCCAACACTTGGAAGCAATGAAAATGTCCATCAACCGAGGAATGCGCAAAGTAGAAGTGGTCCACGTGCACACTGGGGAATTACTCCAATAAAAACTAAAAATTAAATTTAAAAATCCAACAAAAGTAAGGAGACATCAGCTTGTGTGGGTTTGTCCGGGCACACTCCACTCTAATTTATAACCGAGAAACACCACAGGCCGCAAGGGCTTTTCCCTAGTTACCATGGTGGGGACATAGAAAGGCTGCCGCCCTCTGGCATTTACCTGCAAAAGCAGCTTTAAAGCCTGTGCTAATGGTCATTTCATAGGAACAAGTACTGCAGAACTGTAAATGAAACCTGCCCTCAAAATGTCTTGAGGGAGGTAATGGCCAAAACATTTCAAAATGTGACACATACTTTAAGAGAACACTTTGAGGAACTAAGGGGTAATCACAGGTTGAAAAATAAAAAGGACATGCCTTAAAGCTCAATTTCAACGGATTATGAGGCACAGGCGAATTCAACCACAAATAGGTATCAGCTCACACTTGTCAGAATAACCATCAGCAAGGAAACTACAAACAATAAATGCTGAAGGTGTTGTGGAGAAATGCATACCCTCAACTTCAAGTGGGACATAACTTGAAAAGGGCCACGAATGAGAACAGAATGGAGGTGCCTTAAAAAGGTAAACATTGAGCTACCGTATGATCCAGCAGGCCCACTCCTCGACCTATAATCTAAGAAGAAAGAATTGGAAAGACACAGGCAGGCAAATCTGCATGGCACAGTATTACAATAGCCAAGATATGGAAGTAACCAGAAAGTCCACCAACAGATGGGTGGACAAAGAAGAACTCCTCCATGTACAGATGGAATATTCGCTAGTGAAAAAAATGAAACAATGCCATTTGCAGCACCATACATGAGTCTAGACGTAATCACGCCACCTGTAGTCAGTGAGAAAGCAAAAGACACATATCCTATCATATCACTTTTAGGAGTTACTTAAAAATTGATACCAATGAAGATATTTCCACAGAGAAAGGCAATCACAGATTCATTAAAAAAACTTATGGTTCACCAAATAGAAAGGGATGAGGATTGGATACATTACCATATTGGGGTTAACAGAGATATACATACCATGTGAAATATATAATCACCAAAGACGTACGGAAGACCAGGAGAAGACTACTCAACATTGTGTCATAACCTACATGGGAAAAGGATGCGAGGAAGAATAGATACACGTATATGTGTGAAAGAACCACATCTTGCACACCTAGAACAAACAAACCATTGTAATCAAATTTGCTGGGATAAAAAATAAAAAGTAAATTACAATTATGAACAAGAAGTAATGAGACATAAACATAAAGTGCTTTTTTCCTGGCACATTCCATTCGAATTTACAACCTAGAACACCACTCCCATTAAGGCTCTGTTTCCCCAGTTACCAAATTTGGTAAAGGAGAAATGCTGCCACCTTGTGGCCGTTTCCTGCAAGAGCAGCTTTAAACTCACAGCTAATGGTCACTTAACATTCACAAGGACTCAGGGCTGTAAAGGACACCTGCCCTATAAAATTGTGCTGAAGTAGGGAATGGACAAAAAAATTCAAAACAGGCAAATGTTTCAAGAAGAGAGTATGAGGAGTTAAGTTTTACTCACGCTCTTTTAAAAAAAAAAGAAAATGGATAAAAGCTCAACCTCAGGGAGTGTTAGACCCATGCAATCTAATCTACAAAAAGTTTCAACTTAGACCAGTCGACTGACCATCAGCAAAATGTCTACAAACAATAAATGCTGACGGGGTTTTCAAGAACTGTATCCCCTCTACCTGCTGGTGAGACGTAAAGGGGTAACAGCCAATAATGAGAAGAGAAAGGAGCTGTGTTTAAAAGTAAAAATGGAGGTACCATTCAATCCAGCAGCCGCACCATTGGACCTCTCACCTGAGAAGACAAGAATCGAGAAGACACAGGCCGCAAAAGCTGCATTGCAGACTTATTCACAATAGCCATGACAGTGAAGCAATCAAATATCCAACAAGAGGTGAATGGATAAAGAAGAAGTGGTCCATGTACACAATGGAATATTAGCCATGGAAAACAATGAACCATTGCTCTTTGAGGCACCACAAATGGGTCTGGAGATAATCACGAAACATGAGGTAGCTCGGAAACCAAAGACCTGTATTCTATGATATCACTTATAGGCGTTATCTAATAACTGACACAAATGAATATATTTCCACAGAGAAAGACACTCACAGACTTAGAAAACAAACTATGCTCATCTAAAAGGAAAGGTGGGGGGAATGGATAAGTTAAGATTAGTGTTGCTCTATGTATACAAACACATAGTATATACATATCTCAAAAAGACCGACCATGGAGCAAGGGAGGTCTGTGGAACCCTCTGTAACATTTTACATGGGAAGAGGATCTGTACTTGAATAGACATATATAATGTACAAATGAACCAGATTGTGTACACCTAGGACAGACAATATTCGAAGCTTTACCACAATTAAAAAAAAATTTAAAACCAAGAAGAAATAATGAGACATAAACTTATGGGGGTTTCTCCAGGCACATTCCAATTTAATTTACAACCTAGGAACACGACTTCCAGAAAGGCTCTGCTGCCCTAGTACCCAGATTTGGGAGTGGAGAAATGCTGCCTGCTTGAGGCCACTTCCCACAACAGCAGCTTTAAACCCATTGCTAAGGGTCACTAAATATTCACCAAACTTGCAGTTCGGGAAATGACACCTGCTCTCTAAAAAAATTCTGAGGTGGAAAATCGACCAAAAATTTCAAAATAGGGCAACCTTCCAAGAAGACAATTTCAAGAAATATATTGTACTCCCAACTGTTTCCTTTTTTTTAACAGAAAAGAAAACGGTGGAGAAACATGATGAGTTTTACGAATTTTCAAAGACATGCAAACCCAAATTACAAAACCCTATCAGCACACAGCAGCCAGTAGGGCCATTAGCATAAAGGCAGCAAACAATAAATGCTAAATCGATTGTGGAGAAATGCATACCCTCGATTCTAAGGGGGACGTGGTAAGAGCCACTAATGAAAACACAAAGAAGGTGCTTTGAAAAGGGAAACACGGTGCTACCAGTCAATCAATCACACCCACTGCTGGGCCTATCAACTGAGAAAATGAGAATCAAAAAGTCACAGGCTGGCAATCCTGCACTCCAACAATATTTACCATAGCCAACACTTGGAAGCAATGAAAATGTCCATCAACCGAGGAATGCGCAAAGTAGAAGTGGTCCACGTGCACACTGGGGAATTACTCCAATAAAAACTAAAAATTAAATTTAAAAATCCAACAAAAGTAAGGAGACATCAGCTTGTGTGGGTTTGTCCGGGCACACTCCACTCTAATTTATAACCGAGAAACACCACAGGCCGCAAGGGCTTTTCCCTAGTTACCATGGTGGGGACATAGAAAGGCTGCCGCCCTCTGGCATTTACCTGCAAAAGCAGCTTTAAAGCCTGTGCTAATGGTCATTTCATAGGAACAAGTACTGCAGAACTGTAAATGAAACCTGCCCTCAAAATGTCTTGAGGGAGGTAATGGCCAAAACATTTCAAAATGTGACACATACTTTAAGAGAACACTTTGAGGAACTAAGGGGTAATCACAGGTTGAAAAATAAAAAGGACATGCCTTAAAGCTCAATTTCAACGGATTATGAGGCACAGGCGAATTCAACCACAAAGAGGTATCAGCTCACACTTGTCAGAATAACCATCAGCATGGAAACTACAAACAATAAATGCTGAAGGTGTTGTGGAGAAATGCATACCCTCAACTTCAAGTGGGACATAACTTGAAAAGGGCCACGAATGAGAACAGAATGGAGGTGCCTTAAAAAGGTAAACATTGAGCTACCATATGATCCAGCAGGCCCACTCCTCGACCTATAATCTAAGAAGAAAGAATTGGAAAGACACAGGCAGGCAAATCTGCATGGCACAGTATTACAATAGCCAAGATATGGAAGTAACCAAAAAGTCCACCAACAGATGGGTGGACAAAGAAGAACTCCTTCATGTACAGATGGAATATTCGCTAGTGAAAAAAATGAAACAATGCCATTTGCAGCACCATACATGAGTCTAGACGTAATCACGCCACCTGTAGTCAGTGAGAAAGCAAAAGACACATATCCTATCATATCACTTTTAGGAGTTACTTAAAAATTGATACCAATGAAGATATTTCCACAGAGAAAGGCAATCACAGATTCATTAAAAAAACTTATGGTTCACCAAATAGAAAGGGATGAGGATTGGATACATTACCATATTGGGGTTAACAGAGATATACATACCATGTGAAATATATAATCACCAAAGACGTACGGAAGACCAGGAGAAGACTACTCAACATTGTGTCATAACCTACATGGGAAAAGGATGCGAGGAAGAATAGATACACGTATATGTGTGAAAGAACCACATCTTGCACACCTAGAACAAACAAACCATTGTAATCAAATTTGCTGGGATAAAAAATAAAAAGTAAATTACAATTATGAACAAGAAGTAATGAGACATAAACATAAAGTGCTTTTTTCCTGGCACATTCCATTCGAATTTACAACCTAGAACACCACTCCCATTAAGGCTCTGTTTCCCCAGTTACCAAATTTGGTAAAGGAGAAATGCTGCCACCTTGTGGACGTTTCCTGCAAGAGCAGCTTTAAACTCACAGCTAATGGTCACTTAACATTCACAAGGACTCAGGGCTGTAAAGGACACCTGCCCTAAAAAATTGTGCTGAAGTAGGGAATGGACAAAAAAATTCAAAACAGGCAAATGTTTCAAGAAGAGAGTATGAGGAGTTAAGTTTTACTCACGCTCTTTTAAAAAAAAAGGAAAATGGATAAAAGCTCAACCTCAGGGAGTGTTAGACCCATGCAATCTAATCTACAAAAAGTTTCAACTTAGACCAGTCGACTGACCATCAGCAAAATGTCTACAAACAATAAATGCTGACGGGGTTTTCAAGAACTGTATCCCCTCTACCTGCTGGTGAGACGTAAAGGGGTAACAGCCAATAATGAGAAGAGAAAGGAGCTGTGTTTAAAAGTAAAAATGGAGGTACCATTCAATCCAGCAGTCGCACCATTGGACCTCTCACCTGAGAAGACAAGAATCGAGAAGACACAGGCCGCAAAAGCTGCAGTGCAGACTTATTCACAATAGCCATTACAGTGAAGCAATCAAATATCCAACAAGAGGTGAATGGATAAAGAAGAAGTGGTCCATGTACACAATGGAATATTAGCCATGGAAAACAATGAACCATTGCTCTTTGAGGCACCACAAATGGGTCTGGAGATAATCACGAAACATGAGGTAGCTCGGAAACCAAAGACCTGTATTCTATGATATCACTTATAGGCGTTATCTAATAACTGACACAAATGAATATATTTCCACAGAGAAAGACACTCACAGACTTAGAAAACAAACTATGCTCATCTAAAAGGAAAGGTGGGGGGAATGGATAAGTTAAGATTAGTGTTGCTCTATGTATACAAACACATAGTATATACATATCTCAAAAAGACCGACCATGGAGCAAGGGAGGTCTGTGGAACCCTCTGTAACATTTTACATGGGAAGAGGATCTGTACTTGAATAGACATATATAATGTACAAATGAACCAGATTGTGTACACCTAGGACAGACAATATTCGAAGCTTTACCACAATTAAAAAAAAATTTAAAACCAAGAAGAAATAATGAGACATAAACTTATGGGGGTTTCTCCAGGCACATTCCAATTTAATTTACAACCTAGGAACACTACTTCCAGAAAGGCTCTGCTGCCCTAGTACCCAGATTTGGGAGTGGAGAAATGCTGCCTGCTTGAGGCCACTTCCCACAACAGCAGCTTTAAACCCATTGCTAAGGGTCACTAAATATTCACCAAACTTGCAGTTCGGGAAATGACACCTGCTCTCTAAAAAAATTCTGAGGTGGAAAATCGACCAAAAATTTCAAAATAGGGCAACCTTCCAAGAAGACAATTTCAAGAAATATATTGTACTCCCAACTGATTCCTTTCTTTTAACAGAAAAGAAAACGGTGGAGAAACATGATGAGTTTTACGAATTTTCAAAGACATGCAAACCCAAATTACAAAACCCTATCAGCACACAGCAGCCAGTAGGGCCATTAGCATAAAGGCAGCAAACAATAAATGCTAAATCGATTGTGGAGAAATGCATACCCTCGATTCTAAGGGGGACGTGGTAAGAGCCACTAATGAAAACACAAAGAAGGTGCTTTGAAAAGGGAAACACGGTGCTACCAGTCAATCAATCACACCCACTGCTGGGCCTATCAACTGAGAAAATGAGAATCAAAAAGTCACAGGCTGGCAATCCTGCACTCCAACAATATTTACCATAGCCAACACTTGGAAGCAATGAAAATGTCCATCAACCGAGGAATGCGCAAAGTAGAAGTGGTCCACGTGCACACTGGGGAATTACTCCAATAAAAACTAAAAATTAAATTTAAAAATCCAACAAAAGTAAGGAGACATCAGCTTGTGTGGGTTTGTCCGGGCACACTCCACTCTAATTTATAACCGAGAAACACCACAGGCCGCAAGGGCTTTTCCCTAGTTACCATGGTGGGGACATAGAAAGGCTGCCGCCCTCTGGCATTTACCTGCAAAAGCAGCTTTAAAGCCTGTGCTAATGGTCATTTCATAGGAACAAGTACTGCAGAACTGTAAATGAAACCTGCCCTCAAAATGTCTTGAGGGAGGTAATGGCCAAAACATTTCAAAATGTGACACATACTTTAAGAGAACACTTTGAGGAACTAAGGGGTAATCACAGGTTGAAAAATAAAAAGGACATGCCTTAAAGCTCAATTTCAACGGATTATGAGGCACAGGCGAATTCAACCACAAAGAGGTATCAGCTCACACTTGTCAGAATAACCATCAGCATGGAAACTACAAACAATAAATGCTGAAGGTGTTGTGGAGAAATGCATACCCTCAACTTCAAGTGGGACATAACTTGAAAAGGGCCACGAATGAGAACAGAATGGAGGTGCCTTAAAAAGGTAAACATTGAGCTACCATATGATCCAGCAGGCCCACTCCTCGACCTATAATCTAAGAAGAAAGAATTGGAAAGACACAGGCAGGCAAATCTGCATGGCACAGTATTACAATAGCCAAGATATGGAAGTAACCAAAAAGTCCACCAACAGATGGGTGGACAAAGAAGAACTCCTTCATGTACAGATGGAATATTCGCTAGTGAAAAAAATGAAACAATGCCATTTGCAGCACCATACATGAGTCTAGACGTAATCACGCCACCTGTAGTCAGTGAGAAAGCAAAAGACACATATCCTATCATATCACTTTTAGGAGTTACTTAAAAATTGATACCAATGAAGATATTTCCACAGAGAAAGGCAATCACAGATTCATTAAAAAAACTTATGGTTCACCAAATAGAAAGGGATGAGGATTGGATACATTACCATATTGGGGTTAACAGAGATATACATACCATGTGAAATATATAATCACCAAAGACGTACGGAAGACCAGGAGAAGACTACTCAACATTGTGTCATAACCTACATGGGAAAAGGATGCGAGGAAGAATAGATACACGTATATGTGTGAAAGAACCACATCTTGCACACCTAGAACAAACAAACCATTGTAATCAAATTTGCTGGGATAAAAAATAAAAAGTAAATTACAATTATGAACAAGAAGTAATGAGACATAAACATAAAGTGCTTTTTTCCTGGCACATTCCATTCGAATTTACAACCTAGAACACCACTCCCATTAAGGCTCTGTTTCCCCAGTTACCAAATTTGGTAAAGGAGAAATGCTGCCACCTTGTGGACGTTTCCTGCAAGAGCAGCTTTAAACTCACAGCTAATGGTCACTTAACATTCACAAGGACTCAGGGCTGTAAAGGACACCTGCCCTAAAAAATTGTGCTGAAGTAGGGAATGGACAAAAAAATTCAAAACAGGCAAATGTTTCAAGAAGAGAGTATGAGGAGTTAAGTTTTACTCACGCTCTTTTAAAAAAAAAGGAAAATGGATAAAAGCTCAACCTCAGGGAGTGTTAGACCCATGCAATCTAATCTACAAAAAGTTTCAACTTAGACCAGTCGACTGACCATCAGCAAAATGTCTACAAACAATAAATGCTGACGGGGTTTTCAAGAACTGTATCCCCTCTACCTGCTGGTGAGACGTAAAGGGGTAACAGCCAATAATGAGAAGAGAAAGGAGCTGTGTTTAAAAGTAAAAATGGAGGTACCATTCAATCCAGCAGTCGCACCATTGGACCTCTCACCTGAGAAGACAAGAATCGAGAAGACACAGGCCGCAAAAGCTGCAGTGCAGACTTATTCACAATAGCCATTACAGTGAAGCAATCAAATATCCAACAAGAGGTGAATGGATAAAGAAGAAGTGGTCCATGTACACAATGGAATATTAGCCATGGAAAACAATGAACCATTGCTCTTTGAGGCACCACAAATGGGTCTGGAGATAATCACGAAACATGAGGTAGCTCGGAAACCAAAGACCTGTATTCTATGATATCACTTATAGGCGTTATCTAATAACTGACACAAATGAATATATTTCCACAGAGAAAGACACTCACAGACTTAGAAAACAAACTATGCTCATCTAAAAGGAAAGGTGGGGGGAATGGATAAGTTAAGATTAGTGTTGCTCTATGTATACAAACACATAGTATATACATATCTCAAAAAGACCGACCATGGAGCAAGGGAGGTCTGTGGAACCCTCTGTAACATTTTACATGGGAAGAGGATCTGTACTTGAATAGACATATATAATGTACAAATGAACCAGATTGTGTACACCTAGGACAGACAATATTCGAAGCTTTACCACAATTAAAAAAAAATTTAAAACCAAGAAGAAATAATGAGACATAAACTTATGGGGGTTTCTCCAGGCACATTCCAATTTAATTTACAACCTAGGAACACTACTTCCAGAAAGGCTCTGCTGCCCTAGTACCCAGATTTGGGAGTGGAGAAATGCTGCCTGCTTGAGGCCACTTCCCACAACAGCAGCTTTAAACCCATTGCTAAGGGTCACTAAATATTCACCAAACTTGCAGTTCGGGAAATGACACCTGCTCTCTAAAAAAATTCTGAGGTGGAAAATCGACCAAAAATTTCAAAATAGGGCAACCTTCCAAGAAGACAATTTCAAGAAATATATTGTACTCCCAACTGATTCCTTTCTTTTAACAGAAAAGAAAACGGTGGAGAAACATGATGAGTTTTACGAATTTTCAAAGACATGCAAACCCAAATTACAAAACCCTATCAGCACACAGCAGCCAGTAGGGCCATTAGCATAAAGGCAGCAAACAATAAATGCTAAATCGATTGTGGAGAAATGCATACCCTCGATTCTAAGGGGGACGTGGTAAGAGCCACTAATGAAAACACAAAGAAGGTGCTTTGAAAAGGGAAACACGGTGCTACCAGTCAATCAATCACACCCACTGCTGGGCCTATCAACTGAGAAAATGAGAATCAAAAAGTCACAGGCTGGCAATCCTGCACTCCAACAATATTTACCATAGCCAACACTTGGAAGCAATGAAAATGTCCATCAACCGAGGAATGCGCAAAGTAGAAGTGGTCCACGTGCACACTGGGGAATTACTCCAATAAAAACTAAAAATTAAATTTAAAAATCCAACAAAAGTAAGGAGACATCAGCTTGTGTGGGTTTGTCCGGGCACACTCCACTCTAATTTATAACCGAGAAACACCACAGGCCGCAAGGGCTTTTCCCTAGTTACCATGGTGGGGACATAGAAAGGCTGCCGCCCTCTGGCATTTACCTGCAAAAGCAGCTTTAAAGCCTGTGCTAATGGTCATTTCTTAGGAACAAGTACTGCAGAACTGTAAATGAAACCTGCCCTCAAAATGTCTTGAGGGAGGTAATGGCCAAAACATTTCAAAATTTGACACATACTTTAAGAGAACACTTTGAAGAACTAAGGGGTAATCACAGGTTGAAAAATAAAAAAGGACATGCCTTAAAGCTCAATTTCAACGGATTATGAGGCACAGGCGAATTCAACCACAAAGAGGTATCAGCTCACACTTGTCAGAATAACCATCAGCAAGGAAACTACAAACAATAAATGCTGAAGGTGTTGTGGAGAAATGCATACCCTCAACTTCAAGTGGGACATAACTTGAAAAGGGCCACGAATGAGAACAGAATGGAGGTGCCTTAAAAAGGTAAACATTGAGCTACCGTATGATCCAGCAGGCCCACTCCTCGACCTATAATCTAAGAAGAAAGAATTGGAAAGACACAGGCAGGCAAATCTGCATGGCACAGTATTACAATAGCCAAGATATGGAAGTAACCAAAAAGTCCACCAACAGATGGGTGGACAAAGAAGAACTCCTCCATGTACAGATGGAATATTCGCTAGTGAAAAAAATGAAACAATGCCATTTGCAGCACCATACATGAGTCTAGACGTAATCACGCCACCTGTAGTCAGTGAGAAAGCAAAAGACACATATCCTATCATATCACTTTTAGGAGTTACTTAAAAATTGATACCAATGAAGATATTTCCACAGAGAAAGGCAATCACAGATTCATTAAAAAAACTTATGGTTCACCAAATAGAAAGGGATGAGGATTGGATACATTACCATATTGGGGTTAACAGAGATATACATACCATGTGAAATATATAATCACCAAAGACGTACGGAAGACCAGGAGAAGACTACTCAACATTGTGTCATAACCTACATGGGAAAAGGATGCGAGGAAGAATAGATACACGTATATGTGTGAAAGAACCACATCTTGCACACCTAGAACAAACAAACCATTGTAATCAAATTTGCTGGGATAAAAAATAAAAAGTAAATTACAATTATGAACAAGAAGTAAAGAGACATAAACATAAAGTGCTTTTTTCCTGGCACATTTCATTCGAATTTACAACCTAGAACACCACTCCCATTAAGGCTCTGTTTCCCCAGTTACCAAATTTGGTAAAGGAGAAATGCTGCCACCTTGTGGCCGTTTCCTGCAAGAGCAGCTTTAAACTCACAGCTAATGGTCACTTAACATTCACAAGGACTCAGGGCTGTAAAGGACACCTGCCCTAAAAAATTGTGCTGAAGTAGGGAATGGACAAAAAAATTCAAAACAGGCAAATGTTTCAAGAAGAGAGTATGAGGAGTTAAGTTTTACTCACGCTCTTTTAAAAAAAAAAGAAAATGGATAAAAGCTCAACCTCAGGGAGTGTTAGACCCATGCAATCTAATCTACAAAAAGTTTCAACTTAGACCAGTCGACTCACCATCAGCAAAATGTCTACAAACAATAAATGCTGACGGGGTTTTCAAGAACTGTATCCCCTCTACCTGCTGGTGAGACGTAAAGGGGTAACAGCCAATAATGAGAAGAGAAAGGAGCTGTGTTTAAAAGTAAAAATGGAGGTACCATTCAATCCAGCAGCCGCACCATTGGACCTCTCACCTGAGAAGACAAGAATCGAGAAGACACAGGCCGCAAAAGCTGCATTGCAGACTTATTCACAATAGCCATGACAGTGAAGCAATCAAATATCCAACAAGAGGTGAATGGATAAAGAAGAAGTGGTCCATGTACACAATGGAATATTAGCCATGGAAAACAATGAACCATTGCTCTTTGAGGCACCACAAATGGGTCTGGAGATAATCACGAAACATGAGGTAGCTCGGAAACCAAAGACCTGTATTCTATGATATCACTTATAGGCGTTATCTAATAACTGACACAAATGAATATATTTCCACAGAGAAAGACACTCACAGACTTAGAAAACAAACTATGCTCATCTAAAAGGAAAGGTGGGGGGAATGGATAAGTTAAGATTAGTGTTGCTCTATGTATACAAACACATAGTATATACATATCTCAAAAAGACCGACCATGGAGCAAGGGAGGTCTGTGGAACCC
This sequence comes from Eschrichtius robustus, assembly GCF_028021215.1. Taxonomy (NCBI): domain Eukaryota; kingdom Metazoa; phylum Chordata; class Mammalia; order Artiodactyla; family Eschrichtiidae; genus Eschrichtius; species Eschrichtius robustus. The sequence continues at coordinate 75,615,438 of NC_090832.1, forward strand.
TCTGTAACATTTTACATGGGAAGAGGATCTGTACTTGAATAGACATATATAATGTACAAATGAACCAGATTGTGTACACCTAGGACAGACAATATTCGAAGCTTTACCACAATTAAAAAAAAATTTAAAACCAAGAAGAAATAATGAGACATAAACTTATGGGGGTTTCTCCAGGCACATTCCAATTTAATTTACAACCTAGGAACACGACTTCCAGAAAGGCTCTGCTGCCCTAGTACCCAGATTTGGGAGTGGAGAAATGCTGCCTGCTTGAGGCCACTTCCCACAACAGCAGCTTTAAACCCATTGCTAAGGGTCACTAAATATTCACCAAACTTGCAGTTCGGGAAATGACACCTGCTCTCTAAAAAAATTCTGAGGTGGAAAATCGACCAAAAATTTCAAAATAGGGCAACCTTCCAAGAAGACAATTTCAAGAAATATATTGTACTCCCAACTGTTTCCTTTTTTTTAACAGAAAAGAAAACGGTGGAGAAACATGATGAGTTTTACGAATTTTCAAAGACATGCAAACCCAAATTACAAAACCCTATCAGCACACAGCAGCCAGTAGGGCCATTAGCATAAAGGCAGCAAACAATAAATGCTAAATCGATTGTGGAGAAATGCATACCCTCGATTCTAAGGGGGACGTGGTAAGAGCCACTAATGAAAACACAAAGAAGGTGCTTTGAAAAGGGAAACACGGTGCTACCAGTCAATCAATCACACCCACTGCTGGGCCTATCAACTGAGAAAATGAGAATCAAAAAGTCACAGGCTGGCAATCCTGCACTCCAACAATATTTACCATAGCCAACACTTGGAAGCAATGAAAATGTCCATCAACCGAGGAATGCGCAAAGTAGAAGTGGTCCACGTGCACACTGGGGAATTACTCCAATAAAAACTAAAAATTAAATTTAAAAATCCAACAAAAGTAAGGAGACATCAGCTTGTGTGGGTTTGTCCGGGCACACTCCACTCTAATTTATAACCGAGAAACACCACAGGCCGCAAGGGCTTTTCCCTAGTTACCATGGTGGGGACATAGAAAGGCTGCCGCCCTCTGGCATTTACCTGCAAAAGCAGCTTTAAAGCCTGTGCTAATGGTCATTTCATAGGAACAAGTACTGCAGAACTGTAAATGAAACCTGCCCTCAAAATGTCTTGAGGGAGGTAATGGCCAAAACATTTCAAAATGTGACACATACTTTAAGAGAACACTTTGAGGAACTAAGGGGTAATCACAGGTTGAAAAATAAAAAGGACATGCCTTAAAGCTCAATTTCAACGGATTATGAGGCACAGGCGAATTCAACCACAAAGAGGTATCAGCTCACACTTGTCAGAATAACCATCAGCATGGAAACTACAAACAATAAATGCTGAAGGTGTTGTGGAGAAATGCATACCCTCAACTTCAAGTGGGACATAACTTGAAAAGGGCCACGAATGAGAACAGAATGGAGGTGCCTTAAAAAGGTAAACATTGAGCTACCATATGATCCAGCAGGCCCACTCCTCGACCTATAATCTAAGAAGAAAGAATTGGAAAGACACAGGCAGGCAAATCTGCATGGCACAGTATTACAATAGCCAAGATATGGAAGTAACCAAAAAGTCCACCAACAGATGGGTGGACAAAGAAGAACTCCTCCATGTACAGATGGAATATTCGCTAGTGAAAAAAATGAAACAATGCCATTTGCAGCACCATACATGAGTCTAGACGTAATCACGCCACCTGTAGTCAGTGAGAAAGCAAAAGACACATATCCTATCATATCACTTTTAGGAGTTACTTAAAAATTGATACCAATGAAGATATTTCCACAGAGAAAGGCAATCACAGATTCATTAAAAAAACTTATGGTTCACCAAATAGAAAGGGATGAGGATTGGATACATTACCATATTGGGGTTAACAGAGATATACATACCATGTGAAATATATAATCACCAAAGACGTACGGAAGACCAGGAGAAGACTACTCAACATTGTGTCATAACCTACATGGGAAAAGGATGCGAGGAAGAATAGATACACGTATATGTGTGAAAGAACCACATCTTGCACACCTAGAACAAACAAACCATTGTAATCAAATTTGCTGGGATAAAAAATAAAAAGTAAATTACAATTATGAACAAGAAGTAATGAGACATAAACATAAAGTGCTTTTTTCCTGGCACATTCCATTCGAATTTACAACCTAGAACACCACTCCCATTAAGGCTCTGTTTCCCCAGTTACCAAATTTGGTAAAGGAGAAATGCTGCCACCTTGTGGCCGTTTCCTGCAAGAGCAGCTTTAAACTCACAGCTAATGGTCACTTAACATTCACAAGGACTCAGGGCTGTAAAGGACACCTGCCCTAAAAAATTGTGCTGAAGTAGGGAATGGACAAAAAAATTCAAAACAGGCAAATGTTTCAAGAAGAGAGTATGAGGAGTTAAGTTTTACTCACGCTCTTTTAAAAAAAAAGGAAAATGGATAAAAGCTCAACCTCAGGGAGTGTTAGACCCATGCAATCTAATCTACAAAAAGTTTCAACTTAGACCAGTCGACTGACCATCAGCAAAATGTCTACAAACAATAAATGCTGACGGGGTTTTCAAGAACTGTATCCCCTCTACCTGCTGGTGAGACGTAAAGGGGTAACAGCCAATAATGAGAAGAGAAAGGAGCTGTGTTTAAAAGTAAAAATGGAGGTACCATTCAATCCAGCAGTCGCACCATTGGACCTCTCACCTGAGAAGACAAGAATCGAGAAGACACAGGCCGCAAAAGCTGCAGTGCAGACTTATTCACAATAGCCATGACAGTGAAGCAATCAAATATCCAACAAGAGGTGAATGGATAAAGAAGAAGTGGTCCATGTACACAATGGAATATTAGCCATGGAAAACAATGAACCATTGCTCTTTGAGGCACCACAAATGGGTCTGGAGATAATCACGAAACATGAGGTAGCTCGGAAACCAAAGACCTGTATTCTATGATATCACTTATAGGCGTTATCTAATAACTGACACAAATGAATATATTTCCACAGAGAAAGACACTCACAGACTTAGAAAACAAACTATGCTCATCTAAAAGGAAAGGTGGGGGGAATGGATAAGTTAAGATTAGTGTTGCTCTATGTATACAAACACATGGTATATACATATCTCAAAAAGACCGACCATGGAGCAAGGGAGGTCTGTGGAACCCTCTGTAACATTTTACATGGGAAGAGGATCTGTACTTGAATAGACATATATAATGTACAAATGAACCAGATTGTGTACACCTAGGACAGACAATATTCGAAGCTTTACCACAATTAAAAAAAAATTTAAAACCAAGAAGAAATAATGAGACATAAACTTATGGGGGTTTCTCCAGGCACATTCCAATTTAATTTACAACCTAGGAACACTACTTCCAGAAAGGCTCTGCTGCCCTAGTACCCAGATTTGGGAGTGGAGAAATGCTGCCTGCTTGAGGCCACTTCCCACAACAGCAGCTTTAAACCCATTGCTAAGGGTCACTAAATATTCACCAAACTTGCAGTTCGGGAAATGACACCTGCTCTCTAAAAAAATTCTGAGGTGGAAAATCGACCAAAAATTTCAAAATAGGGCAACCTTCCAAGAAGACAATTTTAAGAAATATATTGTACTCCCAACTGTTTCCTTTCTTTTAACAGAAAAGAAAACGGTGGAGAAACATGATGAGTTTTACGAATTTTCAAAGACATGCAAACCCAAATTACAAAACCCTATCAGCACACAGCAGCCAGTAGGGCCATTAGCATAAAGGCAGCAAACAATAAATGCTAAATCGATTGTGGAGAAATGCATACCCTCGATTCTAAGGGGGACGTGGTAAGAGCCACTAATGAAAACACAAAGAAGGTGCTTTGAAAAGGGAAACACGGTGCTACCAGTCAATCAATCACACCCACTGCTGGGCCTATCAACTGAGAAAATGAGAATCAAAAAGTCACAGGCTGGCAATCCTGCACTCCAACAATATTTACCATAGCCAACACTTGGAAGCAATGAAAATGTCCATCAACCGAGGAATGCGCAAAGTAGAAGTGGTCCACGTGCACACTGGGGAATTACTCCAATAAAAACTAAAAATTAAATTTAAAAATCCAACAAAAGTAAGGAGACATCAGCTTGTGTGGGTTTGTCCGGGCATACTCCACTCTAATTTATAACCGAGAAACACCACAGGCCGCAAGGGCTTTTCCCTAGTTACCATGGTGGGGACATAGAAAGGCTGCCGCCCTCTGGCATTTACCTGCAAAAGCAGCTTTAAAGCCTGTGCTAATGGTCATTTCTTAGGAACAAGTACTGCAGAACTGTAAATGAAACCTGCCCTCAAAATGTCTTGAGGGAGGTAATGGCCAAAACATTTCAAAATTTGACACATACTTTAAGAGAACACTTTGAGGAACTAAGGGGTAATCACAGGTTGAAAAATAAAAAAGGACATGCCTTAAAGCTCAATTTCAACGGATTATGAGGCACAGGCGAATTCAACCACAAAGAGGTATCAGCTCACACTTGTCAGAATAACCATCAGCAAGGAAACTACAAACAATAAATGCTGAAGGTGTTGTGGAGAAATGCATACCCTCAACTTCAAGTGGGACATAACTTGAAAAGGGCCACAAATGAGAACAGAATGGAGGTGCCTTAAAAAGGTAAACATTGAGCTACCGTATGATCCAGCAGGCCCACTCCTCGACCTATAATCTAAGAAGAAAGAATTGGAAAGACACAGGCAGGCAAATCTGCATGGCACAGTATTACAATAGCCAAGATATGGAAGTAACCAAAAAGTCCACCAACAGATGGGTGGACAAAGAAGAACTCCTCCATGTACAGATGGAATATTCGCTAGTGAAAAAAATGAAACAATGCCATTTGCAGCACCATACATGAGTCTAGACGTAATCACGCCACCTGTAGTCAGTGAGAAAGCAAAAGACACATATCCTATCATATCACTTTTAGGAGTTACTTAAAAATTGATACCAATGAAGATATTTCCACAGAGAAAGGCAATCACAGATTCATTAAAAAAACTTATGGTTCACCAAATAGAAAGGGATGAGGATTGGATACATTACCATATTGGGGTTAACAGAGATATACATACCATGTGAAATATATAATCACCAAAGACGTACGGAAGACCAGGAGAAGACTACTCAACATTGTGTCATAACCTACATGGGAAAAGGATGCGAGGAAGAATAGATACACGTATATGTGTGAAAGAACCACATCTTGCACACCTAGAACAAACAAACCATTGTAATCAAATTTGCTGGGATAAAAAATAAAAAGTAAATTACAATTATGAACAAGAAGTAAAGAGACATAAACATAAAGTGCTTTTTTCCTGGCACATTCCAATCGAATTTACAACCTAGAACACCACTCCCATTAAGGCTCTGTTTCCCCAGTTACCAAATTTGGTAAAGGAGAAATGCTGCCACCTTGTGGCCGTTTCCTGCAAGAGCAGCTTTAAACTCACAGCTAATGGTCACTTAACATTCACAAGGACTCAGGGCTGTAAAGGACACCTGCCCTAAAAAATTGTGCTGAAGTAGGGAATGGACAAAAAAATTCAAAACAGGCAAATGTTTCAAGAAGAGAGTATGAGGAGTTAAGTTTTACTCACGCTCTTTTAAAAAAAAAGGAAAATGGATAAAAGCTCAACCTCAGGGAGTGTTAGACCCATGCAATCTAATCTACAAAAAGGTTCAACTTAGACCAGTCGACTGACCATCAGCAAAATGTCTACAAACAATAAATGCTGACGGGGTTTTCAAGAACTGTATCCCCTCTACCTGCTGGTGAGACGTAAAGGGGTAACAGCCAATAATGAGAAGAGAAAGGAGCTGTGTTTAAAAGTAAAAATGGAGGTACCATTCAATCCAGCAGCCGCACCATTGGACCTCTCACCTGAGAAGACAAGAATCGAGAAGACACAGGCCGCAAAAGCTGCAGTGCAGACTTATTCACAATAGCCAAGACAGTGAAGCAATCAAATATCCAACAAGAGGTGAATGGATAAAGAAGAAGTGGTCCATGTACACAATGGAATATTAGCCATGGAAAACAATGAACCATTGCTCTTTGAGGCACCACAAATGGGTCTGGAGATAATCACGAAACATGAGGTAGCTCGGAAACCAAAGACCTGTATTCTATGATATCACTTATAGGCGTTATCTAATAACTGACACAAATGAATATATTTCCACAGAGAAAGACACTCACAGACTTAGAAAACAAACTATGCTCATCTAAAAGGAAAGGTGGGGGGAATGGATAAGTTAAGATTAGTGTTGCTCTATGTATACAAACACATAGTATATACATATCTCAAAAAGACCGACCATGGAGCAAGGGAGGTCTGTGGAACCCTATGTAACATTTTACATGGGAAGAGGATCTGTACTTGAATAGACATATATAATGTACAAATGAACCAGATTGTGTACACCTAGGACAGACAATATTCGAAGCTTTACCACAATTAAAAAAAAATTTAAAACCAAGAAGAAATAATGAGACATAAACTTATGGGGGTTTCTCCAGGCACATTCCAATTTAATTTACAACCTAGGAACACTACTTCCAGAAAGGCTCTGCTGCCCTAGTACCCAGATTTGGGAGTGGAGAAATGCTGCCTGCTTGAGGCCACTTCCCACAACAGCAGCTTTAAACCCATTGCTAAGGGTCACTAAATATTCACCAAACTTGCAGTTCGGGAAATGACACCTGCTCTCTAAAAAAATTCTGAGGTGGAAAATCGACCAAAAATTTCAAAATAGGGCAACCTTCCAAGAAGACAATTTCAAGAAATATATTGTACTCCCAACTGTTTCCTTTTTTTTTAACAGAAAAGAAAACGGTGGAGAAACATGATGAGTTTTACGAATTTTCAAAGACATGCAAACCCAAATTACAAAACCCTATCAGCACACAGCAGCCAGTAGGGCCATTAGCATAAAGGCAGCAAACAATAAATGCTAAATCGATTGTGGAGAAATGCATACCCTCGATTCTAAGGGGGACGTGGTAAGAGCCACTAATGAAAACACAAAGAAGGTGCTTTGAAAAGGGAAACACGGTGCTACCAGTCAATCAGTCACACCCACTGCTGGGCCTATCAACTGAGAAAATGAGAATCAAAAAGTCACAGGCTGGCAATCCTGCACTCCAACAATATTTACCATAGCCAACACTTGGAAGAAATGAAAATGTCCATCAACCGAGGAATGCGCAAAGTAGAAGTGGTCCACGTGCACACTGGGGAATTACTCCAATAAAAACTAAAAATTAAATTTAAAAATCCAACAAAAGTAAGGAGACATCAGCTTGTGTGGGTTTGTCCGGGCACACTCCACTCTAATTTATAACCGAGAAACACCACAGGCCGCAAGGGCTTTGCCCTAGTTACCATGGTGGGGACATACAAAGGCTGCCGCCCTCTGGCATTTACCTGCAAAAGCAGCTTTAAAGCCTGTGCTAATGGTCATTTCATAGGAACAAGTACTGCAGAACTGTAAATGAAACCTGCCCTCAAAATGTCTTGAGGGAGGTAATGGCCAAAACATTTCAAAATGTGACACATACTTTAAGAGAACACTTTGAGGAACTAAGGGGTAATCACAGGTTGAAAAATAAAAAGGACATGCCTTAAAGCTCAATTTCAACGGATTATGAGGCACAGGCGAATTCAACCACAAAGAGGTATCAGCTCACACTTGTCAGAATAACCATCAGCAAGGAAACTACAAACAATAAATGCTGAAGGTGTTGTGGAGAAATGCATACCCTCAACTTCAAGTGGGACATAACTTGAAAAGGGCCACGAATGAGAACAGAATGGAGGTGCCTTAAAAAGGTAAACATTGAGCTACTATATGATCCAGCAGGCCCACTCCTCGACCTATAATCTAAGAAGAAAGAATTGGAAAGACACAGGCAGGCAAATCTGCATGGCACAGTATTACAATAGCCAAGATATGGAAGTAACCAAAAAGTCCACCAACAGATGGGTGGACAAAGAAGAACTCCTCCATGTACAGATGGAATATTCGCTAGTGAAAAAAATGAAACAATGCCATTTGCAGCACCATACATGAGTCTAGACGTAATCACGCCACCTGTAGTCAGTGAGAAAGCAAAAGACACATATCCTATCATATCACTTTTAGGAGTTACTTAAAAATTGATACCAATGAAGATATTTCCACAGAGAAAGGCAATCACAGATTCATTAAAAAAACTGATGGTTCACCAAATAGAAAGGGATGAGGATTGGATACATTACCATATTGGGGTTAACAGAGATATACATACCATGTGAAATATATAATCACCAAAGACGTACGGAAGACCAGGAGAAGACTACTCAACATTGTGTCATAACCTACATGGGAAAAGGATGCGAGGAAGAATAGATACACGTATATGTGTGAAAGAACCACATCTTGCACACCTAGAACAAACAAACCATTGTAATCAAATTTGCTGGGATAAAAAATAAAAAGTAAATTACAATTATGAACAAGAAGTAATGAGACATAAACATAAAGTGCTTTTTTCCTGGCACATTCCATTCGAATTTACAACCTAGAACACCACTCCCATTAAGGCTCTGTTTCCCCAGTTACCAAATTTGGTAAAGGAGAAATGCTGCCACCTTGTGGCCGTTTCCTCCAAGAACAGCTTTAAACTCACAGCTAATGGTCACTTAACATTCACAAGGACTCAGGGCTGTAAAGGACACCTGCCCTAAAAAATTGTGCTGAAGTAGGGAATGGACAAAAAAATTCAAAACAGGCAAATGTTTCAAGAAGAGAGTATGAGGAGTTAAGTTTTACTCACGCTCTTTAAAAAAAAAAGGAAAATGGATAAAAGCTCAACCTCAGGGAGTGTTAGACCCATGCAATCTAATCTACAAAAAGTTTCAACTTAGACCAGTCGACTGACCATCAGCAAAATGTCTACAAACAATAAATGCTGACGGGGTTTTCAAGAACTGTATCCCCTCTACCTGCTGGTGAGACGTAAAGGGGTAACAGCCAATAATGAGAAGAGAAAGGAGCTGTGTTTAAAAGTAAAAATGGAGGTACCATTCAATCCAGCAGTCGCACCATTGGACCTCTCACCTGAGAAGACAAGAATCGAGAAGACACAGGCCGCAAAAGCTGCAGTGCAGACTTATTCACAATAGCCATGACAGTGAAGCAATCAAATATCCAACAAGAGGTGAATGGATAAAGAAGAAGTGGTCCATGTACACAATGGAATATTAGCCATGGAAAACAATGAACCATTGCTCTTTGAGGCACCACAAATGGGTCTGGAGATAATCACGAAACATGAGGTAGCTCGGAAACCAAAGACCTGTATTCTATGATATCACTTATAGGCGTTATCTAATAACTGACACAAATGAATATATTTCCACAGAGAAAGACACTCACAGACTTAGAAAACAAACTATGCTCATCTAAAAGGAAAGGTGGGGGGAATGGATAAGTTAAGATTAGTGTTGCTCTATGTATACAAACACATAGTATATACATATCTCAAAAAGACCGACCATGGAGCAAGGGAGGTCTGTGGAACCCTCTGTAACATTTTACATGGGAAGAGGATCTGTACTTGAATAGACATATATAATGTACAAATGAACCAGATTGTGTACACCTAGGACAGACAATATTCGAAGCTTTACCACAATTAAAAAAAAATTTAAAACCAAGAAGAAATAATGAGACATAAACTTATGGGGGTTTCTCCAGGCACATTCCAATTTAATTTACAACCTAGGAACACGACTTCCAGAAAGGCTCTGCTGCCCTAGTACCCAGATTTGGGAGTGGAGAAATGCTGCCTGCTTGAGGCCACTTCCCACAACAGCAGCTTTAAACCCATTGCTAAGGGTCACTAAATATTCACCAAACTTGCAGTTCGGGAAATGACACCTGCTCTCTAAAAAAATTCTGAGGTGGAAAATCGACCAAAAATTTCAAAATAGGGCAACCTTCCAAGAAGACAATTTCAAGAAATATATTGTACTCCCAACTGTTTCCTTTTTTTTAACAGAAAAGAAAACGGTGGAGAAACATGATGAGTTTTACGAATTTTCAAAGACATGCAAACCCAAATTACAAAACCCTATCAGCACACAGCAGCCAGTAGGGCCATTAGCATAAAGGCAGCAAACAATAAATGCTAAATCGATTGTGGAGAAATGCATACCCTCGATTCTAAGGGGGACGTGGTAAGAGCCACTAATGAAAACACAAAGAAGGTGCTTTGAAAAGGGAAACACGGTGCTACCAGTCAATCAATCACACCCACTGCTGGGCCTATCAACTGAGAAAATGAGAATCAAAAAGTCACAGGCTGGCAATCCTGCACTCCAACAATATTTACCATAGCCAACACTTGGAAGCAATGAAAATGTCCATCAACCGAGGAATGCGCAAAGTAGAAGTGGTCCACGTGCACACTGGGGAATTACTCCAATAAAAACTAAAAATTAAATTTAAAAATCCAACAAAAGTAAGGAGACATCAGCTTGTGTGGGTTTGTCCGGGCACACTCCACTCTAATTTATAACCGAGAAACACCACAGGCCGCAAGGGCTTTTCCCTAGTTACCATGGTGGGGACATAGAAAGGCTGCCGCCCTCTGGCATTTACCTGCAAAAGCAGCTTTAAAGCCTGTGCTAATGGTCATTTCTTAGGAACAAGTACTGCAGAACTGTAAATGAAACCTGCCCTCAAAATGTCTTGAGGGAGGTAATGGCCAAAACATTTCAAAATTTGACACATACTTTAAGAGAACACTTTGAAGAACTAAGGGGTAATCACAGGTTGAAAAATAAAAAAGGACATGCCTTAAAGCTCAATTTCAACGGATTATGAGGCACAGGCGAATTCAACCACAAAGAGGTATCAGCTCACACTTGTCAGAATAACCATCAGCAAGGAAACTACAAACAATAAATGCTGAAGGTGTTGTGGAGAAATGCATACCCTCAACTTCAAGTGGGACATAACTTGAAAAGGGCCACGAATGAGAACAGAATGGAGGTGCCTTAAAAAGGTAAACATTGAGCTACCGTATGATCCAGCAGGCCCACTCCTCGACCTATAATCTAAGAAGAAAGAATTGGAAAGACACAGGCAGGCAAATCTGCATGGCACAGTATTACAATAGCCAAGATATGGAAGTAACCAGAAAGTCCACCAACAGATGGGTGGACAAAGAAGAACTCCTCCATGTACAGATGGAATATTCGCTAGTGAAAAAAATGAAACAATGCCATTTGCAGCACCATACATGAGTCTAGACATAATCACGCCACCTGTAGTCAGTGAGAAAGCAAAAGACACATATCCTATCATATCACTTTTAGGAGTTACTTAAAAATTGATACCAATGAAGATATTTCCACAGAGAAAGGCAATCACAGATTCATTAAAAAAACTTATGGTTCACCAAATAGAAAGGGATGAGGATTGGATACATTACCATATTGGGGTTAACAGAGATATACATACCATGTGAAATATATAATCACCAAAGACGTACGGAAGACCAGGAGAAGACTACTCAACATTGTGTCATAACCTACATGGGAAAAGGATGCGAGGAAGAATAGATACACGTATATGTGTGAAAGAACCACATCTTGCACACCTAGAACAAACAAACCATTGTAATCAAATTTGCTGGGATAAAAAATAAAAAGTAAATTACAATTATGAACAAGAAGTAATGAGACATAAACATAAAGTGCTTTTTTCCTGGCACATTCCATTCGAATTTACAACCTAGAACACCACTCCCATTAAGGCTCTGTTTCCCCAGTTACCAAATTTGGTAAAGGAGAAATGCTGCCACCTTGTGGCCGTTTCCTGCAAGAGCAGCTTTAAACTCACAGCTAATGGTCACTTAACATTCACAAGGACTCAGGGCTGTAAAGGACACCTGCCCTATAAAATTGTGCTGAAGTAGGGAATGGACAAAAAAATTCAAAACAGGCAAATGTTTCAAGAAGAGAGTATGAGGAGTTAAGTTTTACTCACGCTCTTTTAAAAAAAAAAGAAAATGGATAAAAGCTCAACCTCAGGGAGTGTTAGACCCATGCAATCTAATCTACAAAAAGTTTCAACTTAGACCAGTCGACTGACCATCAGCAAAATGTCTACAAACAATAAATGCTGACGGGGTTTTCAAGAACTGTATCCCCTCTACCTGCTGGTGAGACGTAAAGGGGTAACAGCCAATAATGAGAAGTGAAAGGAGCTGTGTTTAAAAGTAAAAATGGAGGTACCATTCAATCCAGCAGCCGCACCATTGGACCTCTCACCTGAGAAGACAAGAATCGAGAAGACACAGGCCGCAAAAGCTGCATTGCAGACTTATTCACAATAGCCATGACAGTGAAGCAATCAAATATCCAACAAGAGGTGAATGGATAAAGAAGAAGTGGTCCATGTACACAATGGAATATTAGCCATGGAAAACAATGAACCATTGCTCTTTGAGGCACCACAAATGGGTCTGGAGATAATCACGAAACATGAGGTAGCTCGGAAACCAAAGACCTGTATTCTATGATATCACTTATAGGCGTTATCTAATAACTGACACAAATGAATATATTTCCACAGAGAAAGACACTCACAGACTTAGAAAACAAACTATGCTCATCTAAAAGGAAAGGTGGGGGGAATGGATAAGTTAAGATTAGTGTTGCTCTATGTATACAAACACATAGTATATACATATCTCAAAAAGACCGACCATGGAGCAAGGGAGGTCTGTGGAACCCTCTGTAACATTTTACATGGGAAGAGGATCTGTACTTGAATAGACATATATAATGTACAAATGAACCAGATTGTGTACACCTAGGACAGACAATATTCGAAGCTTTACCACAATTAAAAAAAAATTTAAAACCAAGAAGAAATAATGAGACATAAACTTATGGGGGTTTCTCCAGGCACATTCCAATTTAATTTACAACCTAGGAACACGACTTCCAGAAAGGCTCTGCTGCCCTAGTACCCAGATTTGGGAGTGGAGAAATGCTGCCTGCTTGAGGCCACTTCCCACAACAGCAGCTTTAAACCCTTTGCTAAGGGTCACTAAATATTCACCAAACTTGCAGTTCGGGAAATGACACCTGCTCTCTAAAAAAATTCTGAGGTGGAAAATCGACCAAAAATTTCAAAATAGGGCAACCTTCCAAGAAGACAATTTCAAGAAATATATTGTACTCCCAACTGTTTCCTTTTTTTTAACAGAAAAGAAAACGGTGGAGAAACATGATGAGTTTTACGAATTTTCAAAGACATGCAAACCCAAATTACAAAACCCTATCAGCACACAGCAGCCAGTAGGGCCATTAGCATAAAGGCAGCAAACAATAAATGCTAAATCGATTGTGGAGAAATGCATACCCTCGATTCTAAGGGGGACGTGGTAAGAGCCACTAATGAAAACACAAAGAAGGTGCTTTGAAAAGGGAAACACGGTGCTACCAGTCAATCAATCACACCCACTGCTGGGCCTATCAACTGAGAAAATGAGAATCAAAAAGTCACAGGCTGGCAATCCTGCACTCCAACAATATTTACCATAGCCAACACTTGGAAGCAATGAAAATGTCCATCAACCGAGGAATGCGCAAAGTAGAAGTGGTCCACGTGCACACTGGGGAATTACTCCAATAAAAACTAAAAATTAAATTTAAAAATCCAACAAAAGTAAGGAGACATCAGCTTGTGTGGGTTTGTCCGGGCACACTCCACTCTAATTTATAACCGAGAAACACCACAGGCCGCAAGGGCTTTTCCCTAGTTACCATGGTGGGGACATAGAAAGGCTGCCGCCCTCTGGCATTTACCTGCAAAAGCAGCTTTAAAGCCTGTGCTAATGGTCATTTCATAGGAACAAGTACTGCAGAACTGTAAATGAAACCTGCCCTCAAAATGTCTTGAGGGAGGTAATGGCCAAAACATTTCAAAATGTGACACATACTTTAAGAGAACACTTTGAGGAACTAAGGGGTAATCACAGGTTGAAAAATAAAAAGGACATGCCTTAAAGCTCAATTTCAACGGATTATGAGGCACAGGCGAATTCAACCACAAAGAGGTATCAGCTCACACTTGTCAGAATAACCATCAGCATGGAAACTACAAACAATAAATGCTGAAGGTGTTGTGGAGAAATGCATACCCTCAACTTCAAGTGGGACATAACTTGAAAAGGGCCACGAATGAGAACAGAATGGAGGTGCCTTAAAAAGGTAAACATTGAGCTACCATATGATCCAGCAGGCCCACTCCTCGACCTATAATCTAAGAAGAAAGAATTGGAAAGACACAGGCAGGCAAATCTGCATGGCACAGTATTACAATAGCCAAGATATGGAAGTAACCAAAAAGTCCACCAACAGATGGGTGGACAAAGAAGAACTCCTCCATGTACAGATGGAATATTCGCTAGTGAAAAAAATGAAACAATGCCATTTGCAGCACCATACATGAGTCTAGACGTAATCACGCCACCTGTAGTCAGTGAGAAAGCAAAAGACACATATCCTATCATATCACTTTTAGGAGTTACTTAAAAATTGATACCAATGAAGATATTTCCACAGAGAAAGGCAATCACAGATTCATTAAAAAAACTTATGGTTCACCAAATAGAAAGGGATGAGGATTGGATACATTACCATATTGGGGTTAACAGAGATATACATACCATGTGAAATATATAATCACCAAAGACGTACGGAAGACCAGGAGAAGACTACTCAACATTGTGTCATAACCTACATGGGAAAAGGATGCGAGGAAGAATAGATACACGTATATGTGTGAAAGAACCACATCTTGCACACCTAGAACAAACAAACCATTGTAATCAAATTTGCTGGGATAAAAAATAAAAAGTAAATTACAATTATGAACAAGAAGTAATGAGACATAAACATAAAGTGCTTTTTTCCTGGCACATTCCATTCGAATTTACAACCTAGAACACCACTCCCATTAAGGCTCTGTTTCCCCAGTTACCAAATTTGGTAAAGGAGAAATGCTGCCACCTTGTGGACGTTTCCTGCAAGAGCAGCTTTAAACTCACAGCTAATGGTCACTTAACATTCACAAGGACTCAGGGCTGTAAAGGACACCTGCCCTAAAAAATTGTGCTGAAGTAGGGAATGGACAAAAAAATTCAAAACAGGCAAATGTTTCAAGAAGAGAGTATGAGGAGTTAAGTTTTACTCACGCTCTTTTAAAAAAAAAGGAAAATGGATAAAAGCTCAACCTCAGGGAGTGTTAGACCCATGCAATCTAATCTACAAAAAGTTTCAACTTAGACCAGTCGACTGACCATCAGCAAAATGTCTACAAACAATAAATGCTGACGGGGTTTTCAAGAACTGTATCCCCTCTACCTGCTGGTGAGACGTAAAGGGGTAACAGCCAATAATGAGAAGAGAAAGGAGCTGTGTTTAAAAGTAAAAATGGAGGTACCATTCAATCCAGCAGTCGCACCATTGGACCTCTCACCTGAGAAGACAAGAATCGAGAAGACACAGGCCGCAAAAGCTGCATTGCAGACTTATTCACAATAGCCATGACAGTGAAGCAATCAAATATCCAACAAGAGGTGAATGGATAAAGAAGAAGTGGTCCATGTACACAATGGAATATTAGCCATGGAAAACAATGAACCATTGCTCTTTGAGGCACCACAAATGGGTCTGGAGATAATCACGAAACATGAGGTAGCTCGGAAACCAAAGACCTGTATTCTATGATATCACTTATAGGCGTTATCTAATAACTGACACAAATGAATATATTTCCACAGAGAAAGACACTCACAGACTTAGAAAACAAACTATGCTCATCTAAAAGGAAAGGTGGGGGGAATGGATAAGTTAAGATTAGTGTTGCTCTATGTATACAAACACATAGTATATACATATCTCAAAAAGACCGACCATGGAGCAAGGGAGGTCTGTGGAACCCTCTGTAACATTTTACATGGGAAGAGGATCTGTACTTGAATAGACATATATAATGTACAAATGAACCAGATTGTGTACACCTAGGACAGACAATATTCGAAGCTTTACCACAATTAAAAAAAAATTTAAAACCAAGAAGAAATAATGAGACATAAACTTATGGGGGTTTCTCCAGGCACATTCCAATTTAATTTACAACCTAGGAACACTACTTCCAGAAAGGCTCTGCTGCCCTAGTACCCAGATTTGGGAGTGGAGAAATGCTGCCTGCTTGAGGCCACTTCCCACAACAGCAGCTTTAAACCCATTGCTAAGGGTCACTAAATATTCACCAAACTTGCAGTTCGGGAAATGACACCTGCTCTCTAAAAAAATTCTGAGGTGGAAAATCGACCAAAAATTTCAAAATAGGGCAACCTTCCAAGAAGACAATTTCAAGAAATATATTGTACTCCCAACTGTTTCCTTTCTTTTAACAGAAAAGAAAACGGTGGAGAAACATGATGAGTTTTACGAATTTTCAAAGACATGCAAACCCAAATTACAAAACCCTATCAGCACACAGCAGCCAGTAGGGCCATTAGCATAAAGGCAGCAAACAATAAATGCTAAATCGATTGTGGAGAAATGCATACCCTCGATTCTAAGGGGGACATGGTAAGAGCCACTAATGAAAACACAAAGAAGGTGCTTTGAAAAGGGAAACACGGTGCTACCAGTCAATCAATCACACCCACTGCTGGGCCTATCAACTGAGAAAATGAGAATCAAAAAGTCACAGGCTGGCAATCCTGCACTCCAACAATATTTACCATAGCCAACACTTGGAAGCAATGAAAATGTCCATCAACCGAGGAATGCGCAAAGTAGAAGTGGTCCACGTGCACACTGGGGAATTACTCCAATAAAAACTAAAAATTAAATTTAAAAATCCAACAAAAGTAAGGAGACATCAGCTTGTGTGGGTTTGTCCGGGCACACTCCACTCTAATTTATAACCGAGAAACACCACAGGCCGCAAGGGCTTTTCCCTAGTTACCATGGTGGGGACATAGAAAGGCTGCCGCCCTCTGGCATTTACCTGCAAAAGCAGCTTTAAAGCCTGTGCTAATGGTCATTTCTTAGGAACAAGTACTGCAGAACTGTAAATGAAACCTGCCCTCATAATGTCTTGAGGGAGGTAATGGCCAAAACATTTCAAAATTTGACACATACTTTAAGAGAACACTTTGAAGAACTAAGGGGTAATCACAGGTTGAAAAATAAAAAAGGACATGCCTTAAAGCTCAATTTCAACGGATTATGAGGCACAGGCGAATTCAACCACAAAGAGGTATCAGCTCACACTTGTCAGAATAACCATCAGCAAGGAAACTACAAACAATAAATGCTGAAGGTGTTGTGGAGAAATGCATACCCTCAACTTCAAGTGGGACATAACTTGAAAAGGGCCACGAATGAGAACAGAATGGAGGTGCCTTAAAAAGGTAAACATTGAGCTACCGTATGATCCAGCAGGCCCACTCCTCGACCTATAATCTAAGAAGAAAGAATTGGAAAGACACAGGCAGGCAAATCTGCATGGCACAGTATTACAATAGCCAAGATATGGAAGTAACCAAAAAGTCCACCAACAGATGGGTGGACAAAGAAGAACTCCTCCATGTACAGATGGAATATTCGCTAGTGAAAAAAATGAAACAATGCCATTTGCAGCACCATACATGAGTCTAGACGTAATCACGCCACCTGTAGTCAGTGAGAAAGCAAAAGACACATATCCTATCATATCACTTTTAGGAGTTACTTAAAAATTGATACCAATGAAGATATTTCCACAGAGAAAGGCAATCACAGATTCATTAAAAAAACTTATGGTTCACCAAATAGAAAGGGATGAGGATTGGATACATTACCATATTGGGGTTAACAGAGATATACATACCATGTGAAATATATAATCACCAAAGACGTACGGAAGACCAGGAGAAGACTACTCAACATTGTGTCATAACCTACATGGGAAAAGGATGCGAGGAAGAATAGATACACGTATATGTGTGAAAGAACCACATCTTGCACACCTAGAACAAACAAACCATTGTAATCAAATTTGCTGGGATAAAAAATAAAAAGTAAATTACAATTATGAACAAGAAGTAAAGAGACATAAACATAAAGTGCTTTTTTCCTGGCACATTTCATTCGAATTTACAACCTAGAACACCACTCCCATTAAGGCTCTGTTTCCCCAGTTACCAAATTTGGTAAAGGAGAAATGCTGCCACCTTGTGGCCGTTTCCTGCAAGAGCAGCTTTAAACTCACAGCTAATGGTCACTTAACATTCACAAGGACTCAGGGCTGTAAAGGACACCTGCCCTAAAAAATTGTGCTGAAGTAGGGAATGGACAAAAAAATTCAAAACAGGCAAATGTTTCAAGAAGAGAGTATGAGGAGTTAAGTTTTACTCACGCTCTTTTAAAAAAAAAAGAAAATGGATAAAAGCTCAACCTCAGGGAGTGTTAGACCCATGCAATCTAATCTACAAAAAGTTTCAACTTAGACCAGTCGACTGACCATCAGCAAAATGTCTACAAACAATAAATGCTGACGGGGTTTTCAAGAACTGTATCCCCTCTACCTGCTGGTGAGACGTAAAGGGGTAACAGCCAATAATGAGAAGAGAAAGGAGCTGTGTTTAAAAGTAAAAATGGAGGTACCATTCAATCCAGCAGCCGCACCATTGGACCTCTCACCTGAGAAGACAAGAATCGAGAAGACACAGGCCGCAAAAGCTGCATTGCAGACTTATTCACAATAGCCATGACAGTGAAGCAATCAAATATCCAACAAGAGGTGAATGGATAAAGAAGAAGTGGTCCATGTACACAATGGAATATTAGCCATGGAAAACAATGAACCATTGCTCTTTGAGGCACCACAAATGGGTCTGGAGATAATCACGAAACATGAGGTAGCTCGGAAACCAAAGACCTGTATTCTATGATATCACTTATAGGCGTTATCTAATAACTGACACAAATGAATATATTTCCACAGAGAAAGACACTCACAGACTTAGAAAACAAACTATGCTCATCTAAAAGGAAAGGTGGGGGGAATGGATAAGTTAAGATTAGTGTTGCTCTATGTATACAAACACATAGTATATACATATCTCAAAAAGACCGACCATGGAGCAAGGGAGGTCTGTGGAACCCTCTGTAACATTTTACATGGGAAGAGGATCTGTACTTGAATAGACATATATAATGTACAAATGAACCAGATTGTGTACACCTAGGACAGACAATATTCGAAGCTTTACCACAATTAAAAAAAAATTTAAAACCAAGAAGAAATAATGAGACATAAACTTATGGGGGTTTCTCCAGGCACATTCCAATTTAATTTACAACCTAGGAACACGACTTCCAGAAAGGCTCTGCTGCCCTAGTACCCAGATTTGGGAGTGGAGAAATGCTGCCTGCTTGAGGCCACTTCCCACAACAGCAGCTTTAAACCCATTGCTAAGGGTCACTAAATATTCACCAAACTTGCAGTTCGGGAAATGACACCTGCTCTCTAAAAAAATTCTGAGGTGGAAAATCGACCAAAAATTTCAAAATAGGGCAACCTTCCAAGAAGACAATTTCAAGAAATATATTGTACTCCCAACTGTTTCCTTTTTTTTAACAGAAAAGAAAACGGTGGAGAAACATGATGAGTTTTACGAATTTTCAAAGACATGCAAACCCAAATTACAAAACCCTATCAGCACACAGCAGCCAGTAGGGCCATTAGCATAAAGGCAGCAAACAATAAATGCTAAATCGATTGTGGAGAAATGCATACCCTCGATTCTAAGGGGGACGTGGTAAGAGCCACTAATGAAAACACAAAGAAGGTGCTTTGAAAAGGGAAACACGGTGCTACCAGTCAATCAATCACACCCACTGCTGGGCCTATCAACTGAGAAAATGAGAATCAAAAAGTCACAGGCTGGCAATCCTGCACTCCAACAATATTTACCATAGCCAACACTTGGAAGCAATGAAAATGTCCATCAACCGAGGAATGCGCAAAGTAGAAGTGGTCCACGTGCACACTGGGGAATTACTCCAATAAAAACTAAAAATTAAATTTAAAAATCCAACAAAAGTAAGGAGACATCAGCTTGTGTGGGTTTGTCCGGGCACACTCCACTCTAATTTATAACCGAGAAACACCACAGGCCGCAAGGGCTTTTCCCTAGTTACCATGGTGGGGACATAGAAAGGCTGCCGCCCTCTGGCATTTACCTGCAAAAGCAGCTTTAAAGCCTGTGCTAATGGTCATTTCATAGGAACAAGTACTGCAGAACTGTAAATGAAACCTGCCCTCAAAATGTCTTGAGGGAGGTAATGGCCAAAACATTTCAAAATGTGACACATACTTTAAGAGAACACTTTGAGGAACTAAGGGGTAATCACAGGTTGAAAAATAAAAAGGACATGCCTTAAAGCTCAATTTCAACGGATTATGAGGCACAGGCGAATTCAACCACAAAGAGGTATCAGCTCACACTTGTCAGAATAACCATCAGCATGGAAACTACAAACAATAAATGCTGAAGGTGTTGTGGAGAAATGCATACCCTCAACTTCAAGTGGGACATAACTTGAAAAGGGCCACGAATGAGAACAGAATGGAGGTGCCTTAAAAAGGTAAACATTGAGCTACCATATGATCCAGCAGGCCCACTCCTCGACCTATAATCTAAGAAGAAAGAATTGGAAAGACACAGGCAGGCAAATCTGCATGGCACAGTATTACAATAGCCAAGATATGGAAGTAACCAAAAAGTCCACCAACAGATGGGTGGACAAAGAAGAACTCCTCCATGTACAGATGGAATATTCGCTAGTGAAAAAAATGAAACAATGCCATTTGCAGCACCATACATGAGTCTAGACGTAATCACGCCACCTGTAGTCAGTGAGAAAGCAAAAGACACATATCCTATCATATCACTTTTAGGAGTTACTTAAAAATTGATACCAATGAAGATATTTCCACAGAGAAAGGCAATCACAGATTCATTAAAAAAACTTATGGTTCACCAAATAGAAAGGGATGAGGATTGGATACATTACCATATTGGGGTTAACAGAGATATACATACCATGTGAAATATATAATCACCAAAGACGGACGGAAGACCAGGAGAAGACTACTCAACATTGTGTCATAACCTACATGGGAAAAGGATGCGAGGAAGAATAGATACACGTATATGTGTGAAAGAACCACATCTTGCACACCTAGAACAAACAAACCATTGTAATCAAATTTGCTGGGATAAAAAATAAAAAGTAAATTACAATTATGAACAAGAAGTAATGAGACATAAACATAAAGTGCTTTTTTCCTGGCACATTCCATTCGAATTTACAACCTAGAACACCACTCCCATTAAGGCTCTGTTTCCCCAGTTACCAAATTTGGTAAAGGAGAAATGCTGCCACCTTGTGGCCGTTTCCTGCAAGAGCAGCTTTAAACTCACAGCTAATGGTCACTTAACATTCACAAGGACTCAGGGCTGTAAAGGACACCTGCCCTAAAAAATTGTGCTGAAGTAGGGAATGGACAAAAAAATTCAAAACAGGCAAATGTTTCAAGAAGAGAGTATGAGGAGTTAAGTTTTACTCACGCTCTTTAAAAAAAAAAGGAAAATGGATAAAAGCTCAACCTCAGGGAGTGTTAGACCCATGCAATCTAATCTACAAAAAGTTTCAACTTAGACCAGTCGACTGACCATCAGCAAAATGTCTACAAACAATAAATGCTGACGGGGTTTTCAAGAACTGTATCCCCTCTACCTGCTGGTGAGACGTAAAGGGGTAACAGCCAATAATGAGAAGAGAAAGGAGCTGTGTTTAAAAGTAAAAATGGAGGTACCATTCAATCCAGCAGTCGCACCATTGGACCTCTCACCTGAGAAGACAAGAATCGAGAAGACACAGGCCGCAAAAGCTGCAGTGCAGACTTATTCACAATAGCCATGACAGTGAAGCAATCAAATATCCAACAAGAGGTGAATGGATAAAGAAGAAGTGGTCCATGTACACAATGGAATATTAGCCATGGAAAACAATGAACCATTGCTCTTTGAGGCACCACAAATGGGTCTGGAGATAATCACGAAACATGAGGTAGCTCGGAAACCAAAGACCTGTATTCTATGATATCACTTATAGGCGTTATCTAATAACTGACACAAATGAATATATTTCCACAGAGAAAGACACTCACAGACTTAGAAAACAAACTATGCTCATCTAAAAGGAAAGGTGGGGGGAATGGATAAGTTAAGATTAGTGTTGCTCTATGTATACAAACACATAGTATATACATATCTCAAAAAGACCGACCATGGAGCAAGGGAGGTCTGTGGAACCCTCTGTAACATTTTACATGGGAAGAGGATCTGTACTTGAATAGACATATATAATGTACAAATGAACCAGATTGTGTACACCTAGGACAGACAATATTCGAAGCTTTACCACAATTAAAAAAAAATTTAAAACCAAGAAGAAATAATGAGACATAAACTTATGGGGGTTTCTCCAGGCACATTCCAATTTAATTTACAACCTAGGAACACGACTTCCAGAAAGGCTCTGCTGCCCTAGTACCCAGATTTGGGAGTGGAGAAATGCTGCCTGCTTGAGGCCACTTCCCACAACAGCAGCTTTAAACCCATTGCTAAGGGTCACTAAATATTCACCAAACTTGCAGTTCGGGAAATGACACCTGCTCTCTAAAAAAATTCTGAGGTGGAAAATCGACCAAAAATTTCAAAATAGGGCAACCTTCCAAGAAGACAATTTCAAGAAATATATTGTACTCCCAACTGTTTCCTTTTTTTTAACAGAAAAGAAAACGGTGGAGAAACATGATGAGTTTTACGAATTTTCAAAGACATGCAAACCCAAATTACAAAACCCTATCAGCACACAGCAGCCAGTAGGGCCATTAGCATAAAGGCAGCAAACAATAAATGCTAAATCGATTGTGGAGAAATGCATACCCTCGATTCTAAGGGGGACGTGGTAAGAGCCACTAATGAAAACACAAAGAAGGTGCTTTGAAAAGGGAAACACGGTGCTACCAGTCAATCAATCACACCCACTGCTGGGCCTATCAACTGAGAAAATGAGAATCAAAAAGTCACAGGCTGGCAATCCTGCACTCCAACAATATTTACCATAGCCAACACTTGGAAGCAATGAAAATGTCCATCAACCGAGGAATGCGCAAAGTAGAAGTGGTCCACGTGCACACTGGGGAATTACTCCAATAAAAACTAAAAATTAAATTTAAAAATCCAACAAAAGTAAGGAGACATCAGCTTGTGTGGGTTTGTCCGGGCACACTCCACTCTAATTTATAACCGAGAAACACCACAGGCCGCAAGGGCTTTTCCCTAGTTACCATGGTGGGGACATAGAAAGGCTGCCGCCCTCTGGCATTTACCTGCAAAAGCAGCTTTAAAGCCTGTGCTAATGGTCATTTCTTAGGAACAAGTACTGCAGAACTGTAAATGAAACCTGCCCTCAAAATGTCTTGAGGGAGGTAATGGCCAAAACATTTCAAAATTTGACACATACTTTAAGAGAACACTTTGAAGAACTAAGGGGTAATCACAGGTTGAAAAATAAAAAAGGACATGCCTTAAAGCTCAATTTCAACGGATTATGAGGCACAGGCGAATTCAACCACAAAGAGGTATCAGCTCACACTTGTCAGAATAACCATCAGCAAGGAAACTACAAACAATAAATGCTGAAGGTGTTGTGGAGAAATGCATACCCTCAACTTCAAGTGGGACATAACTTGAAAAGGGCCACGAATGAGAACAGAATGGAGGTGCCTTAAAAAGGTAAACATTGAGCTACCGTATGATCCAGCAGGCCCACTCCTCGACCTATAATCTAAGAAGAAAGAATTGGAAAGACACAGGCAGGCAAATCTGCATGGCACAGTATTACAATAGCCAAGATATGGAAGTAACCAGAAAGTCCACCAACAGATGGGTGGACAAAGAAGAACTCCTCCATGTACAGATGGAATATTCGCTAGTGAAAAAAATGAAACAATGCCATTTGCAGCACCATACATGAGTCTAGACGTAATCACGCCACCTGTAGTCAGTGAGAAAGCAAAAGACACATATCCTATCATATCACTTTTAGGAGTTACTTAAAAATTGATACCAATGAAGATATTTCCACAGAGAAAGGCAATCACAGATTCATTAAAAAAACTTATGGTTCACCAAATAGAAAGGGATGAGGATTGGATACATTACCA
The DNA here is from genome assembly GCF_028021215.1 of Eschrichtius robustus. Lineage (NCBI taxonomy): Eukaryota > Metazoa > Chordata > Mammalia > Artiodactyla > Eschrichtiidae > Eschrichtius > Eschrichtius robustus. Next base: position 75,639,899 of record NC_090832.1, read on the forward strand.
TATTGGGGTTAACAGAGATATACATACCATGTGAAATATATAATCACCAAAGACGTACGGAAGACCAGGAGAAGACTACTCAACATTGTGTCATAACCTACATGGGAAAAGGATGCGAGGAAGAATAGATACACGTATATGTGTGAAAGAACCACATCTTGCACACCTAGAACAAACAAACCATTGTAATCAAATTTGCTGGGATAAAAAATAAAAAGTAAATTACAATTATGAACAAGAAGTAATGAGACATAAACATAAAGTGCTTTTTTCCTGGCACATTCCATTCGAATTTACAACCTAGAACACCACTCCCATTAAGGCTCTGTTTCCCCAGTTACCAAATTTGGTAAAGGAGAAATGCTGCCACCTTGTGGCCGTTTCCTGCAAGAGCAGCTTTAAACTCACAGCTAATGGTCACTTAACATTCACAAGGACTCAGGGCTGTAAAGGACACCTGCCCTATAAAATTGTGCTGAAGTAGGGAATGGACAAAAAAATTCAAAACAGGCAAATGTTTCAAGAAGAGAGTATGAGGAGTTAAGTTTTACTCACGCTCTTTTAAAAAAAAAAGAAAATGGATAAAAGCTCAACCTCAGGGAGTGTTAGACCCATGCAATCTAATCTACAAAAAGTTTCAACTTAGACCAGTCGACTGACCATCAGCAAAATGTCTACAAACAATAAATGCTGACGGGGTTTTCAAGAACTGTATCCCCTCTACCTGCTGGTGAGACGTAAAGGGGTAACAGCCAATAATGAGAAGAGAAAGGAGCTGTGTTTAAAAGTAAAAATGGAGGTACCATTCAATCCAGCAGCCGCACCATTGGACCTCTCACCTGAGAAGACAAGAATCGAGAAGACACAGGCCGCAAAAGCTGCATTGCAGACTTATTCACAATAGCCATGACAGTGAAGCAATCAAATATCCAACAAGAGGTGAATGGATAAAGAAGAAGTGGTCCATGTACACAATGGAATATTAGCCATGGAAAACAATGAACCATTGCTCTTTGAGGCACCACAAATGGGTCTGGAGATAATCACGAAACATGAGGTAGCTCGGAAACCAAAGACCTGTATTCTATGATATCACTTATAGGCGTTATCTAATAACTGACACAAATGAATATATTTCCACAGAGAAAGACACTCACAGACTTAGAAAACAAACTATGCTCATCTAAAAGGAAAGGTGGGGGGAATGGATAAGTTAAGATTAGTGTTGCTCTATGTATACAAACACATAGTATATACATATCTCAAAAAGACCGACCATGGAGCAAGGGAGGTCTGTGGAACCCTCTGTAACATTTTACATGGGAAGAGGATCTGTACTTGAATAGACATATATAATGTACAAATGAACCAGATTGTGTACACCTAGGACAGACAATATTCGAAGCTTTACCACAATTAAAAAAAAATTTAAAACCAAGAAGAAATAATGAGACATAAACTTATGGGGGTTTCTCCAGGCACATTCCAATTTAATTTACAACCTAGGAACACGACTTCCAGAAAGGCTCTGCTGCCCTAGTACCCAGATTTGGGAGTGGAGAAATGCTGCCTGCTTGAGGCCACTTCCCACAACAGCAGCTTTAAACCCATTGCTAAGGGTCACTAAATATTCACCAAACTTGCAGTTCGGGAAATGACACCTGCTCTCTAAAAAAATTCTGAGGTGGAAAATCGACCAAAAATTTCAAAATAGGGCAACCTTCCAAGAAGACAATTTCAAGAAATATATTGTACTCCCAACTGTTTCCTTTTTTTTAACAGAAAAGAAAACGGTGGAGAAACATGATGAGTTTTACGAATTTTCAAAGACATGCAAACCCAAATTACAAAACCCTATCAGCACACAGCAGCCAGTAGGGCCATTAGCATAAAGGCAGCAAACAATAAATGCTAAATCGATTGTGGAGAAATGCATACCCTCGATTCTAAGGGGGACGTGGTAAGAGCCACTAATGAAAACACAAAGAAGGTGCTTTGAAAAGGGAAACACGGTGCTACCAGTCAATCAATCACACCCACTGCTGGGCCTATCAACTGAGAAAATGAGAATCAAAAAGTCACAGGCTGGCAATCCTGCACTCCAACAATATTTACCATAGCCAACACTTGGAAGCAATGAAAATGTCCATCAACCGAGGAATGCGCAAAGTAGAAGTGGTCCACGTGCACACTGGGGAATTACTCCAATAAAAACTAAAAATTAAATTTAAAAATCCAACAAAAGTAAGGAGACATCAGCTTGTGTGGGTTTGTCCGGGCACACTCCACTCTAATTTATAACCGAGAAACACCACAGGCCGCAAGGGCTTTTCCCTAGTTACCATGGTCGGGACATAGAAAGGCTGCCGCCCTCTGGCATTTACCTGCAAAAGCAGCTTTAAAGCCTGTGCTAATGGTCATTTCTTAGGAACAAGTACTGCAGAACTGTAAATGAAACCTGCCCTCAAAATGTCTTGAGGGAGGTAATGGCCAAAACATTTCAAAATTTGACACATACTTTAAGAGAACACTTTGAAGAACTAAGGGGTAATCACAGGTTGAAAAATAAAAAAGGACATGCCTTAAAGCTCAATTTCAACGGATTATGAGGCACAGGCGAATTCAACCACAAATAGGTATCAGCTCACACTTGTCAGAATAACCATCAGCAAGGAAACTACAAACAATAAATGCTGAAGGTGTTGTGGAGAAATGCATACCCTCAACTTCAAGTGGGACATAACTTGAAAAGGGCCACGAATGAGAACAGAATGGAGGTGCCTTAAAAAGGTAAACATTGAGCTACCGTATGATCCAGCAGGCCCACTCCTCGACCTATAATCTAAGAAGAAAGAATTGGAAAGACACAGGCAGGCAAATCTGCATGGCACAGTATTACAATAGCCAAGATATGGAAGTAACCAGAAAGTCCACCAACAGATGGGTGGACAAAGAAGAACTCCTCCATGTACAGATGGAATATTCGCTAGTGAAAAAAATGAAACAATGCCATTTGCAGCACCATACATGAGTCTAGACGTAATCACGCCACCTGTAGTCAGTGAGAAAGCAAAAGACACATATCCTATCATATCACTTTTAGGAGTTACTTAAAAATTGATACCAATGAAGATATTTCCACAGAGAAAGGCAATCACAGATTCATTAAAAAAACTTATGGTTCACCAAATAGAAAGGGATGAGGATTGGATACATTACCATATTGGGGTTAACAGAGATATACATACCATGTGAAATATATAATCACCAAAGACGTACGGAAGACCAGGAGAAGACTACTCAACATTGTGTCATAACCTACATGGGAAAAGGATGCGAGGAAGAATAGATACACGTATATGTGTGAAAGAACCACATCTTGCACACCTAGAACAAACAAACCATTGTAATCAAATTTGCTGGGATAAAAAATAAAAAGTAAATTACAATTATGAACAAGAAGTAATGAGACATAAACATAAAGTGCTTTTTTCCTGGCACATTCCATTCGAATTTACAACCTAGAACACCACTCCCATTAAGGCTCTGTTTCCCCAGTTACCAAATTTGGTAAAGGAGAAATGCTGCCACCTTGTGGCCGTTTCCTGCAAGAGCAGCTTTAAACTCACAGCTAATGGTCACTTAACATTCACAAGGACTCAGGGCTGTAAAGGACACCTGCCCTATAAAATTGTGCTGAAGTAGGGAATGGACAAAAAAATTCAAAACAGGCAAATGTTTCAAGAAGAGAGTATGAGGAGTTAAGTTTTACTCACGCTCTTTTAAAAAAAAAAGAAAATGGATAAAAGCTCAACCTCAGGGAGTGTTAGACCCATGCAATCTAATCTACAAAAAGTTTCAACTTAGACCAGTCGACTGACCATCAGCAAAATGTCTACAAACAATAAATGCTGACGGGGTTTTCAAGAACTGTATCCCCTCTACCTGCTGGTGAGACGTAAAGGGGTAACAGCCAATAATGAGAAGAGGAAGGAGCTGTGTTTAAAAGTAAAAATGGAGGTACCATTCAATCCAGCAGCCGCACCATTGGACCTCTCACCTGAGAAGACAAGAATCGAGAAGACACAGGCCGCAAAAGCTGCATTGCAGACTTATTCACAATAGCCATGACAGTGAAGCAATCAAATATCCAACAAGAGGTGAATGGATAAAGAAGAAGTGGTCCATGTACACAATGGAATATTAGCCATGGAAAACAATGAACCATTGCTCTTTGAGGCACCACAAATGGGTCTGGAGATAATCACGAAACATGAGGTAGCTCGGAAACCAAAGACCTGTATTCTATGATATCACTTATAGGCGTTATCTAATAACTGACACAAATGAATATATTTCCACAGAGAAAGACACTCACAGACTTAGAAAACAAACTATGCTCATCTAAAAGGAAAGGTGGGGGGAATGGATAAGTTAAGATTAGTGTTGCTCTATGTATACAAACACATAGTATATACATATCTCAAAAAGACCGACCATGGAGCAAGGGAGGTCTGTGGAACCCTCTGTAACATTTTACATGGGAAGAGGATCTGTACTTGAATAGACATATATAATGTACAAATGAACCAGATTGTGTACACCTAGGACAGACAATATTCGAAGCTTTACCACAATTAAAAAAAAATTTAAAACCAAGAAGAAATAATGAGACATAAACTTATGGGGGTTTCTCCAGGCACATTCCAATTTAATTTACAACCTAGGAACACGACTTCCAGAAAGGCTCTGCTGCCCTAGTACCCAGATTTGGGAGTGGAGAAATGCTGCCTGCTTGAGGCCACTTCCCACAACAGCAGCTTTAAACCCATTGCTAAGGGTCACTAAATATTCACCAAACTTGCAGTTCGGGAAATGACACCTGCTCTCTAAAAAAATTCTGAGGTGGAAAATCGACCAAAAATTTCAAAATAGGGCAACCTTCCAAGAAGACAATTTCAAGAAATATATTGTACTCCCAACTGTTTCCTTTTTTTTAACAGAAAAGAAAACGGTGGAGAAACATGATGAGTTTTACGAATTTTCAAAGACATGCAAACCCAAATTACAAAACCCTATCAGCACACAGCAGCCAGTAGGGCCATTAGCATAAAGGCAGCAAACAATAAATGCTAAATCGATTGTGGAGAAATGCATACCCTCGATTCTAAGGGGGACGTGGTAAGAGCCACTAATGAAAACACAAAGAAGGTGCTTTGAAAAGGGAAACACGGTGCTACCAGTCAATCAATCACACCCACTGCTGGGCCTATCAACTGAGAAAATGAGAATCAAAAAGTCACAGGCTGGCAATCCTGCACTCCAACAATATTTACCATAGCCAACACTTGGAAGCAATGAAAATGTCCATCAACCGAGGAATGCGCAAAGTAGAAGTGGTCCACGTGCACACTGGGGAATTACTCCAATAAAAACTAAAAATTAAATTTAAAAATCCAACAAAAGTAAGGAGACATCAGCTTGTGTGGGTTTGTCCGGGCACACTCCACTCTAATTTATAACCGAGAAACACCACAGGCCGCAAGGGCTTTTCCCTAGTTACCATGGTGGGGACATAGAAAGGCTGCCGCCCTCTGGCATTTACCTGCAAAAGCAGCTTTAAAGCCTGTGCTAATGGTCATTTCATAGGAACAAGTACTGCAGAACTGTAAATGAAACCTGCCCTCAAAATGTCTTGAGGGAGGTAATGGCCAAAACATTTCAAAATGTGACACATACTTTAAGAGAACACTTTGAGGAACTAAGGGGTAATCACAGGTTGAAAAATAAAAAGGACATGCCTTAAAGCTCAATTTCAACGGATTATGAGGCACAGGCGAATTCAACCACAAAGAGGTATCAGCTCACACTTGTCAGAATAACCATCAGCATGGAAACTACAAACAATAAATGCTGAAGGTGTTGTGGAGAAATGCATACCCTCAACTTCAAGTGGGACATAACTTGAAAAGGGCCACGAATGAGAACAGAATGGAGGTGCCTTAAAAAGGTAAACATTGAGCTACCATATGATCCAGCAGGCCCACTCCTCGACCTATAATCTAAGAAGAAAGAATTGGAAAGACACAGGCAGGCAAATCTGCATGGCACAGTATTACAATAGCCAAGATATGGAAGTAACCAAAAAGTCCACCAACAGATGGGTGGACAAAGAAGAACTCCTTCATGTACAGATGGAATATTCGCTAGTGAAAAAAATGAAACAATGCCATTTGCAGCACCATACATGAGTCTAGACGTAATCACGCCACCTGTAGTCAGTGAGAAAGCAAAAGACACATATCCTATCATATCACTTTTAGGAGTTACTTAAAAATTGATACCAATGAAGATATTTCCACAGAGAAAGGCAATCACAGATTCATTAAAAAAACTTATGGTTCACCAAATAGAAAGGGATGAGGATTGGATACATTACCATATTGGGGTTAACAGAGATATACATACCATGTGAAATATATAATCACCAAAGACGTACGGAAGACCAGGAGAAGACTACTCAACATTGTGTCATAACCTACATGGGAAAAGGATGCGAGGAAGAATAGATACACGTATATGTGTGAAAGAACCACATCTTGCACACCTAGAACAAACAAACCATTGTAATCAAATTTGCTGGGATAAAAAATAAAAAGTAAATTACAATTATGAACAAGAAGTAATGAGACATAAACATAAAGTGCTTTTTTCCTGGCACATTCCATTCGAATTTACAACCTAGAACACCACTCCCATTAAGGCTCTGTTTCCCCAGTTACCAAATTTGGTAAAGGAGAAATGCTGCCACCTTGTGGACGTTTCCTGCAAGAGCAGCTTTAAACTCACAGCTAATGGTCACTTAACATTCACAAGGACTCAGGGCTGTAAAGGACACCTGCCCTAAAAAATTGTGCTGAAGTAGGGAATGGACAAAAAAATTCAAAACAGGCAAATGTTTCAAGAAGAGAGTATGAGGAGTTAAGTTTTACTCACGCTCTTTTAAAAAAAAAGGAAAATGGATAAAAGCTCAACCTCAGGGAGTGTTAGACCCATGCAATCTAATCTACAAAAAGTTTCAACTTAGACCAGTCGACTGACCATCAGCAAAATGTCTACAAACAATAAATGCTGACGGGGTTTTCAAGAACTGTATCCCCTCTACCTGCTGGTGAGACGTAAAGGGGTAACAGCCAATAATGAGAAGAGAAAGGAGCTGTGTTTAAAAGTAAAAATGGAGGTACCATTCAATCCAGCAGTCGCACCATTGGACCTCTCACCTGAGAAGACAAGAATCGAGAAGACACAGGCCGCAAAAGCTGCAGTGCAGACTTATTCACAATAGCCATTACAGTGAAGCAATCAAATATCCAACAAGAGGTGAATGGATAAAGAAGAAGTGGTCCATGTACACAATGGAATATTAGCCATGGAAAACAATGAACCATTGCTCTTTGAGGCACCACAAATGGGTCTGGAGATAATCACGAAACATGAGGTAGCTCGGAAACCAAAGACCTGTATTCTATGATATCACTTATAGGCGTTATCTAATAACTGACACAAATGAATATATTTCCACAGAGAAAGACACTCACAGACTTAGAAAACAAACTATGCTCATCTAAAAGGAAAGGTGGGGGGAATGGATAAGTTAAGATTAGTGTTGCTCTATGTATACAAACACATAGTATATACATATCTCAAAAAGACCGACCATGGAGCAAGGGAGGTCTGTGGAACCCTCTGTAACATTTTACATGGGAAGAGGATCTGTACTTGAATAGACATATATAATGTACAAATGAACCAGATTGTGTACACCTAGGACAGACAATATTCGAAGCTTTACCACAATTAAAAAAAAATTTAAAACCAAGAAGAAATAATGAGACATAAACTTATGGGGGTTTCTCCAGGCACATTCCAATTTAATTTACAACCTAGGAACACTACTTCCAGAAAGGCTCTGCTGCCCTAGTACCCAGATTTGGGAGTGGAGAAATGCTGCCTGCTTGAGGCCACTTCCCACAACAGCAGCTTTAAACCCATTGCTAAGGGTCACTAAATATTCACCAAACTTGCAGTTCGGGAAATGACACCTGCTCTCTAAAAAAATTCTGAGGTGGAAAATCGACCAAAAATTTCAAAATAGGGCAACCTTCCAAGAAGACAATTTCAAGAAATATATTGTACTCCCAACTGATTCCTTTCTTTTAACAGAAAAGAAAACGGTGGAGAAACATGATGAGTTTTACGAATTTTCAAAGACATGCAAACCCAAATTACAAAACCCTATCAGCACACAGCAGCCAGTAGGGCCATTAGCATAAAGGCAGCAAACAATAAATGCTAAATCGATTGTGGAGAAATGCATACCCTCGATTCTAAGGGGGACGTGGTAAGAGCCACTAATGAAAACACAAAGAAGGTGCTTTGAAAAGGGAAACACGGTGCTACCAGTCAATCAATCACACCCACTGCTGGGCCTATCAACTGAGAAAATGAGAATCAAAAAGTCACAGGCTGGCAATCCTGCACTCCAACAATATTTACCATAGCCAACACTTGGAAGCAATGAAAATGTCCATCAACCGAGGAATGCGCAAAGTAGAAGTGGTCCACGTGCACACTGGGGAATTACTCCAATAAAAACTAAAAATTAAATTTAAAAATCCAACAAAAGTAAGGAGACATCAGCTTGTGTGGGTTTGTCCGGGCACACTCCACTCTAATTTATAACCGAGAAACACCACAGGCCGCAAGGGCTTTTCCCTAGTTACCATGGTGGGGACATAGAAAGGCTGCCGCCCTCTGGCATTTACCTGCAAAAGCAGCTTTAAAGCCTGTGCTAATGGTCATTTCTTAGGAACAAGTACTGCAGAACTGTAAATGAAACCTGCCCTCAAAATGTCTTGAGGGAGGTAATGGCCAAAACATTTCAAAATTTGACACATACTTTAAGAGAACACTTTGAAGAACTAAGGGGTAATCACAGGTTGAAAAATAAAAAAGGACATGCCTTAAAGCTCAATTTCAACGGATTATGAGGCACAGGCGAATTCAACCACAAAGAGGTATCAGCTCACACTTGTCAGAATAACCATCAGCAAGGAAACTACAAACAATAAATGCTGAAGGTGTTGTGGAGAAATGCATACCCTCAACTTCAAGTGGGACATAACTTGAAAAGGGCCACGAATGAGAACAGAATGGAGGTGCCTTAAAAAGGTAAACATTGAGCTACCGTATGATCCAGCAGGCCCACTCCTCGACCTATAATCTAAGAAGAAAGAATTGGAAAGACACAGGCAGGCAAATCTGCATGGCACAGTATTACAATAGCCAAGATATGGAAGTAACCAAAAAGTCCACCAACAGATGGGTGGACAAAGAAGAACTCCTCCATGTACAGATGGAATATTCGCTAGTGAAAAAAATGAAACAATGCCATTTGCAGCACCATACATGAGTCTAGACGTAATCACGCCACCTGTAGTCAGTGAGAAAGCAAAAGACACATATCCTATCATATCACTTTTAGGAGTTACTTAAAAATTGATACCAATGAAGATATTTCCACAGAGAAAGGCAATCACAGATTCATTAAAAAAACTTATGGTTCACCAAATAGAAAGGGATGAGGATTGGATACATTACCATATTGGGGTTAACAGAGATATACATACCATGTGAAATATATAATCACCAAAGACGTACGGAAGACCAGGAGAAGACTACTCAACATTGTGTCATAACCTACATGGGAAAAGGATGCGAGGAAGAATAGATACACGTATATGTGTGAAAGAACCACATCTTGCACACCTAGAACAAACAAACCATTGTAATCAAATTTGCTGGGATAAAAAATAAAAAGTAAATTACAATTATGAACAAGAAGTAAAGAGACATAAACATAAAGTGCTTTTTTCCTGGCACATTTCATTCGAATTTACAACCTAGAACACCACTCCCATTAAGGCTCTGTTTCCCCAGTTACCAAATTTGGTAAAGGAGAAATGCTGCCACCTTGTGGCCGTTTCCTGCAAGAGCAGCTTTAAACTCACAGCTAATGGTCACTTAACATTCACAAGGACTCAGGGCTGTAAAGGACACCTGCCCTAAAAAATTGTGCTGAAGTAGGGAATGGACAAAAAAATTCAAAACAGGCAAATGTTTCAAGAAGAGAGTATGAGGAGTTAAGTTTTACTCACGCTCTTTTAAAAAAAAAAGAAAATGGATAAAAGCTCAACCTCAGGGAGTGTTAGACCCATGCAATCTAATCTACAAAAAGTTTCAACTTAGACCAGTCGACTGACCATCAGCAAAATGTCTACAAACAATAAATGCTGACGGGGTTTTCAAGAACTGTATCCCCTCTACCTGCTGGTGAGACGTAAAGGGGTAACAGCCAATAATGAGAAGAGAAAGGAGCTGTGTTTAAAAGTAAAAATGGAGGTACCATTCAATCCAGCAGCCGCACCATTGGACCTCTCACCTGAGAAGACAAGAATCGAGAAGACACAGGCCGCAAAAGCTGCATTGCAGACTTATTCACAATAGCCATGACAGTGAAGCAATCAAATATCCAACAAGAGGTGAATGGATAAAGAAGAAGTGGTCCATGTACACAATGGAATATTAGCCATGGAAAACAATGAACCATTGCTCTTTGAGGCACCACAAATGGGTCTGGAGATAATCACGAAACATGAGGTAGCTCGGAAACCAAAGACCTGTATTCTATGATATCACTTATAGGCGTTATCTAATAACTGACACAAATGAATATATTTCCACAGAGAAAGACACTCACAGACTTAGAAAACAAACTATGCTCATCTAAAAGGAAAGGTGGGGGGAATGGATAAGTTAAGATTAGTGTTGCTCTATGTATACAAACACATAGTATATACATATCTCAAAAAGACCGACCATGGAGCAAGGGAGGTCTGTGGAACCCTCTGTAACATTTTACATGGGAAGAGGATCTGTACTTGAATAGACATATATAATGTACAAATGAACCAGATTGTGTACACCTAGGACAGACAATATTCGAAGCTTTACCACAATTAAAAAAAAATTTAAAACCAAGAAGAAATAATGAGACATAAACTTATGGGGGTTTCTCCAGGCACATTCCAATTTAATTTACAACCTAGGAACACGACTTCCAGAAAGGCTCTGCTGCCCTAGTACCCAGATTTGGGAGTGGAGAAATGCTGCCTGCTTGAGGCCACTTCCCACAACAGCAGCTTTAAACCCATTGCTAAGGGTCACTAAATATTCACCAAACTTGCAGTTCGGGAAATGACACCTGCTCTCTAAAAAAATTCTGAGGTGGAAAATCGACCAAAAATTTCAAAATAGGGCAACCTTCCAAGAAGACAATTTCAAGAAATATATTGTACTCCCAACTGTTTCCTTTTTTTTAACAGAAAAGAAAACGGTGGAGAAACATGATGAGTTTTACGAATTTTCAAAGACATGCAAACCCAAATTACAAAACCCTATCAGCACACAGCAGCCAGTAGGGCCATTAGCATAAAGGCAGCAAACAATAAATGCTAAATCGATTGTGGAGAAATGCATACCCTCGATTCTAAGGGGGACGTGGTAAGAGCCACTAATGAAAACACAAAGAAGGTGCTTTGAAAAGGGAAACACGGTGCTACCAGTCAATCAATCACACCCACTGCTGGGCCTATCAACTGAGAAAATGAGAATCAAAAAGTCACAGGCTGGCAATCCTGCACTCCAACAATATTTACCATAGCCAACACTTGGAAGCAATGAAAATGTCCATCAACCGAGGAATGCGCAAAGTAGAAGTGGTCCACGTGCACACTGGGGAATTACTCCAATAAAAACTAAAAATTAAATTTAAAAATCCAACAAAAGTAAGGAGACATCAGCTTGTGTGGGTTTGTCCGGGCACACTCCACTCTAATTTATAACCGAGAAACACCACAGGCCGCAAGGGCTTTTCCCTAGTTACCATGGTGGGGACATAGAAAGGCTGCCGCCCTCTGGCATTTACCTGCAAAAGCAGCTTTAAAGCCTGTGCTAATGGTCATTTCATAGGAACAAGTACTGCAGAACTGTAAATGAAACCTGCCCTCAAAATGTCTTGAGGGAGGTAATGGCCAAAACATTTCAAAATGTGACACATACTTTAAGAGAACACTTTGAGGAACTAAGGGGTAATCACAGGTTGAAAAATAAAAAGGACATGCCTTAAAGCTCAATTTCAACGGATTATGAGGCACAGGCGAATTCAACCACAAAGAGGTATCAGCTCACACTTGTCAGAATAACCATCAGCATGGAAACTACAAACAATAAATGCTGAAGGTGTTGTGGAGAAATGCATACCCTCAACTTCAAGTGGGACATAACTTGAAAAGGGCCACGAATGAGAACAGAATGGAGGTGCCTTAAAAAGGTAAACATTGAGCTACCATATGATCCAGCAGGCCCACTCCTCGACCTATAATCTAAGAAGAAAGAATTGGAAAGACACAGGCAGGCAAATCTGCATGGCACAGTATTACAATAGCCAAGATATGGAAGTAACCAAAAAGTCCACCAACAGATGGGTGGACAAAGAAGAACTCCTCCATGTACAGATGGAATATTCGCTAGTGAAAAAAATGAAACAATGCCATTTGCAGCACCATACATGAGTCTAGACGTAATCACGCCACCTGTAGTCAGTGAGAAAGCAAAAGACACATATCCTATCATATCACTTTTAGGAGTTACTTAAAAATTGATACCAATGAAGATATTTCCACAGAGAAAGGCAATCACAGATTCATTAAAAAAACTTATGGTTCACCAAATAGAAAGGGATGAGGATTGGATACATTACCATATTGGGGTTAACAGAGATATACATACCATGTGAAATATATAATCACCAAAGACGTACGGAAGACCAGGAGAAGACTACTCAACATTGTGTCATAACCTACATGGGAAAAGGATGCGAGGAAGAATAGATACACGTATATGTGTGAAAGAACCACATCTTGCACACCTAGAACAAACAAACCATTGTAATCAAATTTGCTGGGATAAAAAATAAAAAGTAAATTACAATTATGAACAAGAAGTAATGAGACATAAACATAAAGTGCTTTTTTCCTGGCACATTCCATTCGAATTTACAACCTAGAACACCACTCCCATTAAGGCTCTGTTTCCCCAGTTACCAAATTTGGTAAAGGAGAAATGCTGCCACCTTGTGGCCGTTTCCTGCAAGAGCAGCTTTAAACTCACAGCTAATGGTCACTTAACATTCACAAGGACTCAGGGCTGTAAAGGACACCTGCCCTAAAAAATTGTGCTGAAGTAGGGAATGGACAAAAAAATTCAAAACAGGCAAATGTTTCAAGAAGAGAGTATGAGGAGTTAAGTTTTACTCACGCTCTTTTAAAAAAAAAGGAAAATGGATAAAAGCTCAACCTCAGGGAGTGTTAGACCCATGCAATCTAATCTACAAAAAGTTTCAACTTAGACCAGTCGACTGACCATCAGCAAAATGTCTACAAACAATAAATGCTGACGGGGTTTTCAAGAACTGTATCCCCTCTACCTGCTGGTGAGACGTAAAGGGGTAACAGCCAATAATGAGAAGAGAAAGGAGCTGTGTTTAAAAGTAAAAATGGAGGTACCATTCAATCCAGCAGTCGCACCATTGGACCTCTCACCTGAGAAGACAAGAATCGAGAAGACACAGGCCGCAAAAGCTGCAGTGCAGACTTATTCACAATAGCCATGACAGTGAAGCAATCAAATATCCAACAAGAGGTGAATGGATAAAGAAGAAGTGGTCCATGTACACAATGGAATATTAGCCATGGAAAACAATGAACCATTGCTCTTTGAGGCACCACAAATGGGTCTGGAGATAATCACGAAACATGAGGTAGCTCGGAAACCAAAGACCTGTATTCTATGATATCACTTATAGGCGTTATCTAATAACTGACACAAATGAATATATTTCCACAGAGAAAGACACTCACAGACTTAGAAAACAAACTATGCTCATCTAAAAGGAAAGGTGGGGGGAATGGATAAGTTAAGATTAGTGTTGCTCTATGTATACAAACACATGGTATATACATATCTCAAAAAGACCGACCATGGAGCAAGGGAGGTCTGTGGAACCCTCTGTAACATTTTACATGGGAAGAGGATCTGTACTTGAATAGACATATATAATGTACAAATGAACCAGATTGTGTACACCTAGGACAGACAATATTCGAAGCTTTACCACAATTAAAAAAAAATTTAAAACCAAGAAGAAATAATGAGACATAAACTTATGGGGGTTTCTCCAGGCACATTCCAATTTAATTTACAACCTAGGAACACTACTTCCAGAAAGGCTCTGCTGCCCTAGTACCCAGATTTGGGAGTGGAGAAATGCTGCCTGCTTGAGGCCACTTCCCACAACAGCAGCTTTAAACCCATTGCTAAGGGTCACTAAATATTCACCAAACTTGCAGTTCGGGAAATGACACCTGCTCTCTAAAAAAATTCTGAGGTGGAAAATCGACCAAAAATTTCAAAATAGGGCAACCTTCCAAGAAGACAATTTTAAGAAATATATTGTACTCCCAACTGTTTCCTTTCTTTTAACAGAAAAGAAAACGGTGGAGAAACATGATGAGTTTTACGAATTTTCAAAGACATGCAAACCCAAATTACAAAACCCTATCAGCACACAGCAGCCAGTAGGGCCATTAGCATAAAGGCAGCAAACAATAAATGCTAAATCGATTGTGGAGAAATGCATACCCTCGATTCTAAGGGGGACGTGGTAAGAGCCACTAATGAAAACACAAAGAAGGTGCTTTGAAAAGGGAAACACGGTGCTACCAGTCAATCAATCACACCCACTGCTGGGCCTATCAACTGAGAAAATGAGAATCAAAAAGTCACAGGCTGGCAATCCTGCACTCCAACAATATTTACCATAGCCAACACTTGGAAGCAATGAAAATGTCCATCAACCGAGGAATGCGCAAAGTAGAAGTGGTCCACGTGCACACTGGGGAATTACTCCAATAAAAACTAAAAATTAAATTTAAAAATCCAACAAAAGTAAGGAGACATCAGCTTGTGTGGGTTTGTCCGGGCACACTCCACTCTAATTTATAACCGAGAAACACCACAGGCCGCAAGGGCTTTTCCCTAGTTACCATGGTGGGGACATAGAAAGGCTGCCGCCCTCTGGCATTTACCTGCAAAAGCAGCTTTAAAGCCTGTGCTAATGGTCATTTCTTAGGAACAAGTACTGCAGAACTGTAAATGAAACCTGCCCTCAAAATGTCTTGAGGGAGGTAATGGCCAAAACATTTCAAAATTTGACACATACTTTAAGAGAACACTTTGAAGAACTAAGGGGTAATCACAGGTTGAAAAATAAAAAAGGACATGCCTTAAAGCTCAATTTCAACGGATTATGAGGCACAGGCGAATTCAACCACAAAGAGGTATCAGCTCACACTTGTCAGAATAACCATCAGCAAGGAAACTACAAACAATAAATGCTGAAGGTGTTGTGGAGAAATGCATACCCTCAACTTCAAGTGGGACATAACTTGAAAAGGGCCACGAATGAGAACAGAATGGAGGTGCCTTAAAAAGGTAAACATTGAGCTACCGTATGATCCAGCAGGCCCACTCCTCGACCTATAATCTAAGAAGAAAGAATTGGAAAGACACAGGCAGGCAAATCTGCATGGCACAGTATTACAATAGCCAAGATATGGAAGTAACCAAAAAGTCCACCAACAGATGGGTGGACAAAGAAGAACTCCTCCATGTACAGATGGAATATTCGCTAGTGAAAAAAATGAAACAATGCCATTTGCAGCACCATACATGAGTCTAGACGTAATCACGCCACCTGTAGTCAGTGAGAAAGCAAAAGACACATATCCTATCATATCACTTTTAGGAGTTACTTAAAAATTGATACCAATGAAGATATTTCCACAGAGAAAGGCAATCACAGATTCATTAAAAAAACTTATGGTTCACCAAATAGAAAGGGATGAGGATTGGATACATTACCATATTTGGGTTAACAGAGATATACATACCATGTGAAATATATAATCACCAAAGACGTACGGAAGACCAGGAGAAGACTACTCAACATTGTGTCATAACCTACATGGGAAAAGGATGCGAGGAAGAATAGATACACGTATATGTGTGAAAGAACCACATCTTGCACACCTAGAACAAACAAACCATTGTAATCAAATTTGCTGGGATAAAAAATAAAAAGTAAATTACAATTATGAACAAGAAGTAATGAGACATAAACATAAAGTGCTTTTTTCCTGGCACATTCCATTCGAATTTACAACCTAGAACACCACTCCCATTAAGGCTCTGTTTCCCCAGTTACCAAATTTGGTAAAGGAGAAATGCTGCCACCTTGTGGCCGTTTCCTGCAAGAGCAGCTTTAAACTCACAGCTAATGGTCACTTAACATTCACAAGGACTCAGGGCTGTAAAGGACACCTGCCCTAAAAAATTGTGCTGAAGTAGGGAATGGACAAAAAAATTCAAAACAGGCAAATGTTTCAAGAAGAGAGTATGAGGAGTTAAGTTTTACTCACGCTCTTTTAAAAAAAAAGGAAAATGGATAAAAGCTCAACCTCAGGGAGTGTTAGACCCATGCAATCTAATCTACAAAAAGTTTCAACTTAGACCAGTCGACTGACCATCAGCAAAATGTCTACAAACAATAAATGCTGACGGGGTTTTCAAGAACTGTATCCCCTCTACCTGCTGGTGAGACGTAAAGGGGTAACAGCCAATAATGAGAAGAGAAAGGAGCTGTGTTTAAAAGTAAAAATGGAGGTACCATTCAATCCAGCAGTCGCACCATTGGACCTCTCACCTGAGAAGACAAGAATCGAGAAGACACAGGCCGCAAAAGCTGCAGTGCAGACTTATTCACAATAGCCATGACAGTGAAGCAATCAAATATCCAACAAGAGGTGAATGGATAAAGAAGAAGTGGTCCATGTACACAATGGAATATTAGCCATGGAAAACAATGAACCATTGCTCTTTGAGGCACCACAAATGGGTCTGGAGATAATCACGAAACATGAGGTAGCTCGGAAACCAAAGACCTGTATTCTATGATATCACTTATAGGCGTTATCTAATAACTGACACAAATGAATATATTTCCACAGAGAAAGACACTCACAGACTTAGAAAACAAACTATGCTCATCTAAAAGGAAAGGTGGGGGGAATGGATAAGTTAAGATTAGTGTTGCTCTATGTATACAAACACATAGTATATACATATCTCAAAAAGACCGACCATGGAGCAAGGGAGGTCTGTGGAACACTCTGTAACATTTTACATGGGAAGAGGATCTGTACTTGAATAGACATATATAATGTACAAATGAACCAGATTGTGTACACCTAGGACAGACAATATTCGAAGCTTTACCACAATTAAAAAAAAATTTTAAAACCAAGAAGAAATAATGAGACATAAACTTATGGGGGTTTCTCCAGGCACATTCCAATTTAATTTACAACCTAGGAACACTACTTCCAGAAAGGCTCTGCTGCCCTAGTACCCAGATTTGGGAGTGGAGAAATGCTGCCTGCTTGAGGCCACTTCCCACAACAGCAGCTTTAAACCCATTGCTAAGGGTCACTAAATATTCACCAAACTTGCAGTTCGGGAAATGACACCTGCTCTCTAAAAAAATTCTGAGGTGGAAAATCGACCAAAAATTTCAAAATAGGGCAACCTTCCAAGAAGACAATTTCAAGAAATATATTGTACTCCCAACTGTTTCCTTTTTTTTAACAGAAAAGAAAACGGTGGAGAAACATGATGAGTTTTACGAATTTTCAAAGACATGCAAACCCAAATTACAAAACCCTATCAGCACACAGCAGCCAGTAGGGCCATTAGCATAAAGGCAGCAAACAATAAATGCTAAATCGATTGTGGAGAAATGCATACCCTCGATTCTAAGGGGGACGTGGTAAGAGCCA
Source organism: Eschrichtius robustus (assembly GCF_028021215.1). NCBI lineage: Eukaryota > Metazoa > Chordata > Mammalia > Artiodactyla > Eschrichtiidae > Eschrichtius > Eschrichtius robustus. The sequence goes on from NC_090832.1 coordinate 75,657,973, forward strand.
CTAATGAAAACACAAAGAAGGTGCTTTGAAAAGGGAAACACGGTGCTACCAGTCAATCAATCACACCCACTGCTGGGCCTATCAACTGAGAAAATGAGAATCAAAAAGTCACAGGCTGGCAATCCTGCACTCCAACAATATTTACCATAGCCAACACTTGGAAGCAATGAAAATGTCCATCAACCGAGGAATGCGCAAAGTAGAAGTGGTCCACGTGCACACTGGGGAATTACTCCAATAAAAACTAAAAATTAAATTTAAAAATCCAACAAAAGTAAGGAGACATCAGCTTGTGTGGGTTTGTCCGGGCACACTCCACTCTAATTTATAACCGAGAAACACCACAGGCCGCAAGGGCTTTTCCCTAGTTACCATGGTGGGGACATAGAAAGGCTGCCGCCCTCTGGCATTTACCTGCAAAAGCAGCTTTAAAGCCTGTGCTAATGGTCATTTCTTAGGAACAAGTACTGCAGAACTGTAAATGAAACCTGCCCTCAAAATGTCTTGAGGGAGGTAATGGCCAAAACATTTCAAAATTTGACACATACTTTAAGAGAACACTTTGAAGAACTAAGGGGTAATCACAGGTTGAAAAATAAAAAAGGACATGCCTTAAAGCTCAATTTCAACGGATTATGAGGCACAGGCGAATTCAACCACAAAGAGGTATCAGCTCACACTTGTCAGAATAACCATCAGCAAGGAAACTACAAACAATAAATGCTGAAGGTGTTGTGGAGAAATGCATACCCTCAACTTCAAGTGGGACATAACTTGAAAAGGGCCACGAATGAGAACAGAATGGAGGTGCCTTAAAAAGGTAAACATTGAGCTACCGTATGATCCAGCAGGCCCACTCCTCGACCTATAATCTAAGAAGAAAGAATTGGAAAGACACAGGCAGGCAAATCTGCATGGCACAGTATTACAATAGCCAAGATATGGAAGTAACCAAAAAGTCCACCAACAGATGGGTGGACAAAGAAGAACTCCTCCATGTACAGATGGAATATTCGCTAGTGAAAAAAATGAAACAATGCCATTTGCAGCACCATACATGAGTCTAGACGTAATCACGCAACCTGTAGTCAGTGAGAAAGCAAAAGACACATATCCTATCATATCACTTTTAGGAGTTACTTAAAAATTGATACCAATGAAGATATTTCCACAGAGAAAGGCAATCACAGATTCATTAAAAAAACTTATGGTTCACCAAATAGAAAGGGATGAAGATTGGATATATTACCATATTGGGGTTAACAGAGATATACATACCATGTGAAATATATAATCACCAAAGACGTACGGAAGACCAGGAGAAGACTACTCAACATTGTGTCATAACCTACATGGGAAAAGGATGCGAGGAAGAATAGATTCACGTATATGTGTGAAAGAACCACATCTTGCACACCTAGAACAAACAAACCATTGTAATCAAATTTGCTGGGATAAAAAATAAAAAGTAAATTACAATTATGAACAAGAAGTAATGAGACATAAACATAAAGTGCTTTTTTCCTGGCACATTCCATTCGAATTTACAACCTAGAACACCACTTCCATTAAGGCTCTGTTTCCCCAGTTACCAAATTTGGTAAAGGAGAAATGCTGCCACCTTGTGGCCGTTTCCTGCAAGAGCAGCTTTAAACTCACAGCTAATGGTCACTTAACATTCACAAGGACTCAGGGCTGTAAAGGACACCTGCCCTAAAAAATTGTGCTGAAGTAGGGAATGGACAAAAAAATTCAAAACAGGCAAATGTTTCAAGAAGAGGGTATGAGGAGTTAAGTTTTACTCACGCTCTTTTAAAAAAAAAAATGAAAATGGATAAAAGCTCAACCTCAGGGAGTGTTAGACCCATGCAATCTAATCTACAAAAAGGTTCAACTTAGACCAGTCGACTGACCATCAGCAAAATGTCTACAAACAATAAATGCTGATGGGGTTTTCAAGAACTGTATCCCCTCTACCTGCTGGTGAGACGTAAAGGGGTAACATCCAATAATGAGAAGAGAAAGGAGCTGTGTTTAAAAGTAAAAATGGAGGTACCATTCAATCCAGCAGGCGCACCATTGGACCTCTCACCTGAGAAGACAAGAATCGAGAAGACACAGGCCGCAAAAGCTGCAGTGCAGCCTTATTCACAATAGCCAAGGCAGTGAAGCAATCAAAATATCCAACAAGAGGTGAATGGATAAAGAAGAAGTGGTCCATGTACACAATGGAATATTAGCCATGGAAAACAATGAACCATTGCTCTTTGAGGCACCACAAATGGGTCTGGAGATAATCACGAAACATGAGGTAGCTCGGAAACCAAAGGCCTGTATTCTATGATATCTCTTATAGGCGTTATCTAATAACTGACACAAATGAATATATTTCCACAGAGAAAGACACTCACAGACTTGAAAACAAACTATGCTCATCTAAAAGGAAAGGTGGGGGGAATGGATAAGTTAAGATTAGTGTTGCTCTATGTATACAAACACATAGTATATACATATCTCAAAAAGACCGACCATGGAGCAAGGGAGGTCTGTGGAACCCTCTGTAACATTTTACATGGGAAGAGGATCTGTACTTGAATAGACATATATAATGTACAAATGAACCAGATTGTGTACACCTAGGACAGACAATATTCGAAGCTTTACCACAATTAAAAAAAAAATTAAAACCAAGAAGAAATAATGAGACATAAACTTATGGGGGTTTCTCCAGGCACATTCCAATTTAATTTACAACCTAGGAACACGACTTCCAGAAAGGCTCTGCTGCCCTAGTACCCAGATTTGGGAGTGGAGAAATGCTGCCTGCTTGAGGCCACTTCCCACAACAGCAGCTTTAAACCCATTGCTAAGGGTCACTAAATATTCACCAAACTTGCAGTTCGGGAAATGACACCTGCTCTCTAAAAAAATTCTGAGGTGGAAAATCGACCAAAAATTTCAAAATAGGGCAACCTTCCAAGAAGACAATTTCAAGAAATATATTGTACTCCCAACTGTTTCCTTTTTTTTAACAGAAAAGAAAACGGTGGAGAAACATGATGAGTTTTACGAATTTTCAAAGACATGCAAACCCAAATTACAAAACCCTATCAGCACACAGCAGCCAGTAGGGCCATTAGCATAAAGGCAGCAAACAATAAATGCTAAATCGATTGTGGAGAAATGCATACCCTCGATTCTAAGGGGGACGTGGTAAGAGCCACTAATGAAAACACAAAGAAGGTGCTTTGAAAAGGGAAACACGGTGCTACCAGTCAATCAGTCACACCCACTGCTGGGCCTATCAACTGAGAAAATGAGAATCAAAAAGTCACAGGCTGGCAATCCTGCACTCCAACAATATTTACCATAGCCAACACTTGGAAGCAATGAAAATGTCCATCAACCGAGGAATGCACAAAGTAGAAGTGGTCCACGTGCACACTGGGGAATTACTCCAATAAAAACTAAAAATTAAATTTAAAAATCCAACAAAAGTAAGGAGACATCAGCTTGTGTGGGTTTGTCCGGGCACACTCCACTCTAATTTATAACCGAGAAACACCACAGGCCTCAAGGGCTTTTCCCTAGTTACCATGGTGGGGACATAGAAAGGCTGCCGCCCTCTGGCATTTACCTGCAAAAGCAGCTTTAAAGCCTGTGCTAATGGTCATTTCTTAGGAACAAGTACTGCAGAACTGTACATGAAACCTGCCCTCAAAATGTCTTGAGGGAGGTAATGGCCAAAACATTTCAAAATTTGACACATACTTTAAGAGAACACTTTGAAGAACTAAGGGGTAATCACAGGTTGAAAAATAAAAAGGACATGCCTTAAAGCTCAATTTCAACGGATTATGAGGCACAGGCGAATTCAACCACAAAGAGGTATCAGCTCACACTTGTCAGAATAACCATCAGCAAGGAAACTACAAACAATAAATGCTGAAGGTGTTGTGGAGAAATGCATACCCTCAACTTCAAGTGGGACATAACTTGAAAAGGGCCACGAATGAGAACAGAATGGAGGTGCCTTAAAAAGGTAAACATTGAGCTACCGTATGATCCAGCAGGCCCACTCCTCGACCTATAATCTAAGAAGAAAGAATTGGGAAGACACAGGCAGGCAAATCTGCATGGCACAGTATTACAATAGCCAAGATATGGAAGTAACCAAAAAGTCCACCAACAGATGGGTGGACAAAGAAGAACTCCTCCATGTACAGATGGAATATTCGCTAGTGAAAAAAATGAAACAATGCCATTTGCAGCACCATACATGAGTCTAGACGTAATCACGCCACCTGTAGTCAGTGAGAAAGCAAAAGACACATATCCTATCATATCACTTTTAGGAGTTACTTAAAAATTGATACCAATGAAGATATTTCCACAGAGAAAGGCAATCACAGATTCATTAAAAAAACTTATGGTTCACCAAATAGAAAGGGATGAAGATTGGATATATTACCATATTGGGGTTAACAGAGATATACATACCATGTGAAATATATAATCACCAAAGACGTACGGAAGACCAGGAGAAGACTACTCAACATTGTGTCATAACCTACATGGGAAAAGGATGCGAGGAAGAATAGATTCACGTATATGTGTGAAAGAACCACATCTTGCACACCTAGAACAAACAAACCATTGTAATCAAATTTGCTGGGATAAAAAATAAAAAGTAAATTACAATTATGAACAAGAAGTAATGAGACATAAACATAAAGTGCTTTTTTCCTGGCACATTCCATTCGAATTTACAACCTAGAACACCACTTCCATTAAGGCTCTGTTTCCCCAGTTACCAAATTTGGTAAAGGAGAAATGCTGCCACCTTGTAGCCGTTTCCTGCAAGAGCAGCTTTAAACTCACAGCTAATGGTCACTTAACATTCACAAGGACTCAGGGCTGTAAAGGACACCTGCCCTAAAAAATTGTGCTGAAGTAGGGAATGGACAAAAAAATTCAAAACAGGCAAATGTTTCAAGAAGAGGGTATGAGGAGTTAAGTTTTACTCACGCTCTTTTAAAAAAAAAAAGGAAAATGGATAAAAGCTCAACCTCAGGGAGTGTTAGACCCATGCAATCTAATCTACAAAAAGGTTCAACTTAGACCAGTCGACTGACCATCAGCAAAATGTCTACAAACAATAAATGCTGACGGGGTTTTCAAGAACTGTATCCCCTCTACCTGCTGGTGAGACGTAAAGGGGTAACATCCAATAATGAGAAGAGAAAGGAGCTGTGTTTAAAAGTAAAAATGGAGGTACCATTCAATCCAGCAGGCGCACCATTGGACCTATCACCTGAGAAGACAAGAATCGAGAAGACACAGGCCGCAAAAGCTGCAGTGCAGCCTTATTCACAATAGCCAAGACAGTGAAGCAATCAAAATATCCAACAAGAGGTGAATGGATAAAGAAGAAGTGGTCCATGTACACAATGGAATATTAGCCATGGAAAACAATGAACCATTGCTCTTTGAGGCACCACAAATGGGTCTGGAGATAATCACGAAACATGAGGTAGCTCGGAAACCAAAGGCCTGTATTCTATGATATCTCTTATAGGCGTTATCTAATAACTGACACAAATGAATATATTTCCACAGAGAAAGACACTCACAGACTTGAAAACAAACTATGCTCATCTAAAAGGAAAGGTGGGGGGAATGGATAAGTTAAGATTAGTGTTGCTCTATGTATACAAACACATAGTATATACATATCTCAAAAAGACCGACCATGGAGCAAGGGAGGTCTGTGGAACCCTCTGTAACATTTTACATGGGAAGAGGATCTGTACTTGAATAGACATATATAATGTACAAATGAACCAGATTGTGTACACCTAGGACAGACAATATTCGAAGCTTTACCACAATTAAAAAAAAATTAAAACCAAGAAGAAATAATGAGACATAAACTTATGGGGGTTTCTCCAGGCACATTCCAATTTAATTTACAACCTAGGAACACGACTTCCAGAAAGGCTCTGCTGCCCTAGTACCCAGATTTGGGAGTGGAGAAATGCTGCCTGCTTGAGGCCACTTCCCACAACAGCAGCTTTAAACCCATTGCTAAGGGTCACTAAATATTCACCAAACTTGCAGTTCGGGAAATGACACCTGCTCTCTAAAAAAATTCTGAGGTGGAAAATCGACCAAAAATTTCAAAATAGGGCAACCTTCCAAGAAGACAATTTCAAGAAATATATTGTACTCCCAACTGTTTCCTTTTTTTTAACAGAAAAGAAAACGGTGGAGAAACATGATGAGTTTTACGAATTTTCAAAGACATGCAAACCCAAATTACAAAACCCTATCAGCACACAGCAGCCAGTAGGGCCATTAGCATAAAGGCAGCAAACAATAAATGCTAAATCGATTGTGGAGAAATGCATACCCTCGATTCTAAGGGGGACGTGGTAAGAGCCACTAATGAAAACACAAAGAAGGTGCTTTGAAAAGGGAAACACGGTGCTACCAGTCAATCAGTCACACCCACTGCTGGGCCTATCAACTGAGAAAATGAGAATCAAAAAGTCACAGGCTGGCAATCCTGCACTCCAACAATATTTACCATAGCCAACACTTGGAAGCAATGAAAATGTCCATCAACCGAGGAATGCGCAAAGTAGAAGTGGTCCACGTGCACACTGGGGAATTACTCCAATAAAAACTAAAAATTAAATTTAAAAATCCAACAAAAGTAAGGAGACATCAGCTTGTGTGGGTTTGTCCGGGCACACTCCACTCTAATTTATAACCGAGAAACACCACAGGCCGCTAGGGCTTTTCCCTAGTTACCATGGTGGGGACATAGAAAGGCTGCCGCCCTCTGGCATTTACCTGCAAAAGCAGCTTTAAAGCCTGTGCTAATGGTCATTTCTTAGGAACAAGTACTGCAGAACTGTAAATGAAACCTGCCCTCAAAATGTCTTGAGGGAGGTAATGGCCAAAACATTTCAAAATTTGACACATACTTTAAGAGAACACTTTGAAGAACTAAGGGGTAATCACAGGTTGAAAAATAGAAAGGACATGCCTTAAAGCTCAATTTCAACGGATTATGAGGCACAGGCGAATTCAACCACAAAGAGGTATCAGCTCACACTTGTCAGAATAACCATCAGCAAGGAAACTACAAACAATAAATGCTGAAGGTGTTGTGGAGAAATGCATACCCTCAACTTCAAGTGGGACATAACTTGAAAAGGGCCACGAATGAGAACAGAATGGAGGTGCCTTAAAAAGGTAAAAATTGAGCTACCGTATGATCCAGCAGGCCCACTCCTCGACCTATAATCTAAGAAGAAAGAATTGGAAAGACACAGGCAGGCAAATCTGCATGGCACAGTATTACAATAGCCAAGATATGGAAGTAACCAAAAAGTCCACCAACAGATGGGTGGACAAAGAAGAACTCCTCCATGTACAGATGGAATATTCGCTAGTGAAAAAAATGAAACAATGCCATTTGCAGCACCATACATGAGTCTAGACGTAATCATGCCACCTGTAGTCAGTGAGAAAGCAAAAGACACATATCCTATCATATCACTTTTAGGAGTTACTTAAAAATTGATACCAATGAAGATATTTCCACAGAGAAAGGCAATCACAGATTCATTAAAAAAACTTATGGTTCACCAAATAGAAAGGGATGAGGATTGGATACATTACCATATTGGGGTTAACAGAGATATACATACCATGTGAAATATATAATCACCAAAGACGTACGGAAGACCAGGAGAAGACTACTCAACATTGTGTCATAACCTACATGGGAAAAGGATGCGAGGAAGAATAGATACACGTATATGTGTGAAAGAACCACATCTTGCACACCTAGAACAAACAAACCATTGTAATCAAATTTGCTGGGATAAAAAATAAAAAGTAAATTACAATTATGAACAAGAAGTAATGAGACATAAACATAAAGTGCTTTTTTCCTGGCACATTCCATTCGAATTTACAACCTAGAACACCACTTCCATTAAGGCTCTGTTTCCCCAGTTACCAAATTTGGTAAAGGAGAAATGCTGCCACCTTGTGGCCGTTTCCTGCAAGAGCAGCTTTAAACTCACAGCTAATGGTCACTTAACATTCACAAGGACTCAGAGCTGTAAAGGACACCTGCCCTAAAAAATTGTGCTGAAGTAGGGAATGGACAAAAAAATTCAAAACAGGCAAATGTTTCAAGAAGAGAGTATGAGGAGTTAAGTTTTACTCACGCTCTTTTAAAAAAAAAGGAAAATGGATAAAAGCTCAACCTCAGGGAGTGTTAGACCCATGCAATCTAATCTACAAAAAGGTTCAACTTAGACCAGTCGACTGACCATCAGCAAAATGTCTACAAACAATAAATGCTGACGGGGTTTTCAAGAACTGTATCCCCTCTACCTGCTGGTGAGACGTAAAGGGGTAACAGCCAATAATGAGAAGAGAAAGGAGCTGTGTTTAAAAGTAAAAATGGAGGTACCATTCAATCCAGCAGGCGCACCATTGGACCTCTCACCTGAGAAGACAAGAATCGAGAAGACACAGGCCGCAAAAACTGCAGTGCAGCCTTATTCACAATAGCCAAGACAGTGAAGCAATCAAAATATCCAACAAGAGGTGAATGGATAAAGAAGAAGTGGTCCATGTACACAATGGAATATTAGCCATGGAAAACAATGAACCATTGCTCTTTGAGGCACCACAAATGGGTCTGGAGATAATCACGAAAAATGAGGTAACTCGGAAACCAAAGACCTGTATTCTATGATATCACTTATAGGCGTTATCTAATAACTGACACAAATGAATATATTTCCACAGAGAAAGACACTCACAGACTTGAAAACAAACTATGCTCATCTAAAAGGAAAGGTGGGGGGAATGGATAAGTTAAGATTAGTGTTGCTCTATGTATACAAACACATAGTATATACATATCTCAAAAAGACCGACCATGGAGCAAGGGAGGTCTGTGGAACCCTCTGTAACATTTTACATGGGAAGAAGATGTGTACTTGAATAGATATATATAATGTACAAATGAACCAGATTGTGTACACCTAGGACAGACAATATTCGAAGCTTTACCACAATTAAAAAAAAAATTAAAACCAAGAAGAAATAATGAGACATAAACTTATGGGGGTTTCTCCAGGCACATTCCAATTTAATTTACAACCTAGGAACACGACTTCCAGAAAGGCTCTGCTGCCCCAGCACCCAGATTTGGGAGTGGAGAAATGCTGCCTGCTTGAGGCCACTTCCCACAACAGCAGCTTTAAACCCATTGCTAAGGGTCACTAAATATTCACCAAACTTGCAGTTCGGGAAATGACACCTGCTCTCTAAAAAAATTCTGAGGTGGAAAATCGACCAAAAATTTCAAAATAGGGCAACCTTCCAAGAAGACAATTTCAAGAAATATATTGTACTCCCAACTGTTTCCTTTTTTTTAACAGAATAGAAAACGGTGGAGAAACATGATCAGTTTTACGAATTTTCAAAGACATGCAAACCCAAATTACAAAACCCTATCAGCACACAGCAGCCAGTAGGGCCATTAGCATAAAGGCAGCAAACAATAAATGCTAAATCGATTGTGGAGAAATGCATACCCTCGATTCTAAGGGGGACGTGGTAAGAGCCACTAATGAAAACACAAAGAAGGTGCTTTGAAAAGGGAAACACGGTGCTACCAGTCAATCAATCACACCCACTGCTGGGCCTATCAACTGAGAAAATGAGAATCAAAAAGTCACAGGCTGGCAATCCTGCACTCCAACAATATTTACCATAGCCAACACTTGGAAGCAATGAAAATGTCCATCAACCGAGGAATGCGCAAAGTAGAAGTGGTCCACGTGCACACTGGGGAATTACTCCAATAAAAACTAAAAATTAAATTTAAAAATCCAACAAAAGTAAGGAGACATCAGCTTGTGTGGGTTTGTCCGGGCACACTCCACTCTAATTTATAACCGAGAAACACCACAGGCCGCAAGGGCTTTTCCCTAGTTACCATGGTGGGGACATAGAAAGGCTGCCGCCCTCTGGCATTTACCTGCAAAAGCAGCTTTAAAGCCTGTGCTAATGGTCATTTCATAGGAACAAGTACTGCAGAACTGTAAATGAAACCTGCCCTCAAAATGTCTTGAGGGAGGTAATGGCCAAAACATTTCAAAATGTGACACATACTTTAAGAGAACACTTTGAAGAACTAAGGGGTAATCACAGGTTGAAAAATAAAAAGGACATGCCTTATAGCTCAATTTCAACGGATTATGAGGCACAGGCGAATTCAACCACAAAGAGGTATCAGCTCACACTTGTCAGAATAACCATCAGCATGTAAACTACAAACAATAAATGCTGAAGGTGTTGTGGAGAAATGCATACCCTCAACTTCAAGTGGGACATAACTTGAAAAGGGCCACGAATGAGAACAGAATGGAGGTGCCTTAAAAAGGTAAACATTGAGCTACCATATGATCCAGCAGGCCCACTCCTCGACCTATAATCTAAGAAGAAAGAATTGGAAAGACACAGGCAGGCAAATCTGCATGGCACAGTATTACAATAGCCAAGATATGGAAGTAACCAAAAAGTCCACCAACAGATGGGTGGACAAAGAAGAACTCCTCCATGTACAGATGGAATATTCGCTAGTGAAAAAAATGAAACAATGCCATTTGCAGCACCATACATGAGTCTAGACGTAATCACGCCACCTGTAGTCAGTGAGAAAGCAAAAGACACATATCCTATCATATCACTTTTAGGAGTTACTTAAAAATTGATACCAATGAAGATATTTCCACAGAGAAAGGCAATCACAGATTCATTAAAAAAACTTATGGTTCACCAAATAGAAAGGGATGAGGATTGGATACATTCCCATATTGGGGTTAACAGAGATATACATACCATGTGAAATATATAATCACCAAAGACGTACGGAAGACCAGGAGAAGACTACTCAACATTGTGTCATAACCTACATGGGAAAAGGATGCGAGGAAGAATAGATACACGTATATGTGTGAAAGAACCACATCTTGCACACCTAGAACAAACAAACCATTGTAATCAAATTTGCTGGGATAAAAAATAAAAAGTAAATTACAATTATGAACAAGAAGTAATGAGACATAAACATAAAGTGCTTTTTTCCTGGCACATTCCATTCGAATTTACAACCTAGAACACCACTTCCATTAAGGCTCTGTTTCCCCAGTTACCAAATTTGGTAAAGGAGAAATGCTGCCACATTGTGGCCGTTTCCTGCAAGAGCAGCTTTAAACTCACAGCTAATGGTCACTTAACATTCACAAGGACTCAGGGCTGTAAAGGACACCTGCCCTAAAAAATTGTGCTGAAGTAGGGAATGGACAAAAAAATTCAAAACAGGCAAATGTTTCAAGAAGAGAGTATGAGGAGTTAAGTTTTACTCACGCTCTTTTTAAAAAAAAGGAAAATGGATAAAAGCTCAACCTCAGGGTGTGTTAGACCCATGCAATCTAATCTACAAAAAGTTTCAACTTAGACCAGTCGACTGACCATCAGCAAAATGTCTACAAACAATAAATGCTGACGGGGTTTTCAAGAACTGTATCCCCTCTACCTGCTGGTGAGACGTAAAGGGGTAACAGCCAATAATGAGAAGAGAAAGGAGCTGTGTTTAAAAGTAAAAATGGAGGTACCATTCAATCCAGCAGGCGCACCATTGGACCTCTCACCTGAGAAGACAAGAATCGAGAAGACACAGGCCGCAAAAGCTGCAGTGCAGCCTTATTCACAATAGCCAAGACAGTGAAGCAATCAAAATATCCAACAAGAGGTGAATGGATAAAGAAGAAGTGGTCCATGTACACAATGGAATATTAGCCATGGAAAACAATGAACCATTGCTCTTTGAGGCACCACAAATGGGTCTGGAGATAATCACGAAACATGAGGTAGCTCGGAAACCAAAGCCCTGTATTCTATGATATCACTTATAGGCGTTATCTAATAACTGACACAAATGAATATATTTCCACAGAGAAAGACACTCACAGACTTAGAAAACAAACTATGCTCATCTAAAAGGAAAGTTGGGGGGAATGGATAAGTTAAGATTAGTGTTGCTCTATGTATACAAACACATAGTATATACATATCTCAAAAAGACCGACGATGGAGCAAGGGAGGTCTGTGGAACCCTCTGTAACATTTTACATGGGAAGAGGATCTGTACTTGAATAGACATATATAATGTACAAATGAACCAGATTGTGTACACCTAGGACAGACAATATTCGAAGCTTTACCACAATTAAAAAAAAATTTAAAACCAAGAAGAAATAATGAGACATAAACTTATGGGGGTTTCTCCAGGCACATTCCAATTTAATTTACAACCTAGGAACACGACTTCCAGAAAGGCTCTGCTGCCCTAGTACCCAGATTTGGGAGTGGAGAAATGCTGCCTGCTTGAGGCCACTTCCCACAACAGCAGCTTTAAACCCATTGCTAAGGGTCACTAAATATTCACCAAACTTGCAGTTCGGGAAATGACACCTGCTCTCTAAAAAAATTCTGAGGTGGAAAATCGACCAAAAATTTCAAAATAGGGCAACCTTCCAAGAAGACAATTTCAAGAAATATATTGTACTCCCAACTGTTTCCTTTTTTTTAACAGAAAAGAAAACGGTGGAGAAACATGATGAGTTTTACGAATTTTCAAAGACATGCAAACCCAAATTACAAAACCCTATCAGCACACAGCAGCCAGTAGGGCCATTAGCATAAAGGCAGCAAACAATAAATGCTAAATCGATTGTGGAGAAATGCATACCCTCGATTCTAAGGGGGACGTGGTAAGAGCCACTAATGAAAACACAAAGAAGGTGCTTTGAAAAGGGAAACACGGTGCTACCAGTCAATCAGTCACACCCACTGCTGGGCCTATCAACTGAGAAAATGAGAATCAAAAAGTCACAGGCTGGCAATCCTGCACTCCAACAATATTTACCATAGCCAACACTTGGAAGCAATGAAAATGTCCATCAACCGAGGAATGCGCAAAGTAGAAGTGGTCCACGTGCACACTGGGGAATTACTCCAATAAAAACTAAAAATTAAATTTAAAAATCCAACAAAAGTAAGGAGACATCAGCTTGTGTGGGTTTGTCCGGGCACACTCCACTCTAATTTATAACCGAGAAACACCACAGGCCGCAAGGGCTTTTCCCTAGTTACCATGGTGGGGACATAGAAAGGCTGCCGCCCTCTGGCATTTACCTGCAAAAGCAGCTTTAAAGCCTGTGCTAATGGTCATTTCATAGGAACAAGTACTGCAGAACTCTAAATGAAACCTGCCCTCAAAATGTCTTGAGGGAGGTAATGGCCAAAACATTTCAAAATGTGATACATACTTTAAGAGAACACTTTGAAGAACTAAGGGGTAATCACAGGTTGAAAAATAAAAAGGACATGCCTTAAAGCTCAATTTCAACGGATTATGAGGCACAGGCGAATTCAACCACAAAGAGGTATCAGCTGACACTTGTCAGAATAACCATCAGCAAGGAAACTACAAACAATAAATGCTGAAGGTGTTGTGGAGAAATGCATACTCTCAACTTCAAGTGGGACATAACTTGAAAAGGGCCACGAATGAGAACAGATTGGAGGTGCCTTAAAAAGGTAAACATTGAGCTACCATATGATCCAGCAGGCCCACTCCTCGACCTATAATCTAAGAAAAAAGAATTGGAAAGACACAGGCAGGCAAATCTGCATGGCACAGTATTACAATAGCCAAGATATGGAAGTAACCAAAAAGTCCACCAACAGATGGGTGGACAAAGAAGAACTCCTCCATGTACAGATGGAATATTCGCTAGTGAAAAAAATGAAACAATGCCATTTGCAGCACCATACATGAGTCTAGACGTAATCACGCCACCTGTAGTCAGTGAGAAAGCAAAAGACACATATCCTATCATATCACTTTTAGGAGTTACTTAAAAATTGATACCAATGAAGATATTTCCACAGAGAAAGGCAATCACAGATTCATTAAAAAAACTTATGGTTCACCAAATAGAAAGGGATGAGGATTTGATACATTACCATATTGGGGTTAACAGAGATATACATACCATGTGAAATATATAATCACCAAAGACGTACGGAAGACCAGGAGAAGACTACTCAACATTGTGTCATAACCTACATGGGAAAAGGATGCGAGGAAGAATAGATACACGTATATGTGTGAAAGAACCACATCTTGCACACCTAGAACAAACAAACCATTGTAATCAAATTTGCTGCGATAAAAAATAAAAAGTAAATTACAATTATGAACAAGAAGTAATGAGACATAAACATAAAGTGCTTTTTTCCTGGCACATTCCATTCGAATTTACAACCTAGAACACCACTCCCATTAAGGCTATGTTTCCCCAGTTACCAAATTTGGTAAAGGAGAAATGCTGCCACCTTGTGGCCGTTTCCTGCAAGAGCAGCTTTAAACTCACAGCTAATGGTCACTTAACATTCACAAGGACTCAGGGCTGTAAAGGACACCTGCCCTAAAAAATTGTGCTGAAGTAGGGAATGGACAAAAAAATTCAAAACAGGCAAATGTTTCAAGAAGAGAGTATGAGGAGTTAAGTTTTACTCACGCTCTTTTAAAAAAAAAGGAAAATGGATAAAAGCCCAACCTCAGGGAGTGTTAGACCCATGCAATCTAATCTACAAAAAGTTTCAACTTAGACCAGTCGACTGACCATCAGCAAAATGTCTACAAACAATAAATGCTGACGGGGTTTTCAAGAACTGTATCCCCTCTACCTGCTGGTGAGACGTAAAGGGGTAACAGCCAATAATGAGAAGAGAAAGGAGCTGTGTTTAAAAGTAAAAATGGAGGTACCATTCAATCCAGCAGCCGCACCATTGGACCTCTCACCTGAGAAGACAAGAATCGAGAAGACACAGGCCGCAAAAGCTGCAGTGCAGACTTATTCACAATAGCCAAGACAGTGAAGCAATCAAATATCCAACAAGAGGTGAATGGATAAAGAAGAAGTGGTCCATGTACACAATGGAATATTAGCCATGGAAAACAATGAACCATTGCTCTTTGAGGCACCACAAATGGGTCTGGAGATAATCACGAAACATGAGGTAGCTCGGAAACCAAAGACCTGTATTCTATATCACTTATAGGCGTTATATAATAACTGACACAAATGAATATATTTCCACAGAGAAAGACACTCACAGACTTAGAAAACAAACTATGCTCATCTAAAAGGAAAGGTGGGGGGAATGGATAAGTTAAGATTAGTGTTGCTCTATGTATACAAACACATAGTATATACATATATCAAAAAGACCGACCATCTAGCAAGGGAGGTCTGTGGAACACTCTGTAACATTTAACATGGGAAGAGGATCCGTACTTGAATAGACATATATAATGTACAAATGAACCAGATTGTGTACACCTAGGAGAGACAATATTCGAAGCTTTACCCCAATTAAAAAAAAATTTAAAACCAAGAAGAAATAATGAGACATAAACTTATGGGGGTGTCTCCAGGCACATTCCAATTTAATTTACAACCTAGGAACACGACTTCCAGAAAGGCTCTGCTGCCCTAGTACCCAGATTTGGGAGTGGAGAAATGCTGCCTGCTTGAGGCCACTTCCCACAACAGCAGCTTTAAACCCATTGCTAAGGGTCACTAAATATTCACCAAACTTGCATTTCGGGAAATGACACCTGCTCTCTAAAAAAATTCTGAGGTGGAAAATCGACCAAAAATTTCAAAATAGGGCAAACTTCCAAGAAGATAGTTTCAAGAGATATATTGTACTCCCAACTGTTTCCTTTTTTTTAACAGAAAAGAAAACGGTGGAGAAACATGATGAGTTTTACGAATTTTCAAAGACATGCAAACCCAAATTACAAAACCCTATCAGCACACAGCAGCCAGTAGGGCCATTAGCATAAAGGCAGGAAACAATAAATGCTAAATCGATTGTGGAGTAATGCATACCCTCGATTCTAAGTGGGACGTGGTAAGAGCCACTAATGAAAACACAAAGAAGGTGCTTTGAAAAGGGAAACACGGTGCTACCAGTCAATCAATCACACCCACTGCTGGGCCTATCAACTGAGAAAATGAGAATCAAAAAGTCACAGGCTGGCAATCCTGCATCCAACAATATTTACCATAGCCAACACTTGGAAGCAATGAAAATGTCCATCAACCGAGGAATGCGCAAAGTAGAAGTGGTCCACGTGCACACTGGGGAATTACTCCAATAAAAACTAAAAATTAAATTTAAAAATCCAACAAAAGTAAGGAGACATCAGCTTGTGTGGGTTTGTCCGGGCACACTCCACTCTAATTTATAACCGAGAAATACCACAGGCCGCAAGGGCTTTTCCCTAGTTACCATGGTGGGGACATAGAAAGGCTGCCGCCCTCTGGCATTTACCTGCAAAAGCAGCTTTAAAGCCTGTGCTAATGGTCATTTCATAGGAACAAGTACTGCAGAACTGTAAATGAAACCTGCCCTCAAAATGTCTTGAGGGAGGTAATGGCCAAAACATTTCAAAATGTGACACATACTTTAAGAGAACACTTTGAAGAACTAAGGGGTAATCACAGGTTGAAAAATAAAAAGGACATGCCTTAAAGCTCAATTTCAACGGATTATGAGGCACAGGCGAATTCAACCACAAAGAGGTATCAGCTCACACTTGTCAGATTAACCATCAGCAAGGAAACTACAAACAATAAATGCTGAAGGTGTTGTGGAGAAATGCATACCCTCAACTTCAAGTGGGACGAACTTGAAAAGGGCCACGAATGAGAACAGAATGGAGGTGCCTTAAAAAGGTAAACATTGAGCTACCGTATGATCCAGCAGGCCCACTCCTCGACCTATAATCTAAGAAGAAAGAATTGGAAAGACACAGGCAGGCAAATCTGCATGGCACAGTATTACAATAGCCAAGATATGGAAGTAACCAAAAAGTCCACCAACAGATGGGTGGACAAAGAAGAACTCCTCCATGTACAGATGGAATATTCGCTAGTGAAAAAAATGAAACAATGCCATTTGCAGCACCATACATGAGACTAGACGTAATCACGCCACCTGTAGTCAGTCAGAAAGCAAAAGACACATATCCTATCATATCACTTTTAGGAGTTACTTAAAAATTGATACCAATGAAGATATTTCCACCGAGAAAGGCAATCACAGATTCATTAAAAAAACTTATGGTTCACCAAATAGAAAGGGATGAGGATTGGATATATTACCATATTGGGGTTAACAGAGTTATACATACCATGTGAAATATATAATCACCAAAGACGTACGGAAGACCAGGAGAAGACTACTCAACATTGTGTCATAACCTACATGGGAAAAGGATGCGAGGAAGAATAGATTCACGTATATGTGTGAAAGAACCACATCTTGCACACCTAGAACAAACAAACCATTGTAATCAAATTTGCTGGGATAAAAAATAAAAAGTAAATTACAATTATGAACAAGAAGTAATGAGACATAAACATAAAGTGCTTTTTTCCTGGCACATTCCATTCGAATTTACAACCTAGAACACCACTTCCATTAAGGCTCTGTTTCCCCAGTTACCAAATTTGGTAAAGGAGAAATGCTGCCACCTTGTGGCCGTTTCCTGCAAGAGCAGCTTTAAACTCACAGCTAATGGTCACTTAACATTCACAAGGACTCAGGGCTGTAAAGGACACCTGCCCTAAAAAATTGTGCTGAAGTAGGGAATGGACAAAAAAATTCAAAACAGGCAATTGTTTCAAGAAGAGGGTATGAGGAGTTAAGTTTTACTCACGCTCTTTTAAAAAAAAAGGAAAATGGATAAAAGCTCAACCTCAGGGAGTGTTAGACCCATGCAATCTAATCTACAAAAAGGTTCAACTTAGACCAGTCGACTGACCATCAGCAAAATGTCTACAAACAATAAATGCTGACGGGGTTTTCAAGAACTGTATCCCCTCTACCTGCTGGTGAGACGTAAAGGGGTAACAGCCAATAATGAGAAGAGAAAGGAGCTGTGTTTAAAAGTAAAAATGGAGGTACCATTCAATCCAGCAGCCGCACCATTGGACCTCTCACCTGAGAAGACAAGAATCGAGAAGACACAGGCCGCAAAAGCTGCAGTGCAGACTTATTCACAATAGCCATGACAGTGAAGCAATCAAATATCCAACAAGAGGTGAATGGATAAAGAAGAAGTGGTCCATGTACACAATGGAATATTAGCCATGGAAAACAATGAACCATTGCTCTTTGAGGCACCACAAATGGGTCTGGAGATAATCACGAAACATGAGGTAGCTCGGAAACCAAAGACCTGTATTCTATGATATCACTTATAGGCGTTATCTAATAACTGACACAAATGAATATATTTCCACAGAGAAAGACACTCACAGACTTAGAAAACAAACTATGCTCATCTAAAAGGAAAGGTGGGGGGAATGGATAAGTTAAGATTAGTGTTGCTCTATGTATACAAACACATAGTATATACATATCTCAAAAAGACCGACCATGGAGCAAGGGAGGTCTGTGGAACCCTCTGTAACATTTTACATGGGAAGAGGATCTGTACTTGAATAGACATATATAATGTACAAATGAACCAGATTGTGTACACCTAGGACAGACAATATTCGAAGCTTTACCACAATTAAAAAAAAAATTAAAACCAAGAAGAAATAATGAGACATAAACTTATGGGGGTTTCTCCAGGCACATTCCAATTTAATTTACAACCTAGGAACACGACTTCCAGAAAGGCTCTGCTGCCCTAGTACCCAGATTTGGGAGTGGAGAAATGCTGCCTGCTTGAGGCCACTTCCCACAACAGCAGCTTTAAACCCATTGCTAAGGGTCACTAAATATTCACCAAACTTGCAGTTCGGGAAATGACACCTGCTCTCTAAAAAAATTCTGAGGTGGAAAATCGACCAAAAATTTGAAAATAGGGCAACCTTCCAAGAAGACAATTTCAAGAAATATATTGTACTCCCAACTGTTTCCTTTTTTTTAACAGAAAAGAAAACGGTGGAGAAACATGATGAGTTTTACGAATTTTCAAAGACATGCAAACCCAAATTACAAAACCCTATCAGCACACAGCAGCCAGTAGGGCCATTAGCATAAAGGCAGCAAACAATAAATGCTAAATCGATTGTGGAGAAATGCATACCCTCGATTCTAAGGGGGACGTGGTAAGAGCCACTAATGAAAACACAAAGAAGGTGCTTTGAAAAGGGAAACACGGTGCTACCAGTCAATCAGTCACACCCACTGCTGGGCCTATCAACTGAGAAAATGAGAATCAAAAAGTCACAGGCTGGCAATCCTGCATCCAACAATATTTACCATAGCCAACACTTGGAAGCAATGAAAATGTCCATCAACCGAGGAATGCGCAAAGTAGAAGTGGTCCACGTGCACACTGGGGAATTACTCCATTAAAAACTAAAAATTAAATTTAAAAATCCAACAAAAGTAAGGAGACATCAGCTTGTGTGGGTTTGTCCGGGCACACTCCACTCTAATTTATAACCGAGAAATACCACAGGCCGCAAGGGCTTTTCCCTAGTTACCATGGTGGGGACATAGAAAGGCTGCCGCCCTCTGGCATTTACCTGCAAAAGCAGCTTTAAAGCCTGTGCTAATGGTCATTTCATAGGAACAAGTACTGCAGAAATGTAAATGAAACCTGCCCTCAAAATGTCTTGAGGGAGGTAATGGCCAAAACATTTCAAAATGTGACACATACTTTAAGAGAACACTTTGAAGAACTAAGGGGTAATCACAGGTTGAAAAATAAAAAGGACATGCCTTAAAGCTCAATTTCAACGGATTATGAGGCACAGGCGAATTCAACCACAAAGAGGTATCAGCTCACACTTGTCAGATTAACCATCAGCAAGGAAACTACAAACAATAAATGCTGAAGGTGTTGTGGAGAAATGCATACCCTCAACTTCAAGTGGGACGAACTTGAAAAGGGCCACGAATGAGAACAGAATGGAGGTGCCTTAAAAAGGTAAACATTGAGCTACCGTATGATCCAGCAGGCCCACTCCTCGACCTATAATCTAAGAAGAAAGAATTGGAAAGACACAGGCAGGCAAATCTGCATGGCACAGTATTACAATAGCCAAGATATGGAAGTAACCAAAAAGTCCACCAACAGATGGGTGGACAAAGAATAACTCCTCCATGTACAGATGGAATATTCGCTAGTGAAAAAAATGAAACAATGCCATTTGCAGCACCATACATGAGACTAGACGTAATCACGCCACCTGTAGTCAGTCAGAAAGCAAAAGACACATATCCTATCATATCACTTTTAGGAGTTACTTAAAAATTGATACCAATGAAGATATTTCCACCGAGAAAGGCAATCACAGATTCATTAAAAAAACTTATGGTTCACCAAATAGAAAGGGATGAGGATTGGATATATTACCATATTGGGGTTAACAGAGTTATACATATCATGTGAAATATATAATCACCAAAGACGTACGGAAGACCAGGAGAAGACTACTCAACATTGTGTCATAACCTACATGGGAAAAGGATGCGAGGAAGAATAGATTCACGTATATGTGTGAAAGAACCACATCTTGCACACCTAGAACAAACAAACCATTGTAATCAAATTTGCTGCGATAAAAAATAAAAAGTAAATTACAATTATGAACAAGAAGTAATGAGACATAAACATAAAGTGCTTTTTTCCTGGCACATTCCATTCGAATTTACAACCTAGAACACCACTTCCATTAAGGCTCTGTTTCCCCAGTTACCAAATTTGGTAAAGGAGAAATGCTGCCACCTTGTGGCCGTTTCCTGCAAGAGCAGCTTTAAACTCACAGCTAATGGTCACTTAACATTCACAAGGACTCAGGGCTGTAAAGGACACCTGCCCTAAAAAATTGTGCTGAAGTAGGGAATGGACAAAAAAATTCAAAACAGGCAAATGTTTCAAGAAGAGGGTATGAGGAGTTAAGTTTTACTCACGCTCTTTTAAAAAAAAAGGAAAATGGATAAAAGCTCAACCTCAGGGAGTGTTAGACCCATGCAATCTAATCTACAAAAAGGTTCAACTTAGACCAGTCGACTGACCATCAGCAAAATGTCTACAAACAATAAATGCTGACGGGGTTTTCAAGAACTGTATCCCCTCTACCTGCTGGTGAGACGTAAAGGGGTAACAGCCAATAATGAGAAGAGAAAGGAGCTGTGTTTAAAAGTAAAAATGGAGGTACCATTCAATCCAGCAGCCGCACCATTGGACCTCTCACCTGAGAAGACAAGAATCGAGAAGACACAGGCCGCAAAAGCTGCAGTGCAGACTTATTCACAATAGCCATGACAGTGAAGCAATCAAATATCCAACAAGAGGTGAATGGATAAAGAAGAAGTGGTCCATGTACACAATGGAATATTAGCCATGGAAAACAATGAACCATTGCTCTTTGAGGCACCACAAATGGGTCTGGAGATAATCACGAAACATGAGGTAGCTCGGAAACCAAAGACCTGTATTCTATGATATCACTTATAGGCGTTATCTAATAACTGACACAAATGAATATATTTCCACAGAGAAAGACACTCACAGACTTAGAAAACAAACTATGCTCATCTAAAAGGAAAGGTGGGGGGAATGGATAAGTTAAGATTAGTGTTGCTCTATGTATACAAACACATAGTATATACATATCTCAAAAAGACCGACCATGGAGCAAGGGAGGTCTGTGGAACCCTCTGTAACATTTTACATGGGAAGAGGATCTGTACTTGAATAGACATATATAATGTACAAATGAACCAGATTGTGTACACCTAGGAGAGACAATATTCGAAGCTTTACCCCAATTAAAAAAAAAATTAAAACCAAGAAGAAATAATGAGACATAAACTTATGGGGGTTTCTCCAGGCACATTCCAATTTAATTTACAACCTAGGAACACGACTTCCAGAAAGGCTCTGCTGCCCTAGTACCCAGATTTGGGAGTGGAGAAATGCTGCCTGCTTGAGGCCACTTCCCACAACAGCAGCTTTAAACCCATTGCTAAGGGTCACTAAATATTCACCAAACTTGCAGTTCGGGAAATGACACCTGCTCTCTAAAAAAATTCTGAGGTGGAAAATCGACCAAAAATTTGAAAATAGGGCAACCTTCCAAGAAGACAATTTCAAGAAATATATTGTACTCCCAACTGTTTCCTTTTTTTTAACAGAAAAGAAAACGGTGGAGAAACATGATGAGTTTTACGAATTTTCAAAGACATGCAAACCCAAATTACAAAACCCTATCAGCACACAGCAGCCAGTAGGGCCATTAGCATAAAGGCAGCAAACAATAAATGCTAAATCGATTGTGGAGAAATGCATACCCTCGATTCTAAGGGGGACGTGGTAAGAGCCACTAATGAAAACACAAAGAAGGTGCTTTGAAAAGGGAAACACGGTGCTACCAGTCAATCAGTCACACCCACTGCTGGGCCTATCAACTGAGAAAATGAGAATCAAAAAGTCACAGGCTGGCAATCCTGCATCCAACAATATTTACCATAGCCAACACTTGGAAGCAATGAAAATGTCCATCAACCGAGGAATGCGCAAAGTAGAAGTGGTCCACGTGCACACTGGGGAATTACTCCAATAAAAACTAAAAATTAAATTTAAAAATCCAACAAAAGTAAGGAGACATCAGCTTGTGTGGGTTTGTCCGGGCACACTCCACTCTAATTTATAACCGAGAAATACCACAGGCCGCAAGGGCTTTTCCCTAGTTACCATGGTGGGGACATAGAAAGGCTGCCGCCCTCTGGCATTTACCTGCAAAAGCAGCTTTAAAGCCTGTGCTAATGGTCATTTCATAGGAACAAGTACTGCAGAAATGTAAATGAAACCTGCCCTCAAAATGTCTTGAGGGAGGTAATGGCCAAAACATTTCAAAATGTGACACATACTTTAAGAGAACACTTTGAAGAACTAAGGGGTAATCACAGGTTGAAAAATAAAAAGGACATGCCTTAAAGCTCAATTTCAACGGATTATGAGGCACAGGCGAATTCAACCACAAAGAGGTATCAGCTCACACTTGTCAGATTAACCATCAGCAAGGAAACTACAAACAATAAATGCTGAAGGTGTTGTGGAGAAATGCATACCCTCAACTTCAAGTGGGACGAACTTGAAAAGGGCCACGAATGAGAACAGAATGGAGGTGCCTTAAAAAGGTAAACATTGAGCTACCGTATGATCCAGCAGGCCCACTCCTCGACCTATAATCTAAGAAGAAAGAATTGGAAAGACACAGGCAGGCAAATCTGCATGGCACAGTATTACAATAGCCAAGATATGGAAGTAACCAAAAAGTCCACCAACAGATGGGTGGACAAAGAATAACTCCTCCATGTACAGATGGAATATTCGCTAGTGAAAAAAATGAAACAATGCCATTTGCAGCACCATACATGAGACTAGACGTAATCACGCCACCTGTAGTCAGTCAGAAAGCAAAAGACACATATCCTATCATATCACTTTTAGGAGTTACTTAAAAATTGATACCAATGAAGATATTTCCACCGAGAAAGGCAATCACAGATTCATTAAAAAAACTTATGGTTCACCAAATAGAAAGGGATGAGGATTGGATATATTACCATATTGGGGTTAACAGAGTTATACATATCATGTGAAATATATAATCACCAAAGACGTACGGAAGACCAGGAGAAGACTACTCAACATTGTGTCATAACCTACATGGGAAAAGGATGCGAGGAAGAATAGATTCACGTATATGTGTGAAAGAACCACATCTTGCACACCTAGAACAAACAAACCATTGTAATCAAATTTGCTGGGATAAAAAATAAAAAGTAAATTACAATTATGAACAAGAAGTAATGAGACATAAACATAAAGTGCTTTTTTCCTGGCACATTCCATTCGAATTTACAACCTAGAACACCACTTCCATTAAGGCTCTGTTTCCCCAGTTACCAAATTTGGTAAAGGAGAAATGCTGCCACCTTGTGGCCGTTTCCTGCAAGAGCAGCTTTAAACTCACAGCTAATGGTCACTTAACATTCACAAGGACTCAGGGCTGTAAAGGACACCTGCCCTAAAAAATTGTGCTGAAGTAGGGAATGGACAAAAAAATTCAAAACAGGCAAATGTTTCAAGAAGAGGGTATGAGGAGTTAAGTTTTACTCACGCTCTTTTAAAAAAAAAGGAAAATGGATAAAAGCTCAACCTCAGGGAGTGTTAGACCCATGCAATCTAATCTACAAAAAGGTTCAACTTAGACCAGTCGACTGACCATCAGCAAAATGTCTACAAACAATAAATGCTGACGGGGTTTTCAAGAACTGTATCCCCTCTACCTGCTGGTGAGACGTAAAGGGGTAACAGCCAATAATGAGAAGAGAAAGGAGCTGTGTTTAAAAGTAAAAATGGAGGTACCATTCAATCCAGCAGCCGCACCATTGGACCTCTCACCTGAGAAGACAAGAATCGAGAAGACACAGGCCGCAAAAGCTGCAGTGCAGACTTATTCACAATAGCCATGACAGTGAAGCAATCAAATATCCAACAAGAGGTGAATGGATAAAGAAGAAGTGGTCCATGTACACAATGGAATATTAGCCATGGAAAACAATGAACCATTGCTCTTTGAGGCACCACAAATGGGTCTGGAGATAATCACGAAACATGAGGTAGCTCGGAAACCAAAGACCTGTATTCTATGATATCACTTATAGGCGTTATCTAATAACTGACACAAATGAATATATTTCCACAGAGAAAGACACTCACAGACTTAGAAAACAAACTATGCTCATCTAAAAGGAAAGGTGGGGGGAATGGATAAGTTAAGATTAGTGTTGCTCTATGTATACAAACACATAGTATATACATATCTCAAAAAGACCGACCATGGAGCAAGGGAGGTCTGTGGAACCCTCTGTAACATTTTACATGGGAAGAGGATCTGTACTTGAATAGACATATATAATGTACAAATGAACCAGATTGTGTACACCTAGGAGAGACAATATTCGAAGCTTTACCCCAATTAAAAAAAAAATTAAAACCAAGAAGAAATAATGAGACATAAACTTATGGGGGTTTCTCCAGGCACATTCCAATTTAATTTACAACCTAGGAACACGACTTCCAGAAAGGCTCTGCTGCCCTAGTACCCAGATTTGGGAGTGGAGAAATGCTGCCTGCTTGAGGCCACTTCCCACAACAGCAGCTTTAAACCCATTGCTAAGGGTCACTAAATATTCACCAAACTTGCAGTTCGGGAAATGACACCTGCTCTCTAAAAAAATTCTGAGGTGGAAAATCGACCAAAAATTTGAAAATAGGGCAACCTTCCAAGAAGACAATTTCAAGAAATATATTGTACTCCCAACTGTTTCCTTTTTTTTAACAGAAAAGAAAACGGTGGAGAAACATGATGAGTTTTACGAATTTTCAAAGACATGCAAACCCAAATTACAAAACCCTATCAGCACACAGCAGCCAGTAGGGCCATTAGCATAAAGGCAGCAAACAATAAATGCTAAATCGATTGTGGAGAAATGCATACCCTCGATTCTAAGGGGGACGTGGTAAGAGCCACTAATGAAAACACAAAGAAGGTGCTTTGAAAAGGGAAACACGGTGCTACCAGTCAATCAGTCACACCCACTGCTGGGCCTATCAACTGAGAAAATGAGAATCAAAAAGTCACAGGCTGGCAATCCTGCATCCAACAATATTTACCATAGCCAACACTTGGAAGCAATGAAAATGTCCATCAACCGAGGAATGCGCAAAGTAGAAGTGGTCCACGTGCACACTGGGGAATTACTCCAATAAAAACTAAAAATTAAATTTAAAAATCCAACAAAAGTAAGGAGACATCAGCTTGTGTGGGTTTGTCCGGGCACACTCCACTCTAATTTATAACCGAGAAATACCACAGGCCGCAAGGGCTTTTCCCTAGTTACCATGGTGGGGACATAGAAAGGCTGCCGCCCTCTGGCATTTACCTGCAAAAGCAGCTTTAAAGCCTGTGCTAATGGTCATTTCATAGGAACAAGTACTGCAGAAATGTAAATGAAACCTGCCCTCAAAATGTCTTGAGGGAGGTAATGGCCAAAACATTTCAAAATGTGACACATACTTTAAGAGAACACTTTGAAGAACTAAGGGGTAATCACAGGTTGAAAAATAAAAAGGACATGCCTTAAAGCTCAATTTCAACGGATTATGAGGCACAGGCGAATTCAACCACAAAGAGGTATCAGCTCACACTTGTCAGATTAACCATCAGCAAGGAAACTACAAACAATAAATGCTGAAGGTGTTGTGGAGAAATGCATACCCTCAACTTCAAGTGGGACGAACTTGAAAAGGGCCACGAATGAGAACAGAATGGAGGTGCCTTAAAAAGGTAAACATTGAGCTACCGTATGATCCAGCAGGCCCACTCCTCGACCTATAATCTAAGAAGAAAGAATTGGAAAGACACAGGCAGGCAAATCTGCATGGCACAGTATTACAATAGCCAAGATATGGAAGTAACCAAAAAGTCCACCAACAGATGGGTGGACAAAGAATAACTCCTCCATGTACAGATGGAATATTCGCTAGTGAAAAAAATGAAACAATGCCATTTGCAGCACCATACATGAGACTAGACGTAATCACGCCACCTGTAGTCAGTCAGAAAGCAAAAGACACATATCCTATCATATCACTTTTAGGAGTTACTTAAAAATTGATACCAATGAAGATATTTCCACCGAGAAAGGCAATCACAGATTCATTAAAAAAACTTATGGTTCACCAAATAGAAAGGGATGAGGATTGGATATATTACCATATTGGGGTTAACAGAGTTATACATATCATGTGAAATATATAATCACCAAAGACGTACGGAAGACCAGGAGAAGACTACTCAACATTGTGTCATAACCTACATGGGAAAAGGATGCGAGGAAGAATAGATTCACGTATATGTGTGAAAGAACCACATCTTGCACACCTAGAACAAACAAACCATTGTAATCAAATTTGCTGGGATAAAAAATAAAAAGTAAATTACAATTATGAACAAGAAGTAATGAGACATAAACATAAAGTGCTTTTTTCCTGGCACATTCCATTCGAATTTACAACCTAGAACACCACTTCCATTAAGGCTCTGTTTCCCCAGTTACCAAATTTGGTAAAGGAGAAATGCTGCCACCTTGTGGCCGTTTCCTGCAAGAGCAGCTTTAAACTCACAGCTAATGGTCACTTAACATTCACAAGGACTCAGGGCTGTAAAGGACACCTGCCCTAAAAAATTGTGCTGAAGTAGGGAATGGACAAAAAAATTCAAAACAGGCAAATGTTTCAAGAAGAGGGTATGAGGAGTTAAGTTTTACTCACGCTCTTTTAAAAAAAAAGGAAAATGGATAAAAGCTCAACCTCAGGGAGTGTTAGACCCATGCAATCTAATCTACAAAAAGGTTCAACTTAGACCAGTCGACTGACCATCAGCAAAATGTCTACAAACAATAAATGCTGACGGGGTTTTCAAGAACTGTATCCCCTCTACCTGCTGGTGAGACGTAAAGGGGTAACAGCCAATAATGAGAAGAGAAAGGAGCTGTGTTTAAAAGTAAAAATGGAGGTACCATTCAATCCAGCAGCCGCACCATTGGACCTCTCACCTGAGAAGACAAGAATCGAGAAGACACAGGCCGCAAAAGCTGCAGTGCAGACTTATTCACAATAGCCATGACAGTGAAGCAATCAAATATCCAACAAGAGGTGAATGGATAAAGAAGAAGTGGTCCATGTACACAATGGAATATTAGCCATGGAAAACAATGAACCATTGCTCTTTGAGGCACCACAAATGGGTCTGGAGATAATCACGAAACATGAGGTAGCTCGGAAACCAAAGACCTGTATTCTATGATATCACTTATAGGCGTTATCTAATAACTGACACAAATGAATATATTTCCACAGAGAAAGACACTCACAGACTTAGAAAACAAACTATGCTCATCTAAAAGGAAAGGTGGGGGGAATGGATAAGTTAAGATTAGTGTTGCTCTATGTATACAAACACATAGTATATACATATCTCAAAAAGACCGACCATGGAGCAAGGGAGGTCTGTGGAACCCTCTGTAACATTTTACATGGGAAGAGGATCTGTACTTGAATAGACATATATAATGTACAAATGAACCAGATTGTGTACACCTAGGACAGACAATATTCGAAGCTTTACCACAATTAAAAAAAAAATTAAAACCAAGAAGAAATAATGAGACATAAACTTATGGGGGTTTCTCCAGGCACATTCCAATTTAATTTACAACCTAGGAACACGACTTCCAGAAAGGCTCTGCTGCCCTAGTACCCAGATTTGGGAGTGGAGAAATGCTGCCTGCTTGAGGCCACTTCCCACAACAGCAGCTTTAAACCCATTGCTAAGGGTCACTAAATATTCACCAAACTTGCAGTTCGGGAAATGACACCTGCTCTCTAAAAAAATTCTGAGGTGGAAAATCGACCAAAAATTTGAAAATAGGGCAACCTTCCAAGAAGACAATTTCAAGAAATATATTGTACTCCCAACTGTTTCCTTTTTTTTAACAGAAAAGAAAACGGTGGAGAAACATGATGAGTTTTACGAATTTTCAAAGACATGCAAACCCAAATTACAAAACCCTATCAGCACACAGCAGCCAGTAGGGCCATTAGCATAAAGGCAGCAAACAATAAATGCTAAATCGATTGTGGAGAAATGCATACCCTCGATTCTAAGGGGGACGTGGTAAGAGCCACTAATGAAAACACAAAGAAGGTGCTTTGAAAAGGGAAACACGGTGCTACCAGTCAATCAGTCACACCCACTGCTGGGCCTATCAACTGAGAAAATGAGAATCAAAAAGTCACAGGCTGGCAATCCTGCATCCAACAATATTTACCATAGCCAACACTTGGAAGCAATGAAAATGTCCATCAACCGAGGAATGCGCAAAGTAGAAGTGGTCCACGTGCACACTGGGGAATTACTCCAATAAAAACTAAAAATTAAATTTAAAAATCCAACAAAAGTAAGGAGACATCAGCTTGTGTGGGTTTGTCCGGGCACACTCCACTCTAATTTATAACCGAGAAACACCACAGGCCGCAAGGGCTTTTCCCTAGTTACCATGGTGGGGACATAGAAAGGCTGCCGCCCTCTGGCATTTACCTGCAAAAGCAGCTTTAAAGCCTGTGCTAATGGTCATTTCTTAGGAACAAGTACTGCAGAACTGTAAATGAAACCTGCCCTCAAAATGTCTTGAGGGAGGTAATGGCCAAAACATTTCAAAATTTGACACATACTTTAAGAGAACACTTTGAAGAACTAAGGGGTAATCACAGGTTGAAAAATAAAAAGTACATGCCTTAAAGCTCAATTTTAACGGATTATGAGGCACAGGCGAATTCAACCACAAAGAGGTATCAGCTCACACTTGTCAGAATAACCATCAGCAAGGAAACTACAAACAATAAATGCTGAAGGTGTTGTGGAGAAATGCATACCCTCAACTTCAAGTGGGACATAACTTGAAAAGGGCCACGAATGAGAACAGAATGGAGGTGCCTTAAAAAGGTAAACATTGAGCTACCGTATGATCCAGCAGGCCCACTCCTCGACCTATAATCTAAGAAGAAAGAATTGGAAAGACACAGGCAGGCAAATCTGCATGGCACAGTATTACAATAGCCAAGATATGGAAGTAACCAAAAAGTCCACCAACAGATGGGTGGACAAAGAAGAACTCCTCCATGTACAGATGGAATATTCGCTAGTGAAAAAAATGAAACAATGCCATTTGCAGCACCATACATGAGTCTAGACGTAATCACGCCACCTGTAGTCAGTGAGAAAGCAAAAGACACATATCCTATCATATCACTTTTAGGAGTTACTTAAAAATTGATACCAATGAAGATATTTCCACAGAGAAAGGCAATCACAGATTCATTAAAAAAACTTATGGTTCACCAAATAGAAAGGGATGAGGATTGGATACATTACCATATTGGGGTTAACAGAGATATACATACCATGTGAAATATATAATCACCAAAGACGTACGGAAGACCAGGAGAAGACTACTCAACATTGTGTCATAACCTACATGGGAAAAGGATGCGAGGAAGAATAGATACACGTATATGTGTGAAAGAACCACATCTTGCACACCTAGAACAAACAAACCATTGTAATCAAATTTGCTGGGATAAAAAATAAAAACTAAATTACAATTATGAACAAGAAGTAATGAGACATAAACATAAAGTGCTTTTTTCCTGGCACATTCCATTCGAATTTACAACCTAGAACACCACTCCCATTAAGGCTCTGTTTCCCCAGTTACCAAATTTGGTAAAGGAGAAATGCTGCCACCTTGTGGCCGTTTACTGCAAGAGCAGCTTTAAACTCACAGCTAATGGTCACTTAACATTCACAAGGACTCAGGGCTGTAAAGGACACCTGCCCTAAAAAATTGTGCTGAAGTAGGGAATGGACAAAAAAATTCAAAACAGGCAAATGTTTCAAGAAGAGAGTATGAGGAGTTAAGTTTTACTCACGCTCTTTTAAAAAAAAAGGAAAATGGATAAAAGCTCAACCTCAGGGAGTGTTAGACCCATGCAATCTAATCTACAAAAAGTTTCAACTTAGAGCAGTCGACTGACCATCAGCAAAATGTCTACAAACAATAAATGCTGACGGGGTTTTCAAGAACTGTATCCCCTCTACCTGCTGGTGAGACGTAAAGGGGTAACAGCCAATAATGAGAAGAGAAAGGAGCTGTGTTTAAAAGTAAAAATGGAGGTACCATTCAATCCAGCAGCCGCACCATTGGACCTCTCACCTGAGAAGACAAGAATCGAGAAGACACAGGCCGCAAAAGCTGCAGTGCAGACTTATTCACAATAGCCATGACAGTGAAGCAATCAAATATCCAACAAGAGGTGAATGGATAAAGAAGAAGTGGTCCATGTACACAATGGAATATTAGCCATGGAAAACAATGAACCATTGCTCTTTGAGGCACCACAAATGGGTCTGGAGATAATCACGAAACATGAGGTAGCTCGGAAACCAAAGACCTGTATTCTATGATATCACTTATAGGCGTTATCTAATAACTGACACAAATGAATATATTTCCACAGAGAAAGACACTCACAGACTTAGAAAACAAACTATGCTCATCTAAAAGGAAAGGTGGGGGGAATGGATAAGTTAAGATTAGTGTTGCTCTATGTATACAAACACATAGTATATACATATCTCAAAAAGACCGACCATGGAGCAAGGGAGGTCTGTGGAACCCTCTGTAACATTTTACATGGGAAGAGGATCTGTACTTGAATAGACATATATAATGTACAAATGAACCAGATTGTGTACACCTAGGACAGACAATATTCGAAGCTTTACCACAATTAAAAAAAAATTTAAAACCAAGAAGAAATAATGAGACATAAACTTATGGGGGTTTCTCCAGGCACATTCCAATTTAATTTACAACCTAGGAACACGACTTCCAGAAAGGCTCTGCTGCCCTAGTACCCAGATTTGGGAGTGGAGAAATGCTGCCTGCTTGAGGCCACTTCCCACAACAGCAGCTTTAAACCCATTGCTAAGGGTCACTAAATATTCACCAAACTTGCAGTTCGGGAAATGACACCTGCTCTCTAAAAAAATTCTGAGGTGGAAAATCGACCAAAAATTTGAAAATAGGGCAACCTTCCAAGAAGACAATTTCAAGAAATATATTGTACTCCCAACTGTTTCCTTTTTTTTAACAGAAAAGAAAACGGTGGAGAAACATGATGAGTTTTACGAATTTTCAAAGACATGCAAACCCAAATTACAAAACCCTATCAGCACACAGCAGCCAGTAGGGCCATTAGCATAAAGGCAGCAAACAATAAATGCTAAATCGATTGTGGAGAAATGCATACCCTCGATTCTAAGGGGGACGTGGTAAGAGCCACTAATGAAAACACAAAGAAGGTGCTTTGAAAAGGGAAACACGGTGCTACCAGTCAATCAGTCACACCCACTGCTGGGCCTATCAACTGAGAAAATGAGAATCAAAAAGTCACAGGCTGGCAATCCTGCATCCAACAATATTTACCATAGCCAACACTTGGAAGCAATGAAAATGTCCATCAACCGAGGAATGCGCAAAGTAGAAGTGGTCCACGTGCACACTGGGGAATTACTCCAATAAAAACTAAAAATTAAATTTAAAAATCCAACAAAAGTAAGGAGACATCAGCTTGTGTGGGTTTGTCCGGGCACACTCCACTCTAATTTATAACCGAGAAACACCACAGGCCGCAAGGGCTTTTCCCTAGTTACCATGGTGGGGACATAGAAAGGCTGCCGCCCTCTGGCATTTACCTGCAAAAGCAGCTTTAAAGCCTGTGCTAATGGTCATTTCTTAGGAACAAGTACTGCAGAACTGTAAATGAAACCTGCCCTCAAAATGTCTTGAGGGAGGTAATGGCCAAAACATTTCAAAATTTGACACATACTTTAAGAGAACACTTTGAAGAACTAAGGGGTAATCACAGGTTGAAAAATAAAAAGTACATGCCTTAAAGCTCAATTTTAACGGATTATGAGGCACAGGCGAATTCAACCACAAAGAGGTATCAGCTCACACTTGTCAGAATAACCATCAGCAAGGAAACTACAAACAATAAATGCTGAAGGTGTTGTGGAGAAATGCATACCCTCAACTTCAAGTGGGACATAACTTGAAAAGGGCCACGAATGAGAACAGAATGGAGGTGCCTTAAAAAGGTAAACATTGAGCTACCGTATGATCCAGCAGGCCCACTCCTCGACCTATAATCTAAGAAGAAAGAATTGGAAAGACACAGGCAGGCAAATCTGCATGGCACAGTATTACAATAGCCAAGATATGGAAGTAACCAAAAAGTCCACCAACAGATGGGTGGACAAAGAAGAACTCCTCCATGTACAGATGGAATATTCGCTAGTGAAAAAAATGAAACAATGCCATTTGCAGCACCATACATGAGTCTAGACGTAATCACGCCACCTGTAGTCAGTGAGAAAGCAAAAGACACATATCCTATCATATCACTTTTAGGAGTTACTTAAAAATTGATACCAATGAAGATATTTCCACAGAGAAAGGCAATCACAGATTCATTAAAAAAACTTATGGTTCACCAAATAGAAAGGGATGAGGATTGGATACATTACCATATTGGGGTTAACAGAGATATACATACCATGTGAAATATATAATCACCAAAGACGTACGGAAGACCAGGAGAAGACTACTCAACATTGTGTCATAACCTACATGGGAAAAGGATGCGAGGAAGAATAGATACACGTATATGTGTGAAAGAACCACATCTTGCACACCTAGAACAAACAAACCATTGTAATCAAATTTGCTGGGATAAAAAATAAAAACTAAATTACAATTATGAACAAGAAGTAATGAGACATAAACATAAAGTGCTTTTTTCCTGGCACATTCCATTCGAATTTACAACCTAGAACACCACTCCCATTAAGGCTCTGTTTCCCCAGTTACCAAATTTGGTAAAGGAGAAATGCTGCCACCTTGTGGCCGTTTACTGCAAGAGCAGCTTTAAACTCACAGCTAATGGTCACTTAACATTCACAAGGACTCAGGGCTGTAAAGGACACCTGCCCTAAAAAATTGTGCTGAAGTAGGGAATGGACAAAAAAATTCAAAACAGGCAAATGTTTCAAGAAGAGAGTATGAGGAGTTAAGTTTTACTCACGCTCTTTTAAAAAAAAAGGAAAATGGATAAAAGCTCAACCTCAGGGAGTGTTAGACCCATGCAATCTAATCTACAAAAAGTTTCAACTTAGAGCAGTCGACTGACCATCAGCAAAATGTCTACAAACAATAAATGCTGACGGGGTTTTCAAGAACTGTATCCCCTCTACCTGCTGGTGAGACGTAAAGGGGTAACAGCCAATAATGAGAAGAGAAAGGAGCTGTGTTTAAAAGTAAAAATGGAGGTACCATTCAATCCAGCAGCCGCACCATTGGACCTCTCACCTGAGAAGACAAGAATCGAGAAGACACAGGCCGCAAAAGCTGCAGTGCAGACTTATTCACAATAGCCATGACAGTGAAGCAATCAAATATCCAACAAGAGGTGAATGGATAAAGAAGAAGTGGTCCATGTACACAATGGAATATTAGCCATGGAAAACAATGAACCATTGCTCTTTGAGGCACCACAAATGGGTCTGGAGATAATCACGAAACATGAGGTAGCTCGGAAACCAAAGACCTGTATTCTATGATATCACTTATAGGCGTTATCTAATAACTGACACAAATGAATATATTTCCACAGAGAAAGACACTCACAGACTTAGAAAACAAACTATGCTCATCTAAAAGGAAAGGTGGGGGGAATGGATAAGTTAAGATTAGTGTTGCTCTATGTATACAAACACATAGTATATACATATCTCAAAAAGACCGACCATGGAGCAAGGGAGGTCTGTGGAACCCTCTGTAACATTTTACATGGGAAGAGGATCTGTACTTGAATAGACATATATAATGTACAAATGAACCAGATTGTGTACACCTAGGACAGACAATATTCGAAGCTTTACCACAATTAAAAAAAAATTTAAAACCAAGAAGAAATAATGAGACATAAACTTATGGGGGTTTCTCCAGGCACATTCCAATTTAATTTACAACCTAGGAACACGACTTCCAGAAAGGCTCTGCTGCCCTAGTACCCAGATTTGGGAGTGGAGAAATGCTGCCTGCTTGAGGCCACTTCCCACAACAGCAGCTTTAAACCCATTGCTAAGGGTCACTAAATATTCACCAAACTTGCAGTTCGGGAAATGACACCTGCTCTCTAAAAAAATTCTGAGGTGGAAAATCGACCAAAAATTTCAAAATAGGGCAACCTTCCAAGAAGACAATTTCAAGAAATATATTGTACTCCCAACTGTTTCCTTTTTTTTAACAGAAAAGAAAACGGTGGAGAAACATGATGAGTTTTACGAATTTTCAAAGACATGCAAACCCAAATTACAAAACCCTATCAGCACACAGCAGCCAGTAGGGCCATTAGCATAAAGGCAGCAAACAATAAATGCTAAATCGATTGTGGAGAAATGCATACCCTCGATTCTAAGGGGGACGTGGTAAGAGCCACTAATGAAAACACAAAGAAGGTGCTTTGAAAAGGGAAACACGGTGCTACCAGTCAATCAGTCACACCCACTGCTGGGCCTATCAACTGAGAAAATGAGAATCAAAAAGTCACAGGCTGGCAATCCTGCACTCCAACAATATTTACCATAGCCAACACTTGGAAGCAATGAAAATGTCCATCAACCGAGGAATGCGCAAAGTAGAAGTGGTCCACGTGCACACTGGGGAATTACTCCAATAAAAACTAAAAATTAAATTTAAAAATCCAACAAAAGTAAGGAGACATCAGCTTGTGTGGGTTTGTCCGGGCACACTCCACTCTAATTTATAACCGAGAAACACCACAGGCCGCAAGGGCTTTTCCCTAGTTACCATGGTGGGGACATAGAAAGGCTGCCGCCCTCTGGCATTTACCTGCAAAAGCAGCTTTAAAGCCTGTGCTAATGGTCATTTCTTAGGAACAAGTACTGCAGAACTGTAAATGAAACCTGCCCTCAAAATGTCTTGAGGGAGGTAATGGCCAAAACATTTCAAAATTTGACACATACTTTAAGAGAACACTTTGAAGAACTAAGGGGTAATCACAGGTTGAAAAATAAAAAGGACATGCCTTAAAGCTCAATTTCAACGGATTATGAGGCACAGGCGAATTCAACCACAAAGAGGTATCAGCTCACACTTGTCAGAATAACCATCAGCAAGGAAACTACAAACAATAAATGCTGAAGGTGTTGTGGAGAAATGCATACCCTCAACTTCAAGTGGGACATAACTTGAAAAGGGCCACGAATGAGAACAGAATGGAGGTGCCTTAAAAAGGTAAACATTGAGCTACCGTATGATCCAGCAGGCCCACTCCTCGACCTATAATCTAAGAAGAAAGAATTGGAAAGACACAGGCAGGCAAATCTGCATGGCACAGTATTACAATAGCCAAGATATGGAAGTAACCAAAAAGTCCACCAACAGATGGGTGGACAAAGAAGAACTCCTCCATGTACAGATGGAATATTCGCTAGTGAAAAAAATGAAACAATGCCATTTGCAGCACCATACATGAGTCTAGACGTAATCACGCCACCTGTAGTCAGTGAGAAAGCAAAAGACACATATCCTATCATATCACTTTTAGGAGTTACTTAAAAATTGATACCAATGAAGATATTTCCACAGAGAAAGGCAATCACAGATTCATTAAAAAAACTTATGGTTCACCAAATAGAAAGGGATGAGGATTGGATACATTACCATATTGGGGTTAACAGAGATATACATACCATGTGAAATATATAATCACCAAAGACGTACGGAAGACCAGGAGAAGACTACTCAACATTGTGTCATAACCTACATGGGAAAAGGATGCGAGGAAGAATAGATACACGTATATGTGTGAAAGAACCACATCTTGCACACCTAGAACAAACAAACCATTGTAATCAAATTTGCTGGGATAAAAAATAAAAAGTAAATTACAATTATGAACAAGAAGTAATGAGACATAAACATAAAGTGCTTTTTTCCTGGCACATTCCATTCGAATTTACAACCTAGAACACCACTCCCATTAAGGCTCTGTTTCCCCAGTTACCAAATTTGGTAAAGGAGAAATGCTGCCACCTTGTGGCCGTTTCCTGCAAGAGCAGCTTTAAACTCACAGCTAATGGTCACTTAACATTCACAAGGACTCAGGGCTGTAAAGGACACCTGCCCTAAAAAATTGTGCTGAAGTAGGGAATGGACAAAAAAATTCAAAACAGGCAAATGTTTCAAGAAGAGAGTATGAGGAGTTAAGTTTTACTCACGCTCTTTTAAAAAAAAAGGAAAATGGATAAAAGCTCAACCTCAGGGAGTGTTAGACCCATGCAATCTAATCTACAAAAAGTTTCAACTTAGAGCAGTCGACTGACCATCAGCAAAATGTCTACAAACAATAAATGCTGACGGGGTTTTCAAGAACTGTATCCCCTCTACCTGCTGGTGAGACGTAAAGGGGTAACAGCCAATAATGAGAAGAGAAAGGAGCTGTGTTTAAAAGTAAAAATGGAGGTACCATTCAATCCAGCAGCCGCACCATTGGACCTCTCACCTGAGAAGACAAGAATCGAGAAGACACAGGCCGCAAAAGCTGCAGTGCAGACTTATTCACAATAGCCATGACAGTGAAGCAATCAAATATCCAACAAGAGGTGAATGGATAAAGAAGAAGTGGTCCATGTACACAATGGAATATTAGCCATGGAAAACAATGAACCATTGCTCTTTGAGGCACCACAAATGGGTCTGGAGATAATCACGAAACATGAGGTAGCTCGGAAACCAAAGACCTGTATTCTATGATATCACTTATAGGCGTTATCTAATAACTGACACAAATGAATATATTTCCACAGAGAAAGACACTCACAGACTTAGAAAACAAACTATGCTCATCTAAAAGGAAAGGTGGGGGGAATGGATAAGTTAAGATTAGTGTTGCTCTATGTATACAAACACATAGTATATACATATCTCAAAAAGACCGACCATGGAGCAAGGGAGGTCTGTGGAACCCTCTGTAACATTTTACATGGGAAGAGGATCTGTACTTGAATAGACATATATAATGTACAAATGAACCAGATTGTGTACACCTAGGACAGACAATATTCGAAGCTTTACCACAATTAAAAAAAAATTTAAAACCAAGAAGAAATAATGAGACATAAACTTATGGGGGTTTCTCCAGGCACATTCCAATTTAATTTACAACCTAGGAACACGACTTCCAGAAAGGCTCTGCTGCCCTAGTACCCAGATTTGGGAGTGGAGAAATGCTGCCTGCTTGAGGCCACTTCCCACAACAGCAGCTTTAAACCCATTGCTAAGGGTCACTAAATATTCACCAAACTTGCAGTTCGGGAAATGACACCTGCTCTCTAAAAAAATTCTGAGGTGGAAAATCGACCAAAAATTTCAAAATAGGGCAACCTTCCAAGAAGACAATTTCAAGAAATATATTGTACTCCCAACTGTTTCCTTTTTTTTAACAGAAAAGAAAACGGTGGAGAAACATGATGAGTTTTACGAATTTTCAAAGACATGCAAACCCAAATTACAAAACCCTATCAGCACACAGCAGCCAGTAGGGCCATTAGCATAAAGGCAGCAAACAATAAATGCTAAATCGATTGTGGAGAAATGCATACCCTCGATTCTAAGGGGGACGTGGTAAGAGCCACTAATGAAAACACAAAGAAGGTGCTTTGAAAAGGGAAACACGGTGCTACCAGTCAATCAGTCACACCCACTGCTGGGCCTATCAACTGAGAAAATGAGAATCAAAAAGTCACAGGCTGGCAATCCTGCACTCCAACAATATTTACCATAGCCAACACTTGGAAGCAATGAAAATGTCCATCAACCGAGGAATGCGCAAAGTAGAAGTGGTCCACGTGCACACTGGGGAATTACTCCAATAAAAACTAAAAATTAAATTTAAAAATCCAACAAAAGTAAGGAGACATCAGCTTGTGTGGGTTTGTCCGGGCACACTCCACTCTAATTTATAACCGAGAAACACCACAGGCCGCAAGGGCTTTTCCCTAGTTACCATGGTGGGGACATAGAAAGGCTGCCGCCCTCTGGCATTTACCTGCAAAAGCAGCTTTAAAGCCTGTGCTAATGGTCATTTCTTAGGAACAAGTACTGCAGAACTGTAAATGAAACCTGCCCTCAAAATGTCTTGAGGGAGGTAATGGCCAAAACATTTCAAAATTTGACACATACTTTAAGAGAACACTTTGAAGAACTAAGGGGTAATCACAGGTTGAAAAATAAAAAGGACATGCCTTAAAGCTCAATTTCAACGGATTATGAGGCACAGGCAAATTCAACCACAAAGAGGTACCAGCTCACACTTGTCAGAATAACCATCAGCAAGGAAACTACAAACAATAAATGCTGAAGGTGTTGTGGAGAAATGCATACCCTCAACTTCAAGTGGGACATAACTTGAAAAGGGCCACGAATGAGAACAGAATGGAGGTGCCTTAAAAAGGTAAACATTGAGCTACCGTATGATCCAGCAGGCCCACTCCTCGACCTATAATCTAAGAAGAAAGAATTGGAAAGACACAGGCAGGCAAATCTGCATGGCACAGTATTACAATAGCCAAGATATGGAAGTAACCAAAAAGTCCACCAACAGATGGGTGGACAAAGAAGAACTCCTCCATGTACAGATGGAATATTCGCTAGTGAAAAAAATGAAACAATGCCATTTGCAGCACCATACATGAGTCTAGACGTAATCACGCCACCTGTAGTCAGTGAGAAAGCAAAAGACACATATCCTATCATATCACTTTTAGGAGTTACTTAAAAATTGATACCAATGAAGATATTTCCACAGAGAAAGGCAATCACAGATTCATTAAAAAAACTTATGGTTCACCAAATAGAAAGGGATGAGGATTGGATACATTACCATATTGGGGTTAACAGAGATATACATACCATGTGAAATATATAATCACCAAAGACGTACGGAAGACCAGGAGAAGACTACTCAACATTGTGTCATAACCTACATGGGAAAAGGATGCGAGGAAGAATAGATACACGTATATGTGTGAAAGAACCACATCTTGCACACCTAGAACAAACAAACCATTGTAATCAAATTTGCTGGGATAAAAAATAAAAAGTAAATTACAATTATGAACAAGAAGTAATGAGACATAAACATAAAGTGCTTTTTTCCTGGCACATTCCATTCGAATTTACAACCTAGAACACCACTCCCATTAAGGCTCTGTTTCCCCAGTTACCAAATTTGGTAAAGGAGAAATGCTGCCACCTTGTGGCCGTTTCCTGCAAGAGCAGCTTTAAACTCACAGCTAATGGTCACTTAACATTCACAAGGACTCAGGGCTGTAAAGGACACCTGCCCTAAAAAATTGTGCTGAAGTAGGGAATGGACAAAAAAATTCAAAACAGGCAAATGTTTCAAGAAGAGAGTATGAGGAGTTAAGTTTTACTCACGCTCTTTTAAAAAAAAAGGAAAATGGATAAAAGCTCAACCTCAGGGAGTGTTAGACCCATGCAATCTAATCTACAAAAAGTTTCAACTTAGACCAGTCGACTGACCATCAGCAAAATGTCTACAAACAATAAATGCTGACGGGGTTTTCAAGAACTGTATCCCCTCTACCTGCTGGTGAGACGTAAAGGGGTAACAGCCAATAATGAGAAGAGAAAGGAGCTGTGTTTAAAAGTAAAAATGGAGGTACCATTCAATCCAGCAGCCGCACCATTGGACCTCTCACCTGAGAAGACAAGAATCGAGAAGACACAGGCCGCAAAAGCTGCAGTGCAGACTTATTCACAATAGCCATGACAGTGAAGCAATCAAATATCCAACAAGAGGTGAATGGATAAAGAAGAAGTGGTCCATGTACACAATGGAATATTAGCCATGGAAAACAATGAACCATTGCTCTTTGAGGCACCACAAATGGGTCTGGAGATAATCACGAAACATGAGGTAGCTCGGAAACCAAAGACCTGTATTCTATGATATCACTTATAGGCGTTATCTAATAACTGACACAAATGAATATATTTCCACAGAGAAAGACACTCACAGACTTAGAAAACAAACTATGCTCATCTAAAAGGAAAGGTGGGGGGAATGGATAAGTTAAGATTAGTGTTGCTCTATGTATACAAACACATAGTATATACATATCTCAAAAAGACCGACCATGGAGCAAGGGAGGTCTGTGGAACCCTCTGTAACATTTTACATGGGAAGAGGATCTGTACTTGAATAGACATATATAATGTACAAATGAACCAGATTGTGTACACCTAGGACAGACAATATTCGAAGCTTTACCAAAATTAAAAAAAATTTAAAACCAAGAAGAAATAATGAGACATAAACTTATGGGGGTTTCTCCAGGCACATTCCAATTTAATTTACAACCTAGGAACACGACTTCCAGAAAGGCTCTGCTGCCCTAGTACCCAGATTTGGGAGTGGAGAAATGCTGCCTGCTTGAGGCCACTTCCCACAACAGCAGCTTTAAACCCATTGCTAAGGGTCACTAAATATTCACCAAACTTGCAGTTCGGGAAATGACACCTGCTCTCTAAAAAAATTCTGAGGTGGAAAATCGACCAAAAATTTCAAAATAGGGCAACCTTCCAAGAAGACAATTTCAAGAAATATATTGTACTCCCAACTGTTTCCTTTTTTTTAACAGAAAAGAAAACGGTGGAGAAACATGATGAGTTTTACGAATTTTCAAAGACATGCAAACCCAAATTACAAAACCCTATCAGCACACAGCAGCCAGTAGGGCCATTAGCATAAAGGCAGCAAACAATAAATGCTAAATCGATTGTGGAGAAATGCATACCCTCGATTCTAAGGGGGACGTGGTAAGAGCCATTAATGAAAACACAAAGAAGGTGCTTTGAAAAGGGAAACACGGTGCTACCAGTCAATCAATCACACCCACTGCTGGGCCTATCAACTGAGAAAATGAGAATCAAAAAGTCACAGGCTGGCAATCCTGCACTCCAACAATATTTACCATAGCCAACACTTGGAAGCAATGAAAATGTCCATCAACCGAGGAATGCGCAAAGTAGAAGTGGTCCACGTGCACACTGGGGAATTACTCCAATAAAAACTAAAAATTAAATTTAAAAATCCAACAAAAGTAAGGAGACATCAGCTTGTGTGGGTTTGTCCGGGCACACTCCACTCTAATTTATAACCGAGAAACACCACAGGCCGCAAGGGCTTTTCCCTAGTTACCATGGTGGGGACATAGAAAGGCTGCCGCCCTCTGGCATTTACCTGCAAAAGCAGCTTTAAAGCCTGTGCTAATGGTCATTTCTTAGGAACAAGTACTGCAGAACTGTAAATGAAACCTGCCCTCAAAATGTCTTGAGGGAGGTAATGGCCAAAACATTTCAAAATTTGACACATACTTTAAGAGAACACTTTGAAGAACTAAGGGGTAATCACAGGTTGAAAAATAAAAAGGACATGCCTTAAAGCTCAATTTCAACGGATTATGAGGCACAGGCGAATTCAACCACAAAGAGGTATCAGCTCACACTTGTCAGAATAACCATCAGCAAGGAAACTACAAACAATAAATGCTGAAGGTGTTGTGGAGAAATGCATACCCTCAACTTCAAGTGGGACATAACTTGAAAAGGGCCACGAATGAGAACAGAATGGAGGTGCCTTAAAAAGGTAAACATTGAGCTACCGTATGATCCAGCAGGCCCACTCCTCGACCTATAATCTAAGAAGAAAGAATTGGAAAGACACAGGCAGGCAAATCTGCATGGCACAGTATTACAATAGCCAAGATATGGAAGTAACCAAAAAGTCCACCAACAGATGGGTGGACAAAGAAGAACTCCTCCATGTACAGATGGAATATTCGCTAGTGAAAAAAATGAAACAATGCCATTTGCAGCACCATACATGAGTCTAGACGTAATCACGCCACCTGTAGTCAGTGAGAAAGCAAAAGACACATATCCTATCATATCACTTTTAGGAGTTACTTAAAAATTGATACCAATGAAGATATTTCCACAGAGAAAGGCAATCACAGATTCATTAAAAAAACTTATGGTTCACCAAATAGAAAGGGATGAGGATTGGATACATTACCATATTGGGGTTAACAGAGATATACATACC
The DNA here is from genome assembly GCF_028021215.1 of Eschrichtius robustus. Taxonomy (NCBI): domain Eukaryota; kingdom Metazoa; phylum Chordata; class Mammalia; order Artiodactyla; family Eschrichtiidae; genus Eschrichtius; species Eschrichtius robustus. The sequence continues at coordinate 75,701,102 of NC_090832.1, forward strand.
ATGTGAAATATATAATCACCAAAGACGTACGGAAGACCAGGAGAAGACTACTCAACATTGTGTCATAACCTACATGGGAAAAGGATGCGAGGAAGAATAGATACACGTATATGTGTGAAAGAACCACATCTTGCACACCTAGAACAAACAAACCATTGTAATCAAATTTGCTGGGATAAAAAATAAAAAGTAAATTACAATTATGAACAAGAAGTAATGAGACATAAACATAAAGTGCTTTTTTCCTGGCACATTCCATTCGAATTTACAACCTAGAACACCACTCCCATTAAGGCTCTGTTTCCCCAGTTACCAAATTTGGTAAAGGAGAAATGCTGCCACCTTGTGGCCGTTTCCTGCAAGAGCAGCTTTAAACTCACAGCTAATGGTCACTTAACATTCACAAGGACTCAGGGCTGTAAAGGACACCTGCCCTAAAAAATTGTGCTGAAGTAGGGAATGGACAAAAAAATTCAAAACAGGCAAATGTTTCAAGAAGAGAGTATGAGGAGTTAAGTTTTACTCACGCTCTTTTAAAAAAAAAGGAAAATGGATAAAAGCTCAACCTCAGGGAGTGTTAGACCCATGCAATCTAATCTACAAAAAGTTTCAACTTAGAGCAGTCGACTGACCATCAGCAAAATGTCTACAAACAATAAATGCTGACGGGGTTTTCAAGAACTGTATCCCCTCTACCTGCTGGTGAGACGTAAAGGGGTAACAGCCAATAATGAGAAGAGAAAGGAGCTGTGTTTAAAAGTAAAAATGGAGGTACCATTCAATCCAGCAGCCGCACCATTGGACCTCTCACCTGAGAAGACAAGAATCGAGAAGATACAGGCCGCAAAAGCTGCAGTGCAGACTTATTCACAATAGCCATGACAGTGAAGCAATCAAATATCCAACAAGAGGTGAATGGATAAAGAAGAAGTGGTCCATGTACACAATGGAATATTAGCCATGGAAAACAATGAACCATTGCTCTTTGAGGCACCACAAATGGGTCTGGAGATAATCACGAAACATGAGGTAGCTCGGAAACCAAAGACCTGTATTCTATGATATCACTTATAGGCGTTATCTAATAACTGACACAAATGAATATATTTCCACAGAGAAAGACACTCACAGACTTAGAAAACAAACTATGCTCATCTAAAAGGAAAGGTGGGGGGAATGGATAAGTTAAGATTAGTGTTGCTCTATGTATACAAACACATAGTATATACATATCTCAAAAAGACCGACGATGGAGCAAGGGAGGTCTGTGGAACCCTCTGTAACATTTTACATGGGAAGAGGATCTGTACTTGAATAGACATATATAATGTACAAATGAACCAGATTGTGTACACCTAGGACAGACAATATTCGAAGCTTTACCACAATTAAAAAAAAATTTAAAACCAAGAAGAAATAATGAGACATAAACTTATGGGGGTTTCTCCAGGCACATTCCAATTTAATTTACAACCTAGGAACACGACTTCCAGAAAGGCTCTGCTGCCCTAGTACCCAGATTTGGGAGTGGAGAAATGCTGCCTGCTTGAGGCCACTTCCCACAACAGCAGCTTTAAACCCATTGCTAAGGGTCACTAAATATTCACCAAACTTGCAGTTCGGGAAATGACACCTGCTCTCTAAAAAAATTCTGAGGTGGAAAATCGACCAAAAATTTCAAAATAGGGCAACCTTCCAAGAAGACAATTTCAAGAAATATATTGTACTCCCAACTGTTTCCTTTTTTTTAACAGAAAAGAAAACGGTGGAGAAACATGATGAGTTTTACGAATTTTCAAAGACATGCAAACCCAAATTACAAAACCCTATCAGCACACAGCAGCCAGTAGGGCCATTAGCATAAAGGCAGCAAACAATAAATGCTAAATCGATTGTGGAGAAATGCATACCCTCGATTCTAAGGGGGACGTGGTAAGAGCCACTAATGAAAACACAAAGAAGGTGCTTTGAAAAGGGAAACACGGTGCTACCAGTCAATCAGTCACACCCACTGCTGGGCCTATCAACTGAGAAAATGAGAATCAAAAAGTCACAGGCTGGCAATCCTGCACTCCAACAATATTTACCATAGCCAACACTTGGAAGCAATGAAAATGTCCATCAACCGAGGAATGCGCAAAGTAGAAGTGGTCCACGTGCACACTGGGGAATTACTCCAATAAAAACTAAAAATTAAATTTAAAAATCCAACAAAAGTAAGGAGACATCAGCTTGTGTGGGTTTGTCCGGGCACACTCCACTCTAATTTATAACCGAGAAACACCACAGGCCGCAAGGGCTTTTCCCTAGTTACCATGGTGGGGACATAGAAAGGCTGCCGCCCTCTGGCATTTACCTGCAAAAGCAGCTTTAAAGCCTGTGCTAATGGTCATTTCTTAGGAACAAGTACTGCAGAACTGTAAATGAAACCTGCCCTCAAAATGTCTTGAGGGAGGTAATGGCCAAAACATTTCAAAATTTGACACATACTTTAAGAGAACACTTTGAAGAATTAAGGGGTAATCACAGGTTGAAAAATAAAAAGGACATGCCTTAAAGCTCAATTTCAACGGATTATGAGGCACAGGCAAATTCAACCACAAAGAGGTATCAGCTCACACTTGTCAGAATAACCATCAGCAAGGAAACTACAAACAATAAATGCTGAAGGTGTTGTGGAGAAATGCATACCCTCAACTTCAAGTGGGACATAACTTGAAAAGGGCCACGAATGAGAACAGAATGGAGGTGCCTTAAAAAGGTAAACATTGAGCTACCGTATGATCCAGCAGGCCCACTCCTCGACCTATAATCTAAGAAGAAAGAATTGGAAAGACACAGGCAGGCAAATCTGCATGGCACAGTATTACAATAGCCAAGATATGGAAGTAACCAAAAAGTCCACCAACAGATGGGTGGACAAAGAAGAACTCCTCCATGTACAGATGGAATATTCGCTAGTGAAAAAAATGAAACAATGCCATTTGCAGCACCATACATGAGTCTAGACGTAATCACGCCACCTGTAGTCAGTGAGAAAGCAAAAGACACATATCCTATCATATCACTTTTAGGAGTTACTTAAAAATTGATACCAATGAAGATATTTCCACAGAGAAAGGCAATCACAGATTCATTAAAAAAACTTATGGTTCACCAAATAGAAAGGGATGAGGATTGGATACATTACCATATTGGGGTTAACAGAGATATACATACCATGTGAAATATATAATCACCAAAGACGTACGGAAGACCAGGAGAAGACTACTCAACATTGTGTCATAACCTACATGGGAAAAGGATGCGAGGAAGAATAGATACACGTATATGTGTGAAAGAACCACATCTTGCACACCTAGAACAAACAAACCATTGTAATCAAATTTGCTGGGATAAAAAATAAAAAGTAAATTACAATTATGAACAAGAAGTAATGAGACATAAACATAAAGTGCTTTTTTCCTGGCACATTCCATTCGAATTTACAACCTAGAACACCACTCCCATTAAGGCTCTGTTTCCCCAGTTACCAAATTTGGTAAAGGAGAAATGCTGCCACCTTGTGGCCGTTTCCTGCAAGAGCAGCTTTAAACTCACAGCTAATGGTCACTTAACATTCACAAGGACTCAGGGCTGTAAAGGACACCTGCCCTAAAAAATTGTGCTGAAGTAGGGAATGGACAAAAAAATTCAAAACAGGCAAATGTTTCAAGAAGAGAGTATGAGGAGTTAAGTTTTACTCACGCTCTTTTAAAAAAAAAGGAAAATGGATAAAAGCTCAACCTCAGGGAGTGTTAGACCCATGCAATCTAATCTACAAAAAGTTTCAACTTAGACCAGTCGACTGACCATCAGCAAAATGTCTACAAACAATAAATGCTGACGGGGTTTTCAAGAACTGTATCCCCTCTACCTGCTGGTGAGACGTAAAGGGGTAACAGCCAATAATGAGAAGAGAAAGGAGCTGTGTTTAAAAGTAAAAATGGAGGTACCATTCAATCCAGCAGCCGCACCATTGGACCTCTCACCTGAGAAGACAAGAATCGAGAAGACACAGGCCGCAAAAGCTGCAGTGCAGACTTATTCACAATAGCCATGACAGTGAAGCAATCAAATATCCAACAAGAGGTGAATGGATAAAGAAGAAGTGGTCCATGTACACAATGGAATATTAGCCATGGAAAACAATGAACCATTGCTCTTTGAGGCACCACAAATGGGTCTGGAGATAATCACGAAACATGAGGTAGCTCGGAAACCAAAGACCTGTATTCTATGATATCACTTATAGGCGTTATCTAATAACTGACACAAATGAATATATTTCCACAGAGAAAGACACTCACAGACTTAGAAAACAAACTATGCTCATCTAAAAGGAAAGGTGGGGGGAATGGATAAGTTAAGATTAGTGTTGCTCTATGTATACAAACACATAGTATATACATATCTCAAAAAGACCGACCATGGAGCAAGGGAGGTCTGTGGAACCCTCTGTAACATTTTACATGGGAAGAGGATCTGTACTTGAATAGACATATATAATGTACAAATGAACCAGATTGTGTACACCTAGGACAGACAATATTCGAAGCTTTACCACAATTAAAAAAAAATTTAAAACCAAGAAGAAATAATGAGACATAAACTTATGGGGGTTTCTCCAGGCACATTCCAATTTAATTTACAACCTAGGAACACGACTTCCAGAAAGGCTCTGCTGCCCTAGTACCCAGATTTGGGAGTGGAGAAATGCTGCCTGCTTGAGGCCACTTCCCACAACAGCAGCTTTAAACCCATTGCTAAGGGTCACTAAATATTCACCAAACTTGCAGTTCGGGAAATGACACCTGCTCTCTAAAAAAATTCTGAGGTGGAAAATCGACCAAAAATTTCAAAATAGGGCAACCTTCCAAGAAGACAATTTCAAGAAATATATTGTACTCCCAACTGTTTCCTTTTTTTTAACAGAAAAGAAAACGGTGGAGAAACATGATGAGTTTTACGAATTTTCAAAGACATGCAAACCCAAATTACAAAACCCTATCAGCACACAGCAGCCAGTAGGGCCATTAGCATAAAGGCAGCAAACAATAAATGCTAAATCGATTGTGGAGAAATGCATACCCTCGATTCTAAGGGGGACGTGGTAAGAGCCACTAATGAAAACACAAAGAAGGTGCTTTGAAAAGGGAAACACGGTGCTACCAGTCAATCAGTCACACCCACTGCTGGGCCTATCAACTGAGAAAATGAGAATCAAAAAGTCACAGGCTGGCAATCCTGCACTCCAACAATATTTACCATAGCCAACACTTGGAAGCAATGAAAATGTCCATCAACCGAGGAATGCGCAAAGTAGAAGTGGTCCACGTGCACACTGGGGAATTACTCCAATAAAAACTAAAAATTAAATTTAAAAATCCAACAAAAGTAAGGAGACATCAGCTTGTGTGGGTTTGTCCGGGCACACTCCACTCTAATTTATAACCGAGAAACACCACAGGCCGCAAGGGCTTTTCCCTAGTTACCATGGTGGGGACATAGAAAGGCTGCCGCCCTCTGGCATTTACCTGCAAAAGCAGCTTTAAAGCCTGTGCTAATGGTCATTTCTTAGGAACAAGTACTGCAGAACTGTAAATGAAACCTGCCCTCAAAATGTCTTGAGGGAGGTAATGGCCAAAACATTTCAAAATTTGACACATACTTTAAGAGAACACTTTGAAGAATTAAGGGGTAATCACAGGTTGAAAAATAAAAAGGACATGCCTTAAAGTTCAATTTCAACGGATTATGAGGCACAGGCAAATTCAACCACAAAGAGGTATCAGCTCACACTTGTCAGAATAACCATCAGCAAGGAAACTACAAACAATAAATGCTGAAGGTGTTGTGGAGAAATGCATACCCTCAACTTCAAGTGGGACATAACTTGAAAAGGGCCACGAATGAGAACAGAATGGAGGTGCCTTAAAAAGGTAAACATTGAGCTACCGTATGATCCAGCAGGCCCACTCCTCGACCTATAATCTAAGAAGAAAGAATTGGAAAGACACAGGCAGGCAAATCTGCATGGCACAGTATTACAATAGCCAAGATATGGAAGTAACCAAAAAGTCCACCAACAGATGGGTGGACAAAGAAGAACTCCTCCATGTACAGATGGAATATTCGCTAGTGAAAAAAATGAAACAATGCCATTTGCAGCACCATACATGAGTCTAGACGTAATCACGCCACCTGTAGTCAGTGAGAAAGCAAAAGACACATATCCTATCATATCACTTTTAGGAGTTACTTAAAAATTGATACCAATGAAGATATTTCCACAGAGAAAGGCAATCACAGATTCATTAAAAAAACTTATGGTTCACCAAATAGAAAGGGATGAGGATTGGATACATTACCATATTGGGGTTAACAGAGATATACATACCATGTGAAATATATAATCACCAAAGACGTACGGAAGACCAGGAGAAGACTACTCAACATTGTGTCATAACCTACATGGGAAAAGGATGCGAGGAAGAATAGATACACGTATATGTGTGAAAGAACCACATCTTGCACACCTAGAACAAACAAACCATTGTAATCAAATTTGCTGGGATAAAAAATAAAAAGTAAATTACAATTATGAACAAGAAGTAATGAGACATAAACATAAAGTGCTTTTTTCCTGGCACATTCCATTCGAATTTACAACCTAGAACACCACTCCCATTAAGGCTCTGTTTCCCCAGTTACCAAATTTGGTAAAGGAGAAATGCTGCCACCTTGTGGCCGTTTCCTGCAAGAGCAGCTTTAAACTCACAGCTAATGGTCACTTAACATTCACAAGGACTCAGGGCTGTAAAGGACACCTGCCCTAAAAAATTGTGCTGAAGTAGGGAATGGACAAAAAAATTCAAAACAGGCAAATGTTTCAAGAAGAGAGTATGAGGAGTTAAGTTTTACTCACGCTCTTTTAAAAAAAAAGGAAAATGGATAAAAGCTCAACCTCAGGGAGTGTTAGACCCATGCAATCTAATCTACAAAAAGTTTCAACTTAGAGCAGTCGACTGACCATCAGCAAAATGTCTACAAACAATAAATGCTGACGGGGTTTTCAAGAACTGTATCCCCTCTACCTGCTGGTGAGACGTAAAGGGGTAACAGCCAATAATGAGAAGAGAAAGGAGCTGTGTTTAAAAGTAAAAATGGAGGTACCATTCAATCCAGCAGCCGCACCATTGGACCTCTCACCTGAGAAGACAAGAATCGAGAAGACACAGGCCGCAAAAGCTGCAGTGCAGACTTATTCACAATAGCCATGACAGTGAAGCAATCAAATATCCAACAAGAGGTGAATGGATAAAGAAGAAGTGGTCCATGTACACAATGGAATATTAGCCATGGAAAACAATGAACCATTGCTCTTTGAGGCACCACAAATGGGTCTGGAGATAATCACGAAACATGAGGTAGCTCGGAAACCAAAGACCTGTATTCTATGATATCACTTATAGGCGTTATCTAATAACTGACACAAATGAATATATTTCCACAGAGAAAGACACTCACAGACTTAGAAAACAAACTATGCTCATCTAAAAGGAAAGGTGGGGGGAATGGATAAGTTAAGATTAGTGTTGCTCTATGTATACAAACACATAGTATATACATATCTCAAAAAGACCGACGATGGAGCAAGGGAGGTCTGTGGAACCCTCTGTAACATTTTACATGGGAAGAGGATCTGTACTTGAATAGACATATATAATGTACAAATGAACCAGATTGTGTACACCTAGGACAGACAATATTCGAAGCTTTACCACAATTAAAAAAAAATTTAAAACCAAGAAGAAATAATGAGACATAAACTTATGGGGGTTTCTCCAGGCACATTCCAATTTAATTTACAACCTAGGAACACGACTTCCAGAAAGGCTCTGCTGCCCTAGTACCCAGATTTGGGAGTGGAGAAATGCTGCCTGCTTGAGGCCACTTCCCACAACAGCAGCTTTAAACCCATTGCTAAGGGTCACTAAATATTCACCAAACTTGCAGTTCGGGAAATGACACCTGCTCTCTAAAAAAATTCTGAGGTGGAAAATCGACCAAAAATTTCAAAATAGGGCAACCTTCCAAGAAGACAATTTCAACAAATATATTGTACTCCCAACTGTTTCCTTTTTTTTAACAGAAAAGAAAACGGTGGAGAAACATGATGAGTTTTACGAATTTTCAAAGACATGCAAACCCAAATTACAAAACCCTATCAGCACACAGCAGCCAGTAGGGCCATTAGCATAAAGGCAGCAAACAATAAATGCTAAATCGATTGTGGAGAAATGCATACCCTCGATTCTAAGGGGGACGTGGTAAGAGCCACTAATGAAAACACAAAGAAGGTGCTTTGAAAAGGGAAACACGGTGCTACCAGTCAATCAATCACACCCACTGCTGGGCCTATCAACTGAGAAAATGAGAATCAAAAAGTCACAGGCTGGCAATCCTGCACTCCAACAATATTTACCATAGCCAACACTTGGAAGCAATGAAAATGTCCATCAACCGAGGAATGCGCAAAGTAGAAGTGGTCCACGTGCACACTGGGGAATTACTCCAATAAAAACTAAAAATTAATTTTAAAAATCCAACAAAAGTAAGGAGACATCAGCTTGTGTGGGTTTGTCCGGGCACACTCCACTCTAATTTATAACCGAGAAACACCACAGGCCGCAAGGGCTTTTCCCTAGTTACCATGGTGGGGACATAGAAAGGCTGCCGCCCTCTGGCATTTACCTGCAAAAGCAGCTTTAAAGCCTGTGCTAATGGTCATTTCTTAGGAACAAGTACTGCAGAACTGTAAATGAAACCTGCCCTCAAAATGTCTTGAGGGAGGTAATGGCCAAAACATTTCAAAATTTGACACATACTTTAAGAGAACACTTTGAAGAACTAAGGGGTAATCACAGGTTGAAAAATAAAAAGGACATGCCTTAAAGCTCAATTTCAACGGATTATGAGGCACAGGCGAATTCAACCACAAAGAGGTATCAGCTCACACTTGTCAGAATAACCATCAGCAAGGAAACTACAAACAATAAATGCTGAAGGTGTTGTGGAGAAATGCATACCCTCAACTTCAAGTGGGACATAACTTGAAAAGGGCCACGAATGAGAACAGAATGGAGGTGCCTTAAAAAGGTAAACATTGAGCTACCGTATGATCCAGCAGGCCCACTCCTCGACCTATAATCTAAGAAGAAAGAATTGGAAAGACACAGGCAGGCAAATCTGCATGGCACAGTATTACAATAGCCAAGATATGGAAGTAACCAAAAAGTCCACCAACAGATGGGTGGACAAAGAAGAACTCCTCCATGTACAGATGGAATATTCGCTAGTGAAAAAAATGAAACAATGCCATTTGCAGCACCATACATGAGTCTAGACGTAATCACGCCACCTGTAGTCAGTGAGAAAGCAAAAGACACATATCCTATCATATCACTTTTAGGAGTTACTTAAAAATTGATACCAATGAAGATATTTCCACAGAGAAAGGCAATCACAGATTCATTAAAAAAACTTATGGTTCACCAAATAGAAAGGGATGAGGATTGGATACATTACCATATTGGGGTTAACAGAGATATACATACCATGTGAAATATATAATCACCAAAGACGTACGGAAGACCAGGAGAAGACTACTCAACATTGTGTCATAACCTACATGGGAAAAGGATGCGAGGAAGAATAGATACACGTATATGTGTGAAAGAACCACATCTTGCACACCTAGAACAAACAAACCATTGTAATCAAATTTGCTGGGATAAAAAATAAAAAGTAAATTACAATTATGAACAAGAAGTAATGAGACATAAACATAAAGTGCTTTTTTCCTGGCACATTCCATTCGAATTTACAACCTAGAACACCACTCCCATTAAGGCTCTGTTTCCCCAGTTACCAAATTTGGTAAAGGAGAAATGCTGCCACCTTGTGGCCGTTTCCTGCAAGAGCAGCTTTAAACTCACAGCTAATGGTCACTTAACATTCACAAGGACTCAGGGCTGTAAAGGACACCTGCCCTAAAAAATTGTGCTGAAGTAGGGAATGGACAAAAAAATTCAAAACAGGCAAATGTTTCAAGAAGAGAGTATGAGGAGTTAAGTTTTACTCACGCTCTTTTAAAAAAAAAGGAAAATGGATAAAAGCTCAACCTCAGGGAGTGTTAGACCCATGCAATCTAATCTACAAAAAGTTTCAACTTAGAGCAGTCGACTGACCATCAGCAAAATGTCTACAAACAATAAATGCTGACGGGGATTTCAAGAACTGTATCCCCTCTACCTGCTGGTGAGACGTAAAGGGGTAACAGCCAATAATGAGAAGAGAAAGGAGCTGTGTTTAAAAGTAAAAATGGAGGTACCATTCAATCCAGCAGCCGCACCATTGGACCTCTCACCTGAGAAGACAAGAATCGAGAAGACACAGGCCGCAAAAGCTGCAGTGCAGACTTATTCACAATAGCCATGACAGTGAAGCAATCAAATATCCAACAAGAGGTGAATGGATAAAGAAGAAGTGGTCCATGTACACAATGGAATATTAGCCATGGAAAACAATGAACCATTGCTCTTTGAGGCACCACAAATGGGTCTGGAGATAATCACGAAACATGAGGTAGCTCGGAAACCAAAGACCTGTATTCTATGATATCACTTATAGGCGTTATCTAATAACTGACACAAATGAATATATTTCCACAGAGAAAGACACTCACAGACTTAGAAAACAAACTATGCTCATCTAAAAGGAAAGGTGGGGGGAATGGATAAGTTAAGATTAGTGTTGCTCTATGTATACAAACACATAGTATATACATATCTCAAAAAGACCGACCATGGAGCAAGGGAGGTCTGTGGAACCCTCTGTAACATTTTACATGGGAAGAGGATCTGTACTTGAATAGACATATATAATGTACAAATGAACCAGATTGTGTACACCTAGGACAGACAATATTCGAAGCTTTACCACAATTAAAAAAAAATTTAAAACCAAGAAGAAATAATGAGACATAAACTTATGGGGGTTTCTCCAGGCACATTCCAATTTAATTTACAACCTAGGAACACGACTTCCAGAAAGGCTCTGCTGCCCTAGTACCCAGATTTGGGAGTGGAGAAATGCTGCCTGCTTGAGGCCACTTCCCACAACAGCAGCTTTAAACCCATTGCTAAGGGTCACTAAATATTCACCAAACTTGCAGTTCGGGAAATGACACCTGCTCTCTAAAAAAATTCTGAGGTGGAAAATCGACCAAAAATTTCAAAATAGGGCAACCTTCCAAGAAGACAATTTCAAGAAATATATTGTACTCCCAACTGTTTCCTTTTTTTTAACAGAAAAGAAAACGGTGGAGAAACATGATGAGTTTTACGAATTTTCAAAGACATGCAAACCCAAATTACAAAACCCTATCAGCACACAGCAGCCAGTAGGGCCATTAGCATAAAGGCAGCAAACAATAAATGCTAAATCGATTGTGGAGAAATGCATACCCTCGATTCTAAGGGGGACGTGGTAAGAGCCACTAATGAAAACACAAAGAAGGTGCTTTGAAAAGGGAAACACGGTGCTACCAGTCAATCAATCACACCCACTGCTGGGCCTATCAACTGAGAAAATGAGAATCAAAAAGTCACAGGCTGGCAATCCTGCACTCCAACAATATTTACCATAGCCAACACTTGGAAGCAATGAAAATGTCCATCAACCGAGGAATGCGCAAAGTAGAAGTGGTCCACGTGCACACTGGGGAATTACTCCAATAAAAACTAAAAATTAATTTTAAAAATCCAACAAAAGTAAGGAGACATCAGCTTGTGTGGGTTTGTCCGGGCACACTCCACTCTAATTTATAACCGAGAAACACCACAGGCCGCAAGGGCTTTTCCCTAGTTACCATGGTGGGGACATAGAAAGGCTGCCGCCCTCTGGCATTTACCTGCAAAAGCAGCTTTAAAGCCTGTGCTAATGGTCATTTCTTAGGAACAAGTACTGCAGAACTGTAAATGAAACCTGCCCTCAAAATGTCTTGAGGGAGGTAATGGCCAAAACATTTCAAAATTTGACACATACTTTAAGAGAACACTTTGAAGAACTAAGGGGTAATCACAGGTTGAAAAATAAAAAGGACATGCCTTAAAGCTCAATTTCAACGGATTATGAGGCACAGGCGAATTCAACCACAAAGAGGTATCAGCTCACACTTGTCAGAATAACCATCAGCAAGGAAACTACAAACAATAAATGCTGAAGGTGTTGTGGAGAAATGCATACCCTCAACTTCAAGTGGGACATAACTTGAAAAGGGCCACGAATGAGAACAGAATGGAGGTGCCTTAAAAAGGTAAACATTGAGCTACCGTATGATCCAGCAGGCCCACTCCTCGACCTATAATCTAAGAAGAAAGAATTGGAAAGACACAGGCAGGCAAATCTGCATGGCACAGTATTACAATAGCCAAGATATGGAAGTAACCAAAAAGTCCACCAACAGATGGGTGGACAAAGAAGAACTCCTCCATGTACAGATGGAATATTCGCTAGTGAAAAAAATGAAACAATGCCATTTGCAGCACCATACATGAGTCTAGACGTAATCACGCCACCTGTAGTCAGTGAGAAAGCAAAAGACACATATCCTATCATATCACTTTTAGGAGTTACTTAAAAATTGATACCAATGAAGATATTTCCACAGAGAAAGGCAATCACAGATTCATTAAAAAAACTTATGGTTCACCAAATAGAAAGGGATGAGGATTGGATACATTACCATATTGGGGTTAACAGAGATATACATACCATGTGAAATATATAATCACCAAAGACGTACGGAAGACCAGGAGAAGACTACTCAACATTGTGTCATAACCTACATGGGAAAAGGATGCGAGGAAGAATAGATACACGTATATGTGTGAAAGAACCACATCTTGCACACCTAGAACAAACAAACCATTGTAATCAAATTTGCTGGGATAAAAAATAAAAAGTAAATTACAATTATGAACAAGAAGTAATGAGACATAAACATAAAGTGCTTTTTTCCTGGCACATTCCATTCGAATTTACAACCTAGAACACCACTCCCATTAAGGCTCTGTTTCCCCAGTTACCAAATTTGGTAAAGGAGAAATGCTGCCACCTTGTGGCCGTTTCCTGCAAGAGCAGCTTTAAACTCACAGCTAATGGTCACTTAACATTCACAAGGACTCAGGGCTGTAAAGGACACCTGCCCTAAAAAATTGTGCTGAAGTAGGGAATGGACAAAAAAATTCAAAACAGGCAAATGTTTCAAGAAGAGAGTATGAGGAGTTAAGTTTTACTCACGCTCTTTTAAAAAAAAAGGAAAATGGATAAAAGCTCAACCTCAGGGAGTGTTAGACCCATGCAATCTAATCTACAAAAAGTTTCAACTTAGAGCAGTCGACTGACCATCAGCAAAATGTCTACAAACAATAAATGCTGACGGGGTTTTCAAGAACTGTATCCCCTCTACCTGCTGGTGAGACGTAAAGGGGTAACAGCCAATAATGAGAAGAGAAAGGAGCTGTGTTTAAAAGTAAAAATGGAGGTACCATTCAATCCAGCAGCCGCACCATTGGACCTCTCACCTGAGAAGACAAGAATCGAGAAGACACAGGCCGCAAAAGCTGCAGTGCAGACTTATTCACAATAGCCATGACAGTGAAGCAATCAAATATCCAACAAGAGGTGAATGGATAAAGAAGAAGTGGTCCATGTACACAATGGAATATTAGCCATGGAAAACAATGAACCATTGCTCTTTGAGGCACCACAAATGGGTCTGGAGATAATCACGAAACATGAGGTAGCTCGGAAACCAAAGACCTGTATTCTATGATATCACTTATAGGCGTTATCTAATAACTGACACAAATGAATATATTTCCACAGAGAAAGACACTCACAGACTTAGAAAACAAACTATGCTCATCTAAAAGGAAAGGTGGGGGGAATGGATAAGTTAAGATTAGTGTTGCTCTATGTATACAAACACATAGTATATACATATCTCAAAAAGACCGACCATGGAGCAAGGGAGGTCTGTGGAACCCTCTGTAACATTTTACATGGGAAGAGGATCTGTACTTGAATAGACATATATAATGTACAAATGAACCAGATTGTGTACACCTAGGACAGACAATATTCGAAGCTTTACCACAATTAAAAAAAAATTTAAAACCAAGAAGAAATAATGAGACATAAACTTATGGGGGTTTCTCCAGGCACATTCCAATTTAATTTACAACCTAGGAACACGACTTCCAGAAAGGCTCTGCTGCCCTAGTACCCAGATTTGGGAGTGGAGAAATGCTGCCTGCTTGAGGCCACTTCCCACAACAGCAGCTTTAAACCCATTGCTAAGGGTCACTAAATATTCACCAAACTTGCAGTTCGGGAAATGACACCTGCTCTCTAAAAAAATTCTGAGGTGGAAAATCGACCAAAAATTTCAAAATAGGGCAACCTTCCAAGAAGACAATTTCAAGAAATATATTGTACTCCCAACTGTTTCCTTTTTTTTAACAGAAAAGAAAACGGTGGAGAAACATGATGAGTTTTACGAATTTTCAAAGACATGCAAACCCAAATTACAAAACCCTATCAGCACACAGCAGCCAGTAGGGCCATTAGCATAAAGGCAGCAAACAATAAATGCTAAATCGATTGTGGAGAAATGCATACCCTCGATTCTAAGGGGGACGTGGTAAGAGCCACTAATGAAAACACAAAGAAGGTGCTTTGAAAAGGGAAACACGGTGCTACCAGTCAATCAGTCACACCCACTGCTGGGCCTATCAACTGAGAAAATGAGAATCAAAAAGTCACAGGCTGGCAATCCTGCACTCCAACAATATTTACCATAGCCAACACTTGGAAGCAATGAAAATGTCCATCAACCGAGGAATGCGCAAAGTAGAAGTGGTCCACGTGCACACTGGGGAATTACTCCAATAAAAACTAAAAATTAAATTTAAAAATCCAACAAAAGTAAGGAGACATCAGCTTGTGTGGGTTTGTCCGGGCACACTCCACTCTAATTTATAACCGAGAAACACCACAGGCCGCAAGGGCTTTTCCCTAGTTACCATGGTGGGGACATAGAAAGGCTGCCGCCCTCTGGCATTTACCTGCAAAAGCAGCTTTAAAGCCTGTGCTAATGGTCATTTCTTAGGAACAAGTACTGCAGAACTGTAAATGAAACCTGCCCTCAAAATGTCTTGAGGGAGGTAATGGCCAAAACATTTCAAAATTTGACACATACTTTAAGAGAACACTTTGAAGAACTAAGGGGTAATCACAGGTTGAAAAATAAAAAGGACATGCCTTAAAGCTCAATTTCAACGGATTATGAGGCACAGGCAAATTCAACCACAAAGAGGTATCAGCTCACACTTGTCAGAATAACCATCAGCAAGGAAACTACAAACAATAAATGCTGAAGGTGTTGTGGAGAAATGCATACCCTCAACTTCAAGTGGGACATAACTTGAAAAGGGCCACGAATGAGAACAGAATGGAGGTGCCTTAAAAAGGTAAACATTGAGCTACCGTATGATCCAGCAGGCCCACTCCTCGACCTATAATCTAAGAAGAAAGAATTGGAAAGACACAGGCAGGCAAATCTGCATGGCACAGTATTACAATAGCCAAGATATGGAAGTAACCAAAAAGTCCACCAACAGATGGGTGGACAAAGAAGAACTCCTCCATGTACAGATGGAATATTCGCTAGTGAAAAAAATGAAACAATGCCATTTGCAGCACCATACATGAGTCTAGACGTAATCACGCCACCTGTAGTCAGTGAGAAAGCAAAAGACACATATCCTATCATATCACTTTTAGGAGTTACTTAAAAATTGATACCAATGAAGATATTTCCACAGAGAAAGGCAATCACAGATTCATTAAAAAAACTTATGGTTCACCAAATAGAAAGGGATGAGGATTGGATACATTACCATATTGGGGTTAACAGAGATATACATACCATGTGAAATATATAATCACCAAAGACGTACGGAAGACCAGGAGAAGACTACTCAACATTGTGTCATAACCTACATGGGAAAAGGATGCGAGGAAGAATAGATACACGTATATGTGTGAAAGAACCACATCTTGCACACCTAGAACAAACAAACCATTGTAATCAAATTTGCTGGGATAAAAAATAAAAAGTAAATTACAATTATGAACAAGAAGTAATGAGACATAAACATAAAGTGCTTTTTTCCTGGCACATTCCATTCGAATTTACAACCTAGAACACCACTCCCATTAAGGCTCTGTTTCCCCAGTTACCAAATTTGGTAAAGGAGAAATGCTGCCACCTTGTGGCCGTTTCCTGCAAGAGCAGCTTTAAACTCACAGCTAATGGTCACTTAACATTCACAAGGACTCAGGGCTGTAAAGGACACCTGCCCTAAAAAATTGTGCTGAAGTAGGGAATGGACAAAAAAATTCAAAACAGGCAAATGTTTCAAGAAGAGAGTATGAGGAGTTAAGTTTTACTCACGCTCTTTTAAAAAAAAAGGAAAATGGATAAAAGCTCAACCTCAGGGAGTGTTAGACCCATGCAATCTAATCTACAAAAAGTTTCAACTTAGACCAGTCGACTGACCATCAGCAAAATGTCTACAAACAATAAATGCTGACGGGGTTTTCAAGAACTGTATCCCCTCTACCTGCTGGTGAGACGTAAAGGGGTAACAGCCAATAATGAGAAGAGAAAGGAGCTGTGTTTAAAAGTAAAAATGGAGGTACCATTCAATCCAGCAGCCGCACCATTGGACCTCTCACCTGAGAAGACAAGAATCGAGAAGACACAGGCCGCAAAAGCTGCAGTGCAGACTTATTCACAATAGCCATGACAGTGAAGCAATCAAATATCCAACAAGAGGTGAATGGATAAAGAAGAAGTGGTCCATGTACACAATGGAATATTAGCCATGGAAAACAATGAACCATTGCTCTTTGAGGCAACACAAATGGGTCTGGAGATAATCACGAAACATGAGGTAGCTCGGAAACCAAAGACCTGTATTCTATGATATCACTTATAGGCGTTATCTAATAACTGACACAAATGAATATATTTCCACAGAGAAAGACACTCACAGACTTAGAAAACAAACTATGCTCATCTAAAAGGAAAGGTGGGGGGAATGGATAAGTTAAGATTAGTGTTGCTCTATGTATACAAACACATAGTATATACATATCTCAAAAAGACCGACCATGGAGCAAGGGAGGTCTGTGGAACCCTCTGTAACATTTTACATGGGAAGAGGATCTGTACTTGAATAGACATATATAATGTACAAATGAACCAGATTGTGTACACCTAGGACAGACAATATTCGAAGCTTTACCAAAATTAAAAAAAAAATTTAAAACCAAGAAGAAATAATGAGACATAAACTTATGGGGGTTTCTCCAGGCACATTCCAATTTAATTTACAACCTAGGAACACGACTTCCAGAAAGGCTCTGCTGCCCTAGTACCCAGATTTGGGAGTGGAGAAATGCTGCCTGCTTGAGGCCACTTCCCACAACAGCAGCTTTAAACCCATTGCTAAGGGTCACTAAATATTCACCAAACTTGCAGTTCGGGAAATGACACCTGCTCTCTAAAAAAATTCTGAGGTGGAAAATCGACCAAAAATTTCAAAATAGGGCAACCTTCCAAGAAGACAATTTCAACAAATATATTGTACTCCCAACTGTTTCCTTTTTTTTAACAGAAAAGAAAACGGTGGAGAAACATGATGAGTTTTACGAATTTTCAAAGACATGCAAACCCAAATTACAAAACTATATCAGCACACAGCAGCCAGTAGGGCCATTAGCATAAAGGCAGCAAACAATAAATGCTAAATCGATTGTGGAGAAATGCATACCCTCGATTCTAAGGGGGACGTGGTAAGAGCCACTAATGAAAACACAAAGAAGGTGCTTTGAAAAGGGAAACACGGTGCTACCAGTCAATCAATCACACCCACTGCTGGGCCTATCAACTGAGAAAATGAGAATCAAAAAGTCACAGGCTGGCAATCCTGCACTCCAACAATATTTACCATAGCCAACACTTGGAAGCAATGAAAATGTCCATCAACCGAGGAATGCGCAAAGTAGAAGTGGTCCACGTGCACACTGGGGAATTACTCCAATAAAAACTAAAAATTAAATTTAAAAATCCAACAAAAGTAAGGAGACATCAGCTTGTGTGGGTTTGTCCGGGCACACTCCACTCTAATTTATAACCGAGAAACACCACAGGCCGCAAGGGCTTTTCCCTAGTTACCATGGTGGGGACATAGAAAGGCTGCCGCCCTCTGGCATTTACCTGCAAAAGCAGCTTTAAAGCCTGTGCTAATGGTCATTTCTTAGGAACAAGTACTGCAGAACTGTAAATGAAACCTGCCCTCAAAATGTCTTGAGGGAGGTAATGGCCAAAACATTTCAAAATTTGACACATACTTTAAGAGAACACTTTGAAGAACTAAGGGGTAATCACAGGTTGAAAAATAAAAAGGACATGCCTTAAAGCTCAATTTCAACGGATTATGAGGCACAGGCAAATTCAACCACAAAGAGGTATCAGCTCACACTTGTCAGAATAACCATCAGCAAGGAAACTACAAACAATAAATGCTGAAGGTGTTGTGGAGAAATGCATACCCTCAACTTCAAGTGGGACATAACTTGAAAAGGGCCACGAATGAGAACAGAATGGAGGTGCCTTAAAAAGGTAAACATTGAGCTACCGTATGATCCAGCAGGCCCACTCCTCGACCTATAATCTAAGAAGAAAGAATTGGAAAGACACAGGCAGGCAAATCTGCATGGCACAGTATTACAATAGCCAAGATATGGAAGTAACCAAAAAGTCCACCAACAGATGGGTGGACAAAGAAGAACTCCTCCATGTACAGATGGAATATTCGCTAGTGAAAAAAATGAAACAATGCCATTTGCAGCACCATACATGAGTCTAGACGTAATCACGCCACCTGTAGTCAGTGAGAAAGCAAAAGACACATATCCTATCATATCACTTTTAGGAGTTACTTAAAAATTGATACCAATGAAGATATTTCCACAGAGAAAGGCAATCACAGATTCATTAAAAAAACTTATGGTTCACCAAATAGAAAGGGATGAGGATTGGATACATTACCATATTGGGGTTAACAGAGATATACATACCATGTGAAATATATAATCACCAAAGACGTACGGAAGACCAGGAGAAGACTACTCAACATTGTGTCATAACCTACATGGGAAAAGGATGCGAGGAAGAATAGATACACGTATATGTGTGAAAGAACCACATCTTGCACACCTAGAACAAACAAACCATTGTAATCAAATTTGCTGGGATAAAAAATAAAAAGTAAATTACAATTATGAACAAGAAGTAATGAGACATAAACATAAAGTGCTTTTTTCCTGGCACATTCCATTCGAATTTACAACCTAGAACACCACTCCCATTAAGGCTCTGTTTCCCCAGTTACCAAATTTGGTAAAGGAGAAATGCTGCCACCTTGTGGCCGTTTCCTGCAAGAGCAGCTTTAAACTCACAGCTAATGGTCACTTAACATTCACAAGGACTCAGGGCTGTAAAGGACACCTGCCCTAAAAAATTGTGCTGAAGTAGGGAATGGACAAAAAAATTCAAAACAGGCAAATGTTTCAAGAAGAGAGTATGAGGAGTTAAGTTTTACTCACGCTCTTTTAAAAAAAAAGGAAAATGGATAAAAGCTCAACCTCAGGGAGTGTTAGACCCATGCAATCTAATCTACAAAAAGTTTCAACTTAGACCAGTCGACTGACCATCAGCAAAATGTCTACAAACAATAAATGCTGACGGGGTTTTCAAGAACTGTATCCCCTCTACCTGCTGGTGAGACGTAAAGGGGTAACAGCCAATAATGAGAAGAGAAAGGAGCTGTGTTTAAAAGTAAAAATGGAGGTACCATTCAATCCAGCAGCCGCACCATTGGACCTCTCACCTGAGAAGACAAGAATCGAGAAGACACAGGCCGCAAAAGCTGCAGTGCAGACTTATTCACAATAGCCATGACAGTGAAGCAATCAAATATCCAACAAGAGGTGAATGGATAAAGAAGAAGTGGTCCATGTACACAATGGAATATTAGCCATGGAAAACAATGAACCATTGCTCTTTGAGGCAACACAAATGGGTCTGGAGATAATCACGAAACATGAGGTAGCTCGGAAACCAAAGACCTGTATTCTATGATATCACTTATAGGCGTTATCTAATAACTGACACAAATGAATATATTTCCACAGAGAAAGACACTCACAGACTTAGAAAACAAACTATGCTCATCTAAAAGGAAAGGTGGGGGGAATGGATAAGTTAAGATTAGTGTTGCTCTATGTATACAAACACATAGTATATACATATCTCAAAAAGACCGACCATGGAGCAAGGGAGGTCTGTGGAACCCTCTGTAACATTTTACATGGGAAGAGGATCTGTACTTGAATAGACATATATAATGTACAAATGAACCAGATTGTGTACACCTAGGACAGACAATATTCGAAGCTTTACCAAAATTAAAAAAAATTTAAAACCAAGAAGAAATAATGAGACATAAACTTATGGGGGTTTCTCCAGGCACATTCCAATTTAATTTACAACCTAGGAACACGACTTCCAGAAAGGCTCTGCTGGCCTAGTACCCAGATTTGGGAGTGGAGAAATGCTGCCTGCTTGAGGCCACTTCCCACAACAGCAGCTTTAAACCCATTGCTAAGGGTCACTAAATATTCACCAAACTTGCAGTTCGGGAAATGACACCTGCTCTCTAAAAAAATTCTGAGGTGGAAAATCGACCAAAAATTTCAAAATAGGGCAACCTTCCAAGAAGACAATTTCAAGAAATATATTGTACTCCCAACTGTTTCCTTTTTTTTAACAGAAAAGAAAACGGTGGAGAAACATGATGAGTTTTACGAATTTTCAAAGACATGCAAACCCAAATTACAAAACCCTATCAGCACACAGCAGCCAGTAGGGCCATTAGCATAAAGGCAGCAAACAATAAATGCTAAATCGATTGTGGAGAAATGCATACCCTCGATTCTAAGGGGGACGTGGTAAGAGCCATTAATGAAAACACAAAGAAGGTGCTTTGAAAAGGGAAACACGGTGCTACCAGTCAATCAATCACACCCACTGCTGGGCCTATCAACTGAGAAAATGAGAATCAAAAAGTCACAGGCTGGCAATCCTGCACTCCAACAATATTTACCATAGCCAACACTTGGAAGCAATGAAAATGTCCATCAACCGAGGAATGCGCAAAGTAGAAGTGGTCCACGTGCACACTGGGGAATTACTCCAATAAAAACTAAAAATTAAATTTAAAAATCCAACAAAAGTAAGGAGACATCAGCTTGTGTGGGTTTGTCCGGGCACACTCCACTCTAATTTATAACCGAGAAACACCACAGGCCGCAAGGGCTTTTCCCTAGTTACCATGGTGGGGACATAGAAAGGCTGCCGCCCTCTGGCATTTACCTGCAAAAGCAGCTTTAAAGCCTGTGCTAATGGTCATTTCTTAGGAACAAGTACTGCAGAACTGTAAATGAAACCTGCCCTCAAAATGTCTTGAGGGAGGTAATGGCCAAAACATTTCAAAATTTGACACATACTTTAAGAGAACACTTTGAAGAACTAAGGGGTAATCACAGGTTGAAAAATAAAAAGGACATGCCTTAAAGCTCAATTTCAACGGATTATGAGGCACAGGCGAATTCAACCACAAAGAGGTATCAGCTCACACTTGTCAGAATAACCATCAGCAAGGAAACTACAAACAATAAATGCTGAAGGTGTTGTGGAGAAATGCATACCCTCAACTTCAAGTGGGACATAACTTGAAAAGGGCCACGAATGAGAACAGAATGGAGGTGCCTTAAAAAGGTAAACATTGAGCTACCGTATGATCCAGCAGGCCCACTCCTCGACCTATAATCTAAGAAGAAAGAATTGGAAAGACACAGGCAGGCAAATCTGCATGGCACAGTATTACAATAGCCAAGATATGGAAGTAACCAAAAAGTCCACCAACAGATGGGTGGACAAAGAAGAACTCCTCCATGTACAGATGGAATATTCGCTAGTGAAAAAAATGAAACAATGCCATTTGCAGCACCATACATGAGTCTAGACGTAATCACGCCACCTGTAGTCAGTGAGAAAGCAAAAGACACATATCCTATCATATCACTTTTAGGAGTTACTTAAAAATTGATACCAATGAAGATATTTCCACAGAGAAAGGCAATCACAGATTCATTAAAAAAACTTATGGTTCACCAAATAGAAAGGGATGAGGATTGGATACATTACCATATTGGGGTTAACAGAGATATACATACCATGTGAAATATATAATCACCAAAGACGTACGGAAGACCAGGAGAAGACTACTCAACATTGTGTCATAACCTACATGGGAAAAGGATGCGAGGAAGAATAGATACACGTATATGTGTGAAAGAACCACATCTTGCACACCTAGAACAAACAAACCATTGTAATCAAATTTGCTGGGATAAAAAATAAAAAGTAAATTACAATTATGAACAAGAAGTAATGAGACATAAACATAAAGTGCTTTTTTCCTGGCACATTCCATTCGAATTTACAACCTAGAACACCACTCCCATTAAGGCTCTGTTTCCCCAGTTACCAAATTTGGTAAAGGAGAAATGCTGCCACCTTGTGGCCGTTTCCTGCAAGAGCAGCTTTAAACTCACAGCTAATGGTCACTTAACATTCACAAGGACTCAGGGCTGTAAAGGACACCTGCCCTAAAAAATTGTGCTGAAGTAGGGAATGGACAAAAAAATTCAAAACAGGCAAATGTTTCAAGAAGAGAGTATGAGGAGTTAAGTTTTACTCACGCTCTTTTAAAAAAAAAGGAAAATGGATAAAAGCTCAACCTCAGGGAGTGTTAGACCCATGCAATCTAATCTACAAAAAGTTTCAACTTAGAGCAGTCGACTGACCATCAGCAAAATGTCTACAAACAATAAATGCTGACGGGGTTTTCAAGAACTGTATCCCCTCTACCTGCTGGTGAGACGTAAAGGGGTAACAGCCAATAATGAGAAGAGAAAGGAGCTGTGTTTAAAAGTAAAAATGGAGGTACCATTCAATCCAGCAGCCGCACCATTGGACCTCTCACCTGAGAAGACAAGAATCGAGAAGATACAGGCCGCAAAAGCTGCAGTGCAGACTTATTCACAATAGCCATGACAGTGAAGCAATCAAATATCCAACAAGAGGTGAATGGATAAAGAAGAAGTGGTCCATGTACACAATGGAATATTAGCCATGGAAAACAATGAACCATTGCTCTTTGAGGCACCACAAATGGGTCTGGAGATAATCACGAAACATGAGGTAGCTCGGAAACCAAAGACCTGTATTCTATGATATCACTTATAGGCGTTATCTAATAACTGACACAAATGAATATATTTCCACAGAGAAAGACACTCACAGACTTAGAAAACAAACTATGCTCATCTAAAAGGAAAGGTGGGGGGAATGGATAAGTTAAGATTAGTGTTGCTCTATGTATACAAACACATAGTATATACATATCTCAAAAAGACCGACCATGGAGCAAGGGAGGTCTGTGGAACCCTCTGTAACATTTTACATGGGAAGAGGATCTGTACTTGAATAGACATATATAATGTACAAATGAACCAGATTGTGTACACCTAGGACAGACAATATTCGAAGCTTTACCAAAATTAAAAAAAATTTAAAACCAAGAAGAAATAATGAGACATAAACTTATGGGGGTTTCTCCAGGCACATTCCAATTTAATTTACAACCTAGGAACACGACTTCCAGAAAGGCTCTGCTGGCCTAGTACCCAGATTTGGGAGTGGAGAAATGCTGCCTGCTTGAGGCCACTTCCCACAACAGCAGCTTTAAACCCATTGCTAAGGGTCACTAAATATTCACCAAACTTGCAGTTCGGGAAATGACACCTGCTCTCTAAAAAAATTCTGAGGTGGAAAATCGACCAAAAATTTCAAAATAGGGCAACCTTCCAAGAAGACAATTTCAAGAAATATATTGTACTCCCAACTGTTTCCTTTTTTTTAACAGAAAAGAAAACGGTGGAGAAACATGATGAGTTTTACGAATTTTCAAAGACATGCAAACCCAAATTACAAAACCCTATCAGCACACAGCAGCCAGTAGGGCCATTAGCATAAAGGCAGCAAACAATAAATGCTAAATCGATTGTGGAGAAATGCATACCCTCGATTCTAAGGGGGACGTGGTAAGAGCCATTAATGAAAACACAAAGAAGGTGCTTTGAAAAGGGAAACACGGTGCTACCAGTCAATCAATCACACCCACTGCTGGGCCTATCAACTGAGAAAATGAGAATCAAAAAGTCACAGGCTGGCAATCCTGCACTCCAACAATATTTACCATAGCCAACACTTGGAAGCAATGAAAATGTCCATCAACCGAGGAATGCGCAAAGTAGAAGTGGTCCACGTGCACACTGGGGAATTACTCCAATAAAAACTAAAAATTAAATTTAAAAATCCAACAAAAGTAAGGAGACATCAGCTTGTGTGGGTTTGTCCGGGCACACTCCACTCTAATTTATAACCGAGAAACACCACAGGCCGCAAGGGCTTTTCCCTAGTTACCATGGTGGGGACATAGAAAGGCTGCCGCCCTCTGGCATTTACCTGCAAAAGCAGCTTTAAAGCCTGTGCTAATGGTCATTTCTTAGGAACAAGTACTGCAGAACTGTAAATGAAACCTGCCCTCAAAATGTCTTGAGGGAGGTAATGGCCAAAACATTTCAAAATTTGACACATACTTTAAGAGAACACTTTGAAGAACTAAGGGGTAATCACAGGTTGAAAAATAAAAAGGACATGCCTTAAAGCTCAATTTCAACGGATTATGAGGCACAGGCGAATTCAACCACAAAGAGGTATCAGCTCACACTTGTCAGAATAACCATCAGCAAGGAAACTACAAACAATAAATGCTGAAGGTGTTGTGGAGAAATGCATACCCTCAACTTCAAGTGGGACATAACTTGAAAAGGGCCACGAATGAGAACAGAATGGAGGTGCCTTAAAAAGGTAAACATTGAGCTACCGTATGATCCAGCAGGCCCACTCCTCGACCTATAATCTAAGAAGAAAGAATTGGAAAGACACAGGCAGGCAAATCTGCATGGCACAGTATTACAATAGCCAAGATATGGAAGTAACCAAAAAGTCCACCAACAGATGGGTGGACAAAGAAGAACTCCTCCATGTACAGATGGAATATTCGCTAGTGAAAAAAATGAAACAATGCCATTTGCAGCACCATACATGAGTCTAGACGTAATCACGCCACCTGTAGTCAGTGAGAAAGCAAAAGACACATATCCTATCATATCACTTTTAGGAGTTACTTAAAAATTGATACCAATGAAGATATTTCCACAGAGAAAGGCAATCACAGATTCATTAAAAAAACTTATGGTTCACCAAATAGAAAGGGATGAGGATTGGATACATTACCATATTGGGGTTAACAGAGATATACATACCATGTGAAATATATAATCACCAAAGACGTACGGAAGACCAGGAGAAGACTACTCAACATTGTGTCATAACCTACATGGGAAAAGGATGCGAGGAAGAATAGATACACGTATATGTGTGAAAGAACCACATCTTGCACACCTAGAACAAACAAACCATTGTAATCAAATTTGCTGGGATAAAAAATAAAAAGTAAATTACAATTATGAACAAGAAGTAATGAGACATAAACATAAAGTGCTTTTTTCCTGGCACATTCCATTCGAATTTACAACCTAGAACACCACTCCCATTAAGGCTCTGTTTCCCCAGTTACCAAATTTGGTAAAGGAGAAATGCTGCCACCTTGTGGCCGTTTCCTGCAAGAGCAGCTTTAAACTCACAGCTAATGGTCACTTAACATTCACAAGGACTCAGGGCTGTAAAGGACACCTGCCCTAAAAAATTGTGCTGAAGTAGGGAATGGACAAAAAAATTCAAAACAGGCAAATGTTTCAAGAAGAGAGTATGAGGAGTTAAGTTTTACTCACGCTCTTTTAAAAAAAAAGGAAAATGGATAAAAGCTCAACCTCAGGGAGTGTTAGACCCATGCAATCTAATCTACAAAAAGTTTCAACTTAGAGCAGTCGACTGACCATCAGCAAAATGTCTACAAACAATAAATGCTGACGGGGTTTTCAAGAACTGTATCCCCTCTACCTGCTGGTGAGACGTAAAGGGGTAACAGCCAATAATGAGAAGAGAAAGGAGCTGTGTTTAAAAGTAAAAATGGAGGTACCATTCAATCCAGCAGCCGCACCATTGGACCTCTCACCTGAGAAGACAAGAATCGAGAAGATACAGGCCGCAAAAGCTGCAGTGCAGACTTATTCACAATAGCCATGACAGTGAAGCAATCAAATATCCAACAAGAGGTGAATGGATAAAGAAGAAGTGGTCCATGTACACAATGGAATATTAGCCATGGAAAACAATGAACCATTGCTCTTTGAGGCACCACAAATGGGTCTGGAGATAATCACGAAACATGAGGTAGCTCGGAAACCAAAGACCTGTATTCTATGATATCACTTATAGGCGTTATCTAATAACTGACACAAATGAATATATTTCCACAGAGAAAGACACTCACAGACTTAGAAAACAAACTATGCTCATCTAAAAGGAAAGGTGGGGGGAATGGATAAGTTAAGATTAGTGTTGCTCTATGTATACAAACACATAGTATATACATATCTCAAAAAGACCGACGATGGAGCAAGGGAGGTCTGTGGAACCCTCTGTAACATTTTACATGGGAAGAGGATCTGTACTTGAATAGACATATATAATGTACAAATGAACCAGATTGTGTACACCTAGGACAGACAATATTCGAAGCTTTACCACAATTAAAAAAAAATTTAAAACCAAGAAGAAATAATGAGACATAAACTTATGGGGGTTTCTCCAGGCACATTCCAATTTAATTTACAACCTAGGAACACGACTTCCAGAAAGGCTCTGCTGCCCTAGTACCCAGATTTGGGAGTGGAGAAATGCTGCCTGCTTGAGGCCACTTCCCACAACAGCAGCTTTAAACCCATTGCTAAGGGTCACTAAATATTCACCAAACTTGCAGTTCGGGAAATGACACCTGCTCTCTAAAAAAATTCTGAGGTGGAAAATCGACCAAAAATTTCAAAATAGGGCAACCTTCCAAGAAGACAATTTCAAGAAATATATTGTACTGCCAACTGTTTCCTTTTTTTTAACAGAAAAGAAAACGGTGGAGAAACATGATGAGTTTTACGAATTTTCAAAGACATGCAAACCCAAATTACAAAACCCTATCAGCACACAGCAGCCAGTAGGGCCATTAGCATAAAGGCAGCAAACAATAAATGCTAAATCGATTGTGGAGAAATGCATACCCTCGATTCTAAGGGGGACGTGGTAAGAGCCACTAATGAAAACACAAAGAAGGTGCTTTGAAAAGGGAAACACGGTGCTACCAGTCAATCAGTCACACCCACTGCTGGGCCTATCAACTGAGAAAATGAGAATCAAAAAGTCACAGGCTGGCAATCCTGCACTCCAACAATATTTACCATAGCCAACACTTGGAAGCAATGAAAATGTCCATCAACCGAGGAATGCGCAAAGTAGAAGTGGTCCACGTGCACACTGGGGAATTACTCCAATAAAAACTAAAAATTAAATTTAAAAATCCAACAAAAGTAAGGAGACATCAGCTTGTGTGGGTTTGTCCGGGCACACTCCACTCTAATTTATAACCGAGAAACACCACAGGCCGCAAGGGCTTTTCCCTAGTTACCATGGTGGGGACATAGAAAGGCTGCCGCCCTCTGGCATTTACCTGCAAAAGCAGCTTTAAAGCCTGTGCTAATGGTCATTTCTTAGGAACAAGTACTGCAGAACTGTAAATGAAACCTGCCCTCAAAATGTCTTGAGGGAGGTAATGGCCAAAACATTTCAAAATTTGACACATACTTTAAGAGAACACTTTGAAGAATTAAGGGGTAATCACAGGTTGAAAAATAAAAAGGACATGCCTTAAAGCTCAATTTCAACGGATTATGAGGCACAGGCAAATTCAACCACAAAGAGGTATCAGCTCACACTTGTCAGAATAACCATCAGCAAGGAAACTACAAACAATAAATGCTGAAGGTGTTGTGGAGAAATGCATACCCTCAACTTCAAGTGGGACATAACTTGAAAAGGGCCACGAATGAGAACAGAATGGAGGTGCCTTAAAAAGGTAAACATTGAGCTACCGTATGATCCAGCAGGCCCACTCCTCGACCTATAATCTAAGAAGAAAGAATTGGAAAGACACAGGCAGGCAAATCTGCATGGCACAGTATTACAATAGCCAAGATATGGAAGTAACCAAAAAGTCCACCAACAGATGGGTGGACAAAGAAGAACTCCTCCATGTACAGATGGAATATTCGCTAGTGAAAAAAATGAAACAATGCCATTTGCAGCACCATACATGAGTCTAGACGTAATCACGCCACCTGTAGTCAGTGAGAAAGCAAAAGACACATATCCTATCATATCACTTTTAGGAGTTACTTAAAAATTGATACCAATGAAGATATTTCCACAGAGAAAGGCAATCACAGATTCATTAAAAAAACTTATGGTTCACCAAATAGAAAGGGATGAGGATTGGATACATTACCATATTGGGGTTAACAGAGATATACATACCATGTGAAATATATAATCACCAAAGACGTACGGAAGACCAGGAGAAGACTACTCAACATTGTGTCATAACCTACATGGGAAAAGGATGCGAGGAAGAATAGATACACGTATATGTGTGAAAGAACCACATCTTGCACACCTAGAACAAACAAACCATTGTAATCAAATTTGCTGGGATAAAAAATAAAAAGTAAATTACAATTATGAACAAGAAGTAATGAGACATAAACATAAAGTGCTTTTTTCCTGGCACATTCCATTCGAATTTACAACCTAGAACACCACTCCCATTAAGGCTCTGTTTCCCCAGTTACCAAATTTGGTAAAGGAGAAATGCTGCCACCTTGTGGCCGTTTCCTGCAAGAGCAGCTTTAAACTCACAGCTAATGGTCACTTAACATTCACAAGGACTCAGGGCTGTAAAGGACACCTGCCCTAAAAAATTGTGCTGAAGTAGGGAATGGACAAAAAAATTCAAAACAGGCAAATGTTTCAAGAAGAGAGTATGAGGAGTTAAGTTTTACTCACGCTCTTTTAAAAAAAAAGGAAAATGGATAAAAGCTCAACCTCAGGGAGTGTTAGACCCATGCAATCTAATCTACAAAAAGTTTCAACTTAGACCAGTCGACTGACCATCAGCAAAATGTCTACAAACAATAAATGCTGACGGGGTTTTCAAGAACTGTATCCCCTCTACCTGCTGGTGAGACGTAAAGGGGTAACAGCCAATAATGAGAAGAGAAAGGAGCTGTGTTTAAAAGTAAAAATGGAGGTACCATTCAATCCAGCAGCCGCACCATTGGACCTCTCACCTGAGAAGACAAGAATCGAGAAGACACAGGCCGCAAAAGCTGCAGTGCAGACTTATTCACAATAGCCATGACAGTGAAGCAATCAAATATCCAACAAGAGGTGAATGGATAAAGAAGAAGTGGTCCATGTACACAATGGAATATTAGCCATGGAAAACAATGAACCATTGCTCTTTGAGGCACCACAAATGGGTCTGGAGATAATCACGAAACATGAGGTAGCTCGGAAACCAAAGACCTGTATTCTATGATATCACTTATAGGCGTTATCTAATAACTGACACAAATGAATATATTTCCACAGAGAAAGACACTCACAGACTTAGAAAACAAACTATGCTCATCTAAAAGGAAAGGTGGGGGGAATGGATAAGTTAAGATTAGTGTTGCTCTATGTATACAAACACATAGTATATACATATCTCAAAAAGACCGACCATGGAGCAAGGGAGGTCTGTGGAACCCTCTGTAACATTTTACATGGGAAGAGGATCTGTACTTGAATAGACATATATAATGTACAAATGAACCAGATTGTGTACACCTAGGACAGACAATATTCGAAGCTTTACCACAATTAAAAAAAAATTTAAAACCAAGAAGAAATAATGAGACATAAACTTATGGGGGTTTCTCCAGGCACATTCCAATTTAATTTACAACCTAGGAACACGACTTCCAGAAAGGCTCTGCTGCCCTAGTACCCAGATTTGGGAGTGGAGAAATGCTGCCTGCTTGAGGCCACTTCCCACAACAGCAGCTTTAAACCCATTGCTAAGGGTCACTAAATATTCACCAAACTTGCAGTTCGGGAAATGACACCTGCTCTCTAAAAAAATTCTGAGGTGGAAAATCGACCAAAAATTTCAAAATAGGGCAACCTTCCAAGAAGACAATTTCAAGAAATATATTGTACTCCCAACTGTTTCCTTTTTTTTAACAGAAAAGAAAACGGTGGAGAAACATGATGAGTTTTACGAATTTTCAAAGACATGCAAACCCAAATTACAAAACCCTATCAGCACACAGCAGCCAGTAGGGCCATTAGCATAAAGGCAGCAAACAATAAATGCTAAATCGATTGTGGAGAAATGCATACCCTCGATTCTAAGGGGGACGTGGTAAGAGCCACTAATGAAAACACAAAGAAGGTGCTTTGAAAAGGGAAACACGGTGCTACCAGTCAATCAGTCACACCCACTGCTGGGCCTATCAACTGAGAAAATGAGAATCAAAAAGTCACAGGCTGGCAATCCTGCACTCCAACAATATTTACCATAGCCAACACTTGGAAGCAATGAAAATGTCCATCAACCGAGGAATGCGCAAAGTAGAAGTGGTCCACGTGCACACTGGGGAATTACTCCAATAAAAACTAAAAATTAAATTTAAAAATCCAACAAAAGTAAGGAGACATCAGCTTGTGTGGGTTTGTCCGGGCACACTCCACTCTAATTTATAACCGAGAAACACCACAGGCCGCAAGGGCTTTTCCCTAGTTACCATGGTGGGGACATAGAAAGGCTGCCGCCCTCTGGCATTTACCTGCAAAAGCAGCTTTAAAGCCTGTGCTAATGGTCATTTCTTAGGAACAAGTACTGCAGAACTGTAAATGAAACCTGCCCTCAAAATGTCTTGAGGGAGGTAATGGCCAAAACATTTCAAAATTTGACACATACTTTAAGAGAACACTTTGAAGAATTAAGGGGTAATCACAGGTTGAAAAATAAAAAGGACATGCCTTAAAGTTCAATTTCAACGGATTATGAGGCACAGGCAAATTCAACCACAAAGAGGTATCAGCTCACACTTGTCAGAATAACCATCAGCAAGGAAACTACAAACAATAAATGCTGAAGGTGTTGTGGAGAAATGCATACCCTCAACTTCAAGTGGGACATAACTTGAAAAGGGCCACGAATGAGAACAGAATGGAGGTGCCTTAAAAAGGTAAACATTGAGCTACCGTATGATCCAGCAGGCCCACTCCTCGACCTATAATCTAAGAAGAAAGAATTGGAAAGACACAGGCAGGCAAATCTGCATGGCACAGTATTACAATAGCCAAGATATGGAAGTAACCAAAAAGTCCACCAACAGATGGGTGGACAAAGAAGAACTCCTCCATGTACAGATGGAATATTCGCTAGTGAAAAAAATGAAACAATGCCATTTGCAGCACCATACATGAGTCTAGACGTAATCACGCCACCTGTAGTCAGTGAGAAAGCAAAAGACACATATCCTATCATATCACTTTTAGGAGTTACTTAAAAATTGATACCAATGAAGATATTTCCACAGAGAAAGGCAATCACAGATTCATTAAAAAAACTTATGGTTCACCAAATAGAAAGGGATGAGGATTGGATACATTACCATATTGGGGTTAACAGAGATATACATACCATGTGAAATATATAATCACCAAAGACGTACGGAAGACCAGGAGAAGACTACTCAACATTGTGTCATAACCTACATGGGAAAAGGATGCGAGGAAGAATAGATACACGTATATGTGTGAAAGAACCACATCTTGCACACCTAGAACAAACAAACCATTGTAATCAAATTTGCTGGGATAAAAAATAAAAAGTAAATTACAATTATGAACAAGAAGTAATGAGACATAAACATAAAGTGCTTTTTTCCTGGCACATTCCATTCGAATTTACAACCTAGAACACCACTCCCATTAAGGCTCTGTTTCCCCAGTTACCAAATTTGGTAAAGGAGAAATGCTGCCACCTTGTGGCCGTTTCCTGCAAGAGCAGCTTTAAACTCACAGCTAATGGTCACTTAACATTCACAAGGACTCAGGGCTGTAAAGGACACCTGCCCTAAAAAATTGTGCTGAAGTAGGGAATGGACAAAAAAATTCAAAACAGGCAAATGTTTCAAGAAGAGAGTATGAGGAGTTAAGTTTTACTCACGCTCTTTTAAAAAAAAAGGAAAATGGATAAAAGCTCAACCTCAGGGAGTGTTAGACCCATGCAATCTAATCTACAAAAAGTTTCAACTTAGACCAGTCGACTGACCATCAGCAAAATGTCTACAAACAATAAATGCTGACGGGGTTTTCAAGAACTGTATCCCCTCTACCTGCTGGTGAGACGTAAAGGGGTAACAGCCAATAATGAGAAGAGAAAGGAGCTGTGTTTAAAAGTAAAAATGGAGGTACCATTCAATCCAGCAGCCGCACCATTGGACCTCTCACCTGAGAAGACAAGAATCGAGAAGACACAGGCCGCAAAAGCTGCAGTGCAGACTTATTCACAATAGCCATGACAGTGAAGCAATCAAATATCCAACAAGAGGTGAATGGATAAAGAAGAAGTGGTCCATGTACACAATGGAATATTAGCCATGGAAAACAATGAACCATTGCTCTTTGAGGCACCACAAATGGGTCTGGAGATAATCACGAAACATGAGGTAGCTCGGAAACCAAAGACCTGTATTCTATGATATCACTTATAGGCGTTATCTAATAACTGACACAAATGAATATATTTCCACAGAGAAAGACACTCACAGACTTAGAAAACAAACTATGCTCATCTAAAAGGAAAGGTGGGGGGAATGGATAAGTTAAGATTAGTGTTGCTCTATGTATACAAACACATAGTATATACATATCTCAAAAAGACCGACCATGGAGCAAGGGAGGTCTGTGGAACCCTCTGTAACATTTTACATGGGAAGAGGATCTGTACTTGAATAGACATATATAATGTACAAATGAACCAGATTGTGTACACCTAGGACAGACAATATTCGAAGCTTTACCACAATTAAAAAAAAATTTAAAACCAAGAAGAAATAATGAGACATAAACTTATGGGGGTTTCTCCAGGCACATTCCAATTTAATTTACAACCTAGGAACACGACTTCCAGAAAGGCTCTGCTGCCCTAGTACCCAGATTTGGGAGTGGAGAAATGCTGCCTGCTTGAGGCCACTTCCCACAACAGCAGCTTTAAACCCATTGCTAAGGGTCACTAAATATTCACCAAACTTGCAGTTCGGGAAATGACACCTGCTCTCTAAAAAAATTCTGAGGTGGAAAATCGACCAAAAATTTCAAAATAGGGCAACCTTCCAAGAAGACAATTTCAACAAATATATTGTACTCCCAACTGTTTCCTTTTTTTTAACAGAAAAGAAAACGGTGGAGAAACATGATGAGTTTTACGAATTTTCAAAGACATGCAAACCCAAATTACAAAACCCTATCAGCACACAGCAGCCAGTAGGGCCATTAGCATAAAGGCAGCAAACAATAAATGCTAAATCGATTGTGGAGAAATGCATACCCTCGATTCTAAGGGGGACGTGGTAAGAGCCACTAATGAAAACACAAAGAAGGTGCTTTGAAAAGGGAAACACGGTGCTACCAGTCAATCAATCACACCCACTGCTGGGCCTATCAACTGAGAAAATGAGAATCAAAAAGTCACAGGCTGGCAATCCTGCACTCCAACAATATTTACCATAGCCAACACTTGGAAGCAATGAAAATGTCCATCAACCGAGGAATGCGCAAAGTAGAAGTGGTCCACGTGCACACTGGGGAATTACTCCAATAAAAACTAAAAATTAATTTTAAAAATCCAACAAAAGTAAGGAGACATCAGCTTGTGTGGGTTTGTCCGGGCACACTCCACTCTAATTTATAACCGAGAAACACCACAGGCCGCAAGGGCTTTTCCCTAGTTACCATGGTGGGGACATAGAAAGGCTGCCGCCCTCTGGCATTTACCTGCAAAAGCAGCTTTAAAGCCTGTGCTAATGGTCATTTCTTAGGAACAAGTACTGCAGAACTGTAAATGAAACCTGCCCTCAAAATGTCTTGAGGGAGGTAATGGCCAAAACATTTCAAAATTTGACACATACTTTAAGAGAACACTTTGAAGAACTAAGGGGTAATCACAGGTTGAAAAATAAAAAGGACATGCCTTAAAGCTCAATTTCAACGGATTATGAGGCACAGGCGAATTCAACCACAAAGAGGTATCAGCTCACACTTGTCAGAATAACCATCAGCAAGGAAACTACAAACAATAAATGCTGAAGGTGTTGTGGAGAAATGCATACCCTCAACTTCAAGTGGGACATAACTTGAAAAGGGCCACGAATGAGAACAGAATGGAGGTGCCTTAAAAAGGTAAACATTGAGCTACCGTATGATCCAGCAGGCCCACTCCTCGACCTATAATCTAAGAAGAAAGAATTGGAAAGACACAGGCAGGCAAATCTGCATGGCACAGTATTACAATAGCCAAGATATGGAAGTAACCAAAAAGTCCACCAACAGATGGGTGGACAAAGAAGAACTCCTCCATGTACAGATGGAATATTCGCTAGTGAAAAAAATGAAACAATGCCATTTGCAGCACCATACATGAGTCTAGACGTAATCACGCCACCTGTAGTCAGTGAGAAAGCAAAAGACACATATCCTATCATATCACTTTTAGGAGTTACTTAAAAATTGATACCAATGAAGATATTTCCACAGAGAAAGGCAATCACAGATTCATTAAAAAAACTTATGGTTCACCAAATAGAAAGGGATGAGGATTGGATACATTACCATATTGGGGTTAACAGAGATATACATACCATGTGAAATATATAATCACCAAAGACGTACGGAAGACCAGGAGAAGACTACTCAACATTGTGTCATAACCTACATGGGAAAAGGATGCGAGGAAGAATAGATACACGTATATGTGTGAAAGAACCACATCTTGCACACCTAGAACAAACAAACCATTGTAATCAAATTTGCTGGGATAAAAAATAAAAAGTAAATTACAATTATGAACAAGAAGTAATGAGACATAAACATAAAGTGCTTTTTTCCTGGCACATTCCATTCGAATTTACAACCTAGAACACCACTCCCATTAAGGCTCTGTTTCCCCAGTTACCAAATTTGGTAAAGGAGAAATGCTGCCACCTTGTGGCCGTTTCCTGCAAGAGCAGCTTTAAACTCACAGCTAATGGTCACTTAACATTCACAAGGACTCAGGGCTGTAAAGGACACCTGCCCTAAAAAATTGTGCTGAAGTAGGGAATGGACAAAAAAATTCAAAACAGGCAAATGTTTCAAGAAGAGAGTATGAGGAGTTAAGTTTTACTCACGCTCTTTTAAAAAAAAAGGAAAATGGATAAAAGCTCAACCTCAGGGAGTGTTAGACCCATGCAATCTAATCTACAAAAAGTTTCAACTTAGAGCAGTCGACTGACCATCAGCAAAATGTCTACAAACAATAAATGCTGACGGGGATTTCAAGAACTGTATCCCCTCTACCTGCTGGTGAGACGTAAAGGGGTAACAGCCAATAATGAGAAGAGAAAGGAGCTGTGTTTAAAAGTAAAAATGGAGGTACCATTCAATCCAGCAGCCGCACCATTGGACCTCTCACCTGAGAAGACAAGAATCGAGAAGACACAGGCCGCAAAAGCTGCAGTGCAGACTTATTCACAATAGCCATGACAGTGAAGCAATCAAATATCCAACAAGAGGTGAATGGATAAAGAAGAAGTGGTCCATGTACACAATGGAATATTAGCCATGGAAAACAATGAACCATTGCTCTTTGAGGCACCACAAATGGGTCTGGAGATAATCACGAAACATGAGGTAGCTCGGAAACCAAAGACCTGTATTCTATGATATCACTTATAGGCGTTATCTAATAACTGACACAAATGAATATATTTCCACAGAGAAAGACACTCACAGACTTAGAAAACAAACTATGCTCATCTAAAAGGAAAGGTGGGGGGAATGGATAAGTTAAGATTAGTGTTGCTCTATGTATACAAACACATAGTATATACATATCTCAAAAAGACCGACCATGGAGCAAGGGAGGTCTGTGGAACCCTCTGTAACATTTTACATGGGAAGAGGATCTGTACTTGAATAGACATATATAATGTACAAATGAACCAGATTGTGTACACCTAGGACAGACAATATTCGAAGCTTTACCACAATTAAAAAAAAAATTTAAAACCAAGAAGAAATAATGAGACATAAACTTATGGGGGTTTCTCCAGGCACATTCCAATTTAATTTACAACCTAGGAACACGACTTCCAGAAAGGCTCTGCTGCCCTAGTACCCAGATTTGGGAGTGGAGAAATGCTGCCTGCTTGAGGCCACTTCCCACAACAGCAGCTTTAAACCCATTGCTAAGGGTCACTAAATATTCACCAAACTTGCAGTTCGGGAAATGACACCTGCTCTCTAAAAAAATTCTGAGGTGGAAAATCGACCAAAAATTTCAAAATAGGGCAACCTTCCAAGAAGACAATTTCAAGAAATATATTGTACTCCCAACTGTTTCCTTTTTTTTAACAGAAAAGAAAACGGTGGAGAAACATGATGAGTTTTACGAATTTTCAAAGACATGCAAACCCAAATTACAAAACCCTATCAGCACACAGCAGCCAGTAGGGCCATTAGCATAAAGGCAGCAAACAATAAATGCTAAATCGATTGTGGAGAAATGCATACCCTCGATTCTAAGGGGGACGTGGTAAGAGCCACTAATGAAAACACAAAGAAGGTGCTTTGAAAAGGGAAACACGGTGCTACCAGTCAATCAATCACACCCACTGCTGGGCCTATCAACTGAGAAAATGAGAATCAAAAAGTCACAGGCTGGCAATCCTGCACTCCAACAATATTTACCATAGCCAACACTTGGAAGCAATGAAAATGTCCATCAACCGAGGAATGCGCAAAGTAGAAGTGGTCCACGTGCACACTGGGGAATTACTCCAATAAAAACTAAAAATTAATTTTAAAAATCCAACAAAAGTAAGGAGACATCAGCTTGTGTGGGTTTGTCCGGGCACACTCCACTCTAATTTATAACCGAGAAACACCACAGGCCGCAAGGGCTTTTCCCTAGTTACCATGGTGGGGACATAGAAAGGCTGCCGCCCTCTGGCATTTACCTGCAAAAGCAGCTTTAAAGCCTGTGCTAATGGTCATTTCTTAGGAACAAGTACTGCAGAACTGTAAATGAAACCTGCCCTCAAAATGTCTTGAGGGAGGTAATGGCCAAAACATTTCAAAATTTGACACATACTTTAAGAGAACACTTTGAAGAACTAAGGGGTAATCACAGGTTGAAAAATAAAAAGGACATGCCTTAAAGCTCAATTTCAACGGATTATGAGGCACAGGCGAATTCAACCACAAAGAGGTATCAGCTCACACTTGTCAGAATAACCATCAGCAAGGAAACTACAAACAATAAATGCTGAAGGTGTTGTGGAGAAATGCATACCCTCAACTTCAAGTGGGACATAACTTGAAAAGGGCCACGAATGAGAACAGAATGGAGGTGCCTTAAAAAGGTAAACATTGAGCTACCGTATGATCCAGCAGGCCCACTCCTCGACCTATAATCTAAGAAGAAAGAATTGGAAAGACACAGGCAGGCAAATCTGCATGGCACAGTATTACAATAGCCAAGATATGGAAGTAACCAAAAAGTCCACCAACAGATGGGTGGACAAAGAAGAACTCCTCCATGTACAGATGGAATATTCGCTAGTGAAAAAAATGAAACAATGCCATTTGCAGCACCATACATGAGTCTAGACGTAATCACGCCACCTGTAGTCAGTGAGAAAGCAAAAGACACATATCCTATCATATCACTTTTAGGAGTTACTTAAAAATTGATACCAATGAAGATATTTCCACAGAGAAAGGCAATCACAGATTCATTAAAAAAACTTATGGTTCACCAAATAGAAAGGGATGAGGATTGGATACATTACCATATTGGGGTTAACAGAGATATACATACCATGTGAAATATATAATCACCAAAGACGTACGGAAGACCAGGAGAAGACTACTCAACATTGTGTCATAACCTACATGGGAAAAGGATGCGAGGAAGAATAGATACACGTATATGTGTGAAAGAACCACATCTTGCACACCTAGAACAAACAAACCATTGTAATCAAATTTGCTGGGATAAAAAATAAAAAGTAAATTACAATTATGAACAAGAAGTAATGAGACATAAACATAAAGTGCTTTTTTCCTGGCACATTCCATTCGAATTTACAACCTAGAACACCACTCCCATTAAGGCTCTGTTTCCCCAGTTACCAAATTTGGTAAAGGAGAAATGCTGCCACCTTGTGGCCGTTTCCTGCAAGAGCAGCTTTAAACTCACAGCTAATGGTCACTTAACATTCACAAGGACTCAGGGCTGTAAAGGACACCTGCCCTAAAAAATTGTGCTGAAGTAGGGAATGGACAAAAAAATTCAAAACAGGCAAATGTTTCAAGAAGAGAGTATGAGGAGTTAAGTTTTACTCACGCTCTTTTAAAAAAAAAGGAAAATGGATAAAAGCTCAACCTCAGGGAGTGTTAGACCCATGCAATCTAATCTACAAAAAGTTTCAACTTAGAGCAGTCGACTGACCATCAGCAAAATGTCTACAAACAATAAATGCTGACGGGGATTTCAAGAACTGTATCCCCTCTACCTGCTGGTGAGACGTAAAGGGGTAACAGCCAATAATGAGAAGAGAAAGGAGCTGTGTTTAAAAGTAAAAATGGAGGTACCATTCAATCCAGCAGCCGCACCATTGGACCTCTCACCTGAGAAGACAAGAATCGAGAAGACACAGGCCGCAAAAGCTGCAGTGCAGACTTATTCACAATAGCCATGACAGTGAAGCAATCAAATATCCAACAAGAGGTGAATGGATAAAGAAGAAGTGGTCCATGTACACAATGGAATATTAGCCATGGAAAACAATGAACCATTGCTCTTTGAGGCACCACAAATGGGTCTGGAGATAATCACGAAACATGAGGTAGCTCGGAAACCAAAGACCTGTATTCTATGATATCACTTATAGGCGTTATCTAATAACTGACACAAATGAATATATTTCCACAGAGAAAGACACTCACAGACTTAGAAAACAAACTATGCTCATCTAAAAGGAAAGGTGGGGGGAATGGATAAGTTAAGATTAGTGTTGCTCTATGTATACAAACACATAGTATATACATATCTCAAAAAGACCGACCATGGAGCAAGGGAGGTCTGTGGAACCCTCTGTAACATTTTACATGGGAAGAGGATCTGTACTTGAATAGACATATATAATGTACAAATGAACCAGATTGTGTACACCTAGGACAGACAATATTCGAAGCTTTACCACAATTAAAAAAAAATTTAAAACCAAGAAGAAATAATGAGACATAAACTTATGGGGGTTTCTCCAGGCACATTCCAATTTAATTTACAACCTAGGAACACGACTTCCAGAAAGGCTCTGCTGCCCTAGTACCCAGATTTGGGAGTGGAGAAATGCTGCCTGCTTGAGGCCACTTCCCACAACAGCAGCTTTAAACCCATTGCTAAGGGTCACTAAATATTCACCAAACTTGCAGTTCGGGAAATGACACCTGCTCTCTAAAAAAATTCTGAGGTGGAAAATCGACCAAAAATTTCAAAATAGGGCAACCTTCCAAGAAGACAATTTCAAGAAATATATTGTACTCCCAACTG
This sequence comes from Eschrichtius robustus, assembly GCF_028021215.1. Taxonomy (NCBI): domain Eukaryota; kingdom Metazoa; phylum Chordata; class Mammalia; order Artiodactyla; family Eschrichtiidae; genus Eschrichtius; species Eschrichtius robustus. Next base: position 75,741,478 of record NC_090832.1, read on the forward strand.
TTTCCTTTTTTTTAACAGAAAAGAAAACGGTGGAGAAACATGATGAGTTTTACGAATTTTCAAAGACATGCAAACCCAAATTACAAAACCCTATCAGCACACAGCAGCCAGTAGGGCCATTAGCATAAAGGCAGCAAACAATAAATGCTAAATCGATTGTGGAGAAATGCATACCCTCGATTCTAAGGGGGACGTGGTAAGAGCCACTAATGAAAACACAAAGAAGGTGCTTTGAAAAGGGAAACACGGTGCTACCAGTCAATCAATCACACCCACTGCTGGGCCTATCAACTGAGAAAATGAGAATCAAAAAGTCACAGGCTGGCAATCCTGCACTCCAACAATATTTACCATAGCCAACACTTGGAAGCAATGAAAATGTCCATCAACCGAGGAATGCGCAAAGTAGAAGTGGTCCACGTGCACACTGGGGAATTACTCCAATAAAAACTAAAAATTAATTTTAAAAATCCAACAAAAGTAAGGAGACATCAGCTTGTGTGGGTTTGTCCGGGCACACTCCACTCTAATTTATAACCGAGAAACACCACAGGCCGCAAGGGCTTTTCCCTAGTTACCATGGTGGGGACATAGAAAGGCTGCCGCCCTCTGGCATTTACCTGCAAAAGCAGCTTTAAAGCCTGTGCTAATGGTCATTTCTTAGGAACAAGTACTGCAGAACTGTAAATGAAACCTGCCCTCAAAATGTCTTGAGGGAGGTAATGGCCAAAACATTTCAAAATTTGACACATACTTTAAGAGAACACTTTGAAGAACTAAGGGGTAATCACAGGTTGAAAAATAAAAAGGACATGCCTTAAAGCTCAATTTCAACGGATTATGAGGCACAGGCGAATTCAACCACAAAGAGGTATCAGCTCACACTTGTCAGAATAACCATCAGCAAGGAAACTACAAACAATAAATGCTGAAGGTGTTGTGGAGAAATGCATACCCTCAACTTCAAGTGGGACATAACTTGAAAAGGGCCACGAATGAGAACAGAATGGAGGTGCCTTAAAAAGGTAAACATTGAGCTACCGTATGATCCAGCAGGCCCACTCCTCGACCTATAATCTAAGAAGAAAGAATTGGAAAGACACAGGCAGGCAAATCTGCATGGCACAGTATTACAATAGCCAAGATATGGAAGTAACCAAAAAGTCCACCAACAGATGGGTGGACAAAGAAGAACTCCTCCATGTACAGATGGAATATTCGCTAGTGAAAAAAATGAAACAATGCCATTTGCAGCACCATACATGAGTCTAGACGTAATCACGCCACCTGTAGTCAGTGAGAAAGCAAAAGACACATATCCTATCATATCACTTTTAGGAGTTACTTAAAAATTGATACCAATGAAGATATTTCCACAGAGAAAGGCAATCACAGATTCATTAAAAAAACTTATGGTTCACCAAATAGAAAGGGATGAGGATTGGATACATTACCATATTGGGGTTAACAGAGATATACATACCATGTGAAATATATAATCACCAAAGACGTACGGAAGACCAGGAGAAGACTACTCAACATTGTGTCATAACCTACATGGGAAAAGGATGCGAGGAAGAATAGATACACGTATATGTGTGAAAGAACCACATCTTGCACACCTAGAACAAACAAACCATTGTAATCAAATTTGCTGGGATAAAAAATAAAAAGTAAATTACAATTATGAACAAGAAGTAATGAGACATAAACATAAAGTGCTTTTTTCCTGGCACATTCCATTCGAATTTACAACCTAGAACACCACTCCCATTAAGGCTCTGTTTCCCCAGTTACCAAATTTGGTAAAGGAGAAATGCTGCCACCTTGTGGCCGTTTCCTGCAAGAGCAGCTTTAAACTCACAGCTAATGGTCACTTAACATTCACAAGGACTCAGGGCTGTAAAGGACACCTGCCCTAAAAAATTGTGCTGAAGTAGGGAATGGACAAAAAAATTCAAAACAGGCAAATGTTTCAAGAAGAGAGTATGAGGAGTTAAGTTTTACTCACGCTCTTTTAAAAAAAAAGGAAAATGGATAAAAGCTCAACCTCAGGGAGTGTTAGACCCATGCAATCTAATCTACAAAAAGGTTCAACTTAGAGCAGTCGACTGACCATCAGCAAAATGTCTACAAACAATAAATGCTGACGGGGTTTTCAAGAACTGTATCCCCTCTACCTGCTGGTGAGACGTAAAGGGGTAACAGCCAATAATGAGAAGAGAAAGGAGCTGTGTTTAAAAGTAAAAATGGAGGTACCATTCAATCCAGCAGCCGCACCATTGGACCTCTCACCTGAGAAGACAAGAATCGAGAAGACACAGGCCGCAAAAGCTGCAGTGCAGACTTATTCACAATAGCCAAGACAGTGAAGCAATCAAATATCCAACAAGAGGTGAATGGATAAAGAAGAAGTGGTCCATGTACACAATGGAATATTAGCCATGGAAAACAATGAACCATTGCTCTTTGAGGCACCACAAATGGGTCTGGAGATAATCACGAAACATGAGGTAGCTCGGAAACCAAAGACCTGTATTCTATGATATCACTTATAGGCGTTATCTAATAACTGACACAAATGAATATATTTCCACAGAGAAAGACACTCACAGACTTAGAAAACAAACTATGCTCATCTAAAAGGAAAGGTGGGGGGAATGGATAAGTTAAGATTAGTGTTGCTCTATGTATACAAACACATAGTATATACATATCTCAAAAAGACCGACCATGGAGCAAGGGAGGTCTGTGGAACCCTCTGTAACATTTTACATGGGAAGAGGATCTGTACTTGAATAGACATATATAATGTACAAATGAACCAGATTGTGTACACCGAGGACAGACAATATTCGAAGCTTTACCACAATTAAAAAAAAAAATTAAAACCAAGAAGAAATAATGAGACATAAACTTATGGGGGTTTCTCCAGGCACATTCCAATTTAATTTACAACCTAGGAACACGACTTCCAGAAAGGCTCTGCTGCCCTAGTACCCAGATTTGGGAGTGGAGAAATGCTGCCTGCTTGAGGCCACTTCCCACAACAGCAGCTTTAAACCCATTGCTAAGGGTCACTAAATATTCACCAAACTTGCAGTTCGGGAAATGACACCTGCTCTCTAAAAAAATTCTGAGGTGGAAAATCGACCAAAAATTTCAAAATAGGGCAACCTTCTAAGAAGACAATTTCAAGAAATATATTGTACTCCCAACTGTTTCCTTTTTTTTAACAGAAAAGAAAACGGTGGAGAAACATGATGAGTTTTACGAATTTTCAAAGACATGCAAACCCAAATTACAAAACCCTATCAGCACACAGCAGCCAGTAGGGCCATTAGCATAAAGGCAGCAAACAATAAATGCTAAATCGATTGTGGAGAAATGCATACCCTCGATTCTAAGGGGGACGTGGTAAGAGCCACTAATGAAAACACAAAGAAGGTGCTTTGAAAAGGGAAACACGGTGCTACCAGTCAATCAATCACACCCACTGCTGGGCCTATCAACTGAGAAAATGAGAATCAAAAAGTCACAGGCTGGCAATCCTGCACTCCAACAATATTTACCATAGCCAACACTTGGAAGCAATGAAAATGTCCATCAACCGAGGAATGCGCAAAGTAGAAGTGGTCCACGTGCACACTGGGGAATTACTCCAATAAAAACTAAAAATTAAATTTAAAAATCCAACAAAAGTAAGGAGACATCAGCTTGTGTGGGTTTGTCCGGGCACACTCCACTCTAATTTATAACCGAGAAACACCACAGGCCGCAAGGGCTTCTCCCTAGTTACCATGGTGGGGACATAGAAAGGCTGCCGCCCTCTGGCATTTACCTGCAAAAGCAGCTTTAAAGCCTGTGCTAATGGTCATTTCTTAGGAACAAGTACTGCAGAACTGTAAATGAAACCTGCCCTCAAAATGTCTTGAGGGAGGTAATGGCCAAAACATTTCAAAATGTGACACATACTTTAAGAGAACACTTTGAAGAACTAAGGGGTAATCACAGGTTGAAAAATAAAAAGGACATGCCTTAAAGCTCAATTTCAACGGATTAAGAGGCACAGGCGAATTCAACCACAAAGAGGTATCAGCTCACACTTGTCAGAATAACCATCAGCAAGGAAACTACAAACAATAAATGCTGAAGGTGTTGTGGAGAAATGCATACCCTCAACTTCAAGTGGGACATAACTTGAAAAGGGCCACGAATGAGAACAGAATGGAGGTGCCTTAAAAAGGTAAACATTGAGCTACCGTATGATCCAGCAGGCCCACTCCTCGACCTATAATCTAAGAAGAAAGAATTGGAAAGACACAGGCAGGCAAATCTGCATGGCACAGTATTACAATAGCCAAGATATGGAAGTAACCAAAAAGTCCACCAACAGATGGGTGGACAAAGAAGAACTCCTCCATGTACAGATGGATTATTCGCTAGTGAAAAAAATGAAACAATGCCATTTGCAGCACCATACATGAGCCTAGACGTAATCACGCCACCTGTAGTCAGTGAGAAAGCAAAAGACACATATCCTATCATATCACTTTTAGGAGTTACTTAAAAATTGATACCAATGAAGATATTTCCACAGAGAAAGGCAATCACAGATTCATTAAAAAAACTTATGGTTCACCAAATAGAAAGGGATGAGGATTGGATACATTACCATATTGGGGTTAACAGAGATATACATACCATGTGAAATATATAATCACCAAAGACGTACGGAAGACCAGGAGAAGACTACTCAACATTGTGTCATAACCTACATGGGAAAAGGATGCGAGGAAGAATAGATACACGTATATGTGTGAAAGAACCACATCTTGCACACCTAGAACAAACAAACCATTGTAATCAAATTTGCTGGGGTAAAAAATAAAAAGTAAATTACAATTATGAACAAGAAGTAATGAGACATAAACATAAAGTGCTTTTTTCCTGGCACATTCCATTCGAATTTACAACCTAGAACACCACTCCCATTAAGGCTCTGTTTCCCCAGTTACCAAATTTGGTAAAGGAGAAATGCTGCCACCTTGTGGCCGTTTCCTGCAAGAGCAGCTTTAAACTCACAGCTAATGGTCACTTAACATTCACAAGGACTCAGGGCTGTAAAGGACACCTGCCCTAAAAAATTGTGCTGAAGTAGGGAATGGACAAAAAAATTCAAAACAGGCAAATGATTCAAGAAGAGAGTATGAGGAGTTAAGTTTTACTCACGCTCTTTAAAAAAAAAAGGAAAACGGATAAAAGCTCAACCTCAGGGAGTGTTAGACCCATGCAATCTAATCTACAAAAAGGTTCAACTTAGACCAGTCGACTGACCATCAGCAAAATGTCTACAAACAATAAATGCTGACGGGGTTTTCAAGAACTGTATCCCCTCTACCTGCTGGTGAGACGTAAAGGGGTAACAGCCAATAATGAGAAGAGAAAGGAGCTGTGTTTAAAAGTAAAAATGGAGGTACCATTCAATCCAGCAGCCGCACCATTGGACCTCTCACCTGAGAAGACAAGAATCGAGAAGACACAGGCCGCAAAAGCTGCAGTGCAGACTTATTCACAATAGCCAAGACAGTGAAGCAATCAAATATCCAACAAGAGGTGAATGGATAAAGAAGAAGTGGTCCATGTACACAATGGAATATTAGCCATGGAAAACAATGAACCATTGCTCTTTGAGGCACCACAAATGGGTCTGGAGATAATCACGAAACATGAGGTAGCTCGGAAACCAAAGACCTGTATTCTATGATATCACTTATAGGCGTTATCTAATAACTGACACAAATGAATATATTTCCACAGAGAAAGACACTCACAGACTTAGAAAACAAACTATGCTCATCTAAAAGGAAAGGTGGGGGGAATGGATAAGTTAAGATTAGTGTTGCTCTATGTATACAAACACATAGTATATACATATCTCAAAAAGACCGACCATGGAGCAAGGGAGGTCTGTGGAACCCTCTGTAACATTTTACATGGGAAGAGGATCTGTACTTGAATAGACATATATAATGTACAAATGAACCAGATTGTGTACACCGAGGACAGACAATATTCGAAGCTTTACCACAATTAAAAAAAAAAATTAAAACCAAGAAGAAATAATGAGACATAAACTTATGGGGGTTTCTCCAGGCACATTCCAATTTAATTTACAACCTAGGAACACGACTTCCAGAAAGGCTCTGCTGCCCTAGTACCCAGATTTGGGAGTGGAGAAATGCTGCCTGCTTGAGGCCACTTCCCACAACAGCAGCTTTAAACCCATTGCTAAGGGTCACTAAATATTCACCAAACTTGCAGTTCGGGAAATGACACCTGCTCTCTAAAAAAATTCTGAGGTGGAAAATCGACCAAAAATTTCAAAATAGGGCAACCTTCTAAGAAGACAATTTCAAGAAATATATTGTACTCCCAACTGTTTCCTTTTTTTTAACAGAAAAGAAAACGGTGGAGAAACATGATGAGTTTTACGAATTTTCAAAGACATGCAAACCCAAATTACAAAACCCTATCAGCACACAGCAGCCAGTAGGGCCATTAGCATAAAGGCAGCAAACAATAAATGCTAAATCGATTGTGGAGAAATGCATACCCTCGATTCTAAGGGGGACGTGGTAAGAGCCACTAATGAAAACACAAAGAAGGTGCTTTGAAAAGGGAAACACGGTGCTACCAGTCAATCAATCACACCCACTGCTGGGCCTATCAACTGAGAAAATGAGAATCAAAAAGTCACAGGCTGGCAATCCTGCACTCCAACAATATTTACCATAGCCAACACTTGGAAGCAATGAAAATGTCCATCAACCGAGGAATGCGCAAAGTAGAAGTGGTCCACGTGCACACTGGGGAATTACTCCAATAAAAACTAAAAATTAAATTTAAAAATCCAACAAAAGTAAGGAGACATCAGCTTGTGTGGGTTTGTCCGGGCACACTCCACTCTAATTTATAACCGAGAAACACCACAGGCCGCAAGGGCTTCTCCCTAGTTACCATGGTGGGGACATAGAAAGGCTGCCGCCCTCTGGCATTTACCTGCAAAAGCAGCTTTAAAGCCTGTGCTAATGGTCATTTCTTAGGAACAAGTACTGCAGAACTGTAAATGAAACCTGCCCTCAAAATGTCTTGAGGGAGGTAATGGCCAAAACATTTCAAAATGTGACACATACTTTAAGAGAACACTTTGAAGAACTAAGGGGTAATCACAGGTTGAAAAATAAAAAGGACATGCCTTAAAGCTCAATTTCAACGGATTAAGAGGCACAGGCGAATTCAACCACAAAGAGGTATCAGCTCACACTTGTCAGAATAACCATCAGCAAGGAAACTACAAACAATAAATGCTGAAGGTGTTGTGGAGAAATGCATACCCTCAACTTCAAGTGGGACATAACTTGAAAAGGGCCACGAATGAGAACAGAATGGAGGTGCCTTAAAAAGGTAAACATTGAGCTACCGTATGATCCAGCAGGCCCACTCCTCGACCTATAATCTAAGAAGAAAGAATTGGAAAGACACAGGCAGGCAAATCTGCATGGCACAGTATTACAATAGCCAAGATATGGAAGTAACCAAAAAGTCCACCAACAGATGGGTGGACAAAGAAGAACTCCTCCATGTACAGATGGATTATTCGCTAGTGAAAAAAATGAAACAATGCCATTTGCAGCACCATACATGAGCCTAGACGTAATCACGCCACCTGTAGTCAGTGAGAAAGCAAAAGACACATATCCTATCATATCACTTTTAGGAGTTACTTAAAAATTGATACCAATGAAGATATTTCCACAGAGAAAGGCAATCACAGATTCATTAAAAAAACTTATGGTTCACCAAATAGAAAGGGATGAGGATTGGATACATTACCATATTGGGGTTAACAGAGATATACATACCATGTGAAATATATAATCACCAAAGACGTACGGAAGACCAGGAGAAGACTACTCAACATTGTGTCATAACCTACATGGGAAAAGGATGCGAGGAAGAATAGATACACGTATATGTGTGAAAGAACCACATCTTGCACACCTAGAACAAACAAACCATTGTAATCAAATTTGCTGGGGTAAAAATTAAAAAGTAAATTACAATTATGAACAAGAAGTAATGAGACATAAACATAAAGTGCTTTTTTCCTGGCACATTCCATTCGAATTTACAACCTAGAACACCACTCCCATTAAGGCTCTGTTTCCCCAGTTACCAAATTTGGTAAAGGAGAAATGCTGCCACCTTGTGGCCGTTTCCTGCAAGAGCAGCTTTAAACTCACAGCTAATGGTCACTTAACATTCACAAGGACTCAGGGCTGTAAAGGACACCTGCCCTAAAAAATTGTGCTGAAGTAGGGAATGGACAAAAAAATTCAAAACAGGCAAATGTTTCAAGAAGAGAGTATGAGGAGTTAAGTTTTACTCAGGCTCTTTAAAAAAAAAAGGAAAACGGATAAAAGCTCAACCTCAGGGAGTGTTAGACCCATGCAATCTAATCTACAAAAAGGTTCAACTTAGACCAGTCGACTGACCATCAGCAAAATGTCTACAAACAATAAATGCTGACGGGGTTTTCAAGAACTGTATCCCCTCTACCTGCTGGTGAGACGTAAAGGGGTAACAGCCAATAATGAGAAGAGAAAGGAGCTGTGTTTAAAAGTAAAAATGGAGGTACCATTCAATCCAGCAGCCGCACCATTGGACCTCTCACCTGAGAAGACAAGAATCGAGAAGACACAGGCCGCAAAAGCTGCAGTGCAGACTTATTCACAATAGCCAAGACAGTGAAGCAATCAAATATCCAACAAGAGGTGAATGGATAAAGAAGAAGTGGTCCATGTACACAATGGAATATTAGCCATGGAAAACAATGAACCATTGCTCTTTGAGGCACCACAAATGGGTCTGGAGATAATCACGAAACATGAGGTAGCTCGGAAACCAAAGACCTGTATTCTATGATATCACTTATAGGCGTTATCTAATAACTGACACAAATGAATATATTTCCACAGAGAAAGACACTCACAGACTTAGAAAACAAACTATGCTCATCTAAAAGGAAAGGTGGGGGGAATGGATAAGTTAAGATTAGTGTTGCTCTATGTATACAAACACATAGTATATACATATCTCAAAAAGACCGACCATGGAGCAAGGGAGGTCTGTGGAACCCTCTGTAACATTTTACATGGGAAGAGGATCTGTACTTGAATAGACATATATAATGTACAAATGAACCAGATTGTGTACACCTAGGACAGACAATATTCGAAGCTTTACCACAATTAAAAAAAAATTTAAAACCAAGAAGAAATAATGAGACATAAACTTATGGGGGTTTCTCCAGGCACATTCCAATTTAATTTACAACCTAGGAACACGACTTCCAGAAAGGCTCTGCTGCCCTAGTACCCAGATTTGGGAGTGGAGAAATGCTGCCTGCTTGAGGCCACTTCCCACAACAGCAGCTTTAAACCCATTGCTAAGGGTCACTAAATATTCACCAAACTTGCAGTTCGGGAAATGACACCTGCTCTCTAAAAAAATTCTGAGGTGGAAAATCGACCAAAAATTTCAAAATAGGGCAACCTTCCAAGAAGACAATTTCAAGAAATATATTGTACTCCCAACTGTTTCCTTTTTTTTAACAGAAAAGAAAACGGTGGAGAAACATGATGAGTTTTACGAATTTTCAAAGACATGCAAACCCAAATTACAAAACCCTATCAGCACACAGCAGCCAGTAGGGCCATTAGCATAAAGGCAGCAAACAATAAATGCTAAATCGATTGTGGAGAAATGCATACCCTCGATTCTAAGGGGGACGTGGTAAGAGCCACTAATGAAAACACAAAGAAGGTGCTTTGAAAAGGGAAACACGGTGCTACCAGTCAATCAATCACACCCACTGCTGGGCCTATCAACTGAGAAAATGAGAATCAAAAAGTCACAGGCTGGCAATCCTGCACTCCAACAATATTTACCATAGCCAACACTTGGAAGCAATGAAAATGTCCATCAACCGAGGAATGCGCAAAGTAGAAGTGGTCCACGTGCACACTGGGGAATTACTCCAATAAAAACTAAAAATTAAATTTAAAAATCCAACAAAAGTAAGGAGACATCAGCTTGTGTGGGTTTGTCCGGGCACACTCCACTCTAATTTATAACCGAGAAACACCACAGGCCGCAAGGGCTTTTCCCTAGTTACCATGGTGGGGACATAGAAAGGCTGCCGCCCTCTGGCATTTACCTGCAAAAGCAGCTTTAAAGCCTGTGCTAATGGTCATTTCTTAGGAACAAGTACTGCAGAACTGTAAATGAAACCTGCCCTCAAAATGTCTTGAGGGAGGTAATGGCCAAAACATTTCAAAATTTGACACATACTTTAAGAGAACACTTTGAAGAACTAAGGGGTAATCACAGGTTGAAAAATAAAAAGGACATGCCTTAAAGCTCAATTTCAACGGATTATGAGGCACAGGCGAATTCAACCACAAAGAGGTATCAGCTCACACTTGTCAGAATAACCATCAGCAAGGAAACTACAAACAATAAATGCTGAAGGTGTTGTGGAGAAATGCATACCCTCAACTTCAAGTGGGACATAACTTGAAAAGGGCCACGAATGAGAACAGAATGGAGGTGCCTTAAAAAGGTAAACATTGAGCTACCGTATGATCCAGCAGGCCCACTCCTCGACCTATAATCTAAGAAGAAAGAATTGGAAAGACACAGGCAGGCAAATCTGCATGGCACAGTATTACAATAGCCAAGATATGGAAGTAACCAAAAAGTCCACCAACAGATGGGTGGACAAAGAAGAACTCCTCCATGTACAGATGGAATATTCGCTAGTGAAAAAAATGAAACAATGCCATTTGCAGCACCATACATGAGTCTAGACGTAATCACGCCACCTGTAGTCAGTGAGAAAGCAAAAGACACATATCCTATCATATCACTTTTAGGAGTTACTTAAAAATTGATACCAATGAAGATATTTCCACAGAGAAAGGCAATCACAGATTCATTAAAAAAACTTATGGTTCACCAAATAGAAAGGGATGAGGATTGGATACATTACCATATTGGGGTTAACAGAGATATACATACCATGTGAAATATATAATCACCAAAGACGTACGGAAGACCAGGAGAAGACTACTCAACATTGTGTCATAACCTACATGGGAAAAGGATGCGAGGAAGAATAGATACACGTATATGTGTGAAAGAACCACATCTTGCACACCTAGAACAAACAAACCATTGTAATCAAATTTGCTGGGATAAAAAATAAAAAGTAAATTACAATTATGAACAAGAAGTAATGAGACATAAACATAAAGTGCTTTTTTCCTGGCACATTCCATTCGAATTTACAACCTAGAACACCACTTCCATTAAGGCTCTGTTTCCCCAGTTACCAAATTTGGTAAAGGAGAAATGCTGCCACCTTGTGGCCGTTTCCTGCAAGAGCAGCTTTAAACTCACAGCTAATGGTCACTTAACATTCACAAGGACTCAGGGCTGTAAAGGACACCTGCCCTAAAAAATTGTGCTGAAGTAGGGAATGGACAAAAAAATTCAAAACAGGCAAATGTTTCAAGAAGAGAGTATGAGGAGTTAAGTTTTACTCACGCTCTTTTAAAAAAAAAGGAAAACGGATAAAAGCTCAACCTCAGGGAGTGTTAGACCCATGCAATCTAATCTACAAAAAGGTTCAACTTAGACCAGTCGACTGACCATCAGCAAAATGTCTACAAACAATAAATGCTGACGGGGTTTTCAAGAACTGTATCCCCTCTACCTGCTGGTGAGACGTAAAGGGGTAACAGCCAATAATGAGAAGAGAAAGGAGCTGTGTTTAAAAGTAAAAATGGAGGTACCATTCAATCCAGCAGCCGCACCATTGGACCTCTCACCTGAGAAGACAAGAATCGAGAAGACACAGGCCGCAAAAGCTGCAGTGCAGACTTATTCACAATAGCCAAGACAGTGAAGCAATCAAATATCCAACAAGAGGTGAATGGATAAAGAAGAAGTGGTCCATGTACACAATGGAATATTAGCCATGGAAAACAATGAACCATTGCTCTTTGAGGCACCACAAATGGGTCTGGAGATAATCACGAAACATGAGGTAGCTCGGAAACCAAAGACCTGTATTCTATGATATCACTTATAGGCGTTATCTAATAACTGACACAAATGAATATATTTCCACAGAGAAAGACACTCACAGACTTAGAAAACAAACTATGCTCATCTAAAAGGAAAGGTGGGGGGAATGGATAAGTTAACATTAGTGTTGCTCTATGTATACAAACACATAGTATATACATATCTCAAAAAGACCGACCATGGAGCAAGGGAGGTCTGTGGAACCCTCTGTAACATTTTACATGGGAAGAGGATCTGTACTTGAATAGACATATATAATGTACAAATGAACCAGATTGTGTACACCTAGGACAGACAATATTCGAAGCTTTACCACAATTAAAAAAAAAATTAAAACCAAGAAGAAATAATGAGACATAAACTTATGGGGGTTTCTCCAGGCACATTCCAATTTAATTTACAACCTAGGAACACGACTTCCAGAAAGGCTCTGCTGCCCTAGTACCCAGATTTGGGAGTGGAGAAATGCTGCCTGCTTGAGGCCACTTCCCACAACAGCAGCTTTAAACCCATTGCTAAGGGTCACTAAATATTCACCAAACTTGCAGTTCGGGAAATGACACCTGCTCTCTAAAAAAATTCTGAGGTGGAAAATCGACCAAAAATTTCAAAATAGGGCAACCTTCCAAGAAGACAATTTCAAGAAATATATTGTACTCCCAACTGTTTCCTTTTTTTTAACAGAAAAGAAAACGGTGGAGAAACATGATGAGTTTTACGAATTTTCAAAGACATGCAAACCCAAATTACAAAACCCTATCAGCACACAGCAGCCAGTAGGGCCATTAGCATAAAGGCAGCAAACAATAAATGCTAAATCGATTGTGGAGAAATGCATACCCTCGATTCTAAGGGGGACGTGGTAAGAGCCACTAATGAAAACACAAAGAAGGTGCTTTGAAAAGGGAAACACGGTGCTACCAGTCAATCAATCACACCCACTGCTGGGCCTATCAACTGAGAAAATGAGAATCAAAAAGTCACAGGCTGGCAATCCTGCACTCCAACAATATTTACCATAGCCAACACTTGGAAGCAATGAAAATGTCCATCAACCGAGGAATGCGCAAAGTAGAAGTGGTCCACGTGCACACTGGGGAATTACTCCAATAAAAACTAAAAATTAAATTTAAAAATCCAACAAAAGTAAGGAGACATCAGCTTGTGTGGGTTTGTCCGGGCACACTCCACTCTAATTTATAACCGAGAAACACCACAGGCCGCAAGGGCTTTTCCCTAGTTACCATGGTGGGGACATAGAAAGGCTGCCGCCCTCTGGCATTTACCTGCAAAAGCAGCTTTAAAGCCTGTGCTAATGGTCATTTCATAGGAACAAGTACTGCAGAACTGTAAATGAAACCTGCCCTCAAAATGTCTTGAGGGAGGTAATGGCCAAAACATTTCAAAATGTGACACATACTTTAAGAGAACACTTTGAAGAACTAAGGGGTAATCACAGGTTGAAAAATAAAAAGGACATGCCTTAAAGCTCAATTTCAACGGATTATGAGGCACAGGCGAATTCAACCACAAAGAGGTATCAGCTCACACTTGTCAGAATAACCATCAGCATGGAAACTACAAACAATAAATGCTGAAGGTGTTGTGGAGAAATGCATACCCTCAACTTCAAGTGGGACATAACTTGAAAAGGGCCACGAATGAGAACAGAATGGAGGTGCCTTAAAAAGGTAAACATTGAGCTACCGTATGATCCAGCAGGCCCACTCCTCGACCTATAATCTAAGAAGAAAGAATTGGAAAGACACAGGCAGGCAAATCTGCATGGCACAGTATTACAATAGCCAAGATATGGAAGTAACCAAAAAGTCCACCAACAGATGGGTGGACAAAGAAGAACTCCTCCATGTACAGATGGAATATTCGCTAGTGAAAAAAATGAAACAATGCCATTTGCAGCACCATACATGAGTCTAGACGTAATCACGCCACCTGTAGTCAGTGAGAAAGCAAAAGACACATATCCTATCATATCACTTTTAGGAGTTACTTAAAAATTGATACCAATGAAGATATTTCCACAGAGAAAGGCAATCACAGATTCATTAAAAAAACTTATGGTTCACCAAATAGAAAGGGATGAGGATTGGATACATTACCATATTGGGGTTAACAGAGATATACATACCATGTGAAATATATAATCACCAAAGACGTACGGAAGACCAGGAGAAGACTACTCAACATTGTGTCATAACCTACATGGGAAAAGGATGCGAGGAAGAATAGATACACGTATATGTGTGAAAGAACCACATCTTGCACACCTAGAACAAACAAACCATTGTAATCAAATTTGCTGGGATAAAAAATAAAAAGTAAATTACAATTATGAACAAGAAGTAATGAGACATAAACATAAAGTGCTTTTTTCCTGGCACATTCCATTCGAATTTACAACCTAGAACACCACTTCCATTAAGGCTCTGTTTCCCCAGTTACCAAATTTGGTAAAGGAGAAATGCTGCCACCTTGTGGCCGTTTCCTGCAAGAGCAGCTTTAAACTCACAGCTAATGGTCACTTAACATTCACAAGGACTCAGGGCTGTAAAGGACACCTGCCCTAAAAAATTGTGCTGAAGTAGGGAATGGACAAAAAAATTCAAAACAGGCAAATGTTTCAAGAAGAGAGTATGAGGAGTTAAGTTTTACTCACGCTCTTTTAAAAAAAAAGGAAAATGGATAAAAGCTCAACCTCAGGGAGTGTTAGACCCATGCAATCTAATCTACAAAGAGGTTCAACTTAGACCAGTCGACTGACCATCAGCAAAATGTCTACAAACAATAAATGCTGACGGGGTTTTCAAGAACTGTATCCCCTCTACCTGCTGGTGAGACGTAAAGGGGTAACAGCCAATAATGAGAAGAGAAAGGAGCTGTGTTTAAAAGTAAAAATGGAGGTACCATTCAATCCAGCAGCCGCACCATTGGACCTCTCACCTGAGAAGACAAGAATCGAGAAGACACAGGCCGCAAAAGCTGCAGTGCAGACTTATTCACAATAGCCAAGACAGTGAAGCAATCAAATATCCAACAAGAGGTGAATGGATAAAGAAGAAGTGGTCCATGTACACAATGGAATATTAGCCATGGAAAACAATGAACCATTGCTCTTTGAGGCACCACAAATGGGTCTGGAGATAATCACGAAACATGAGGTAGCTCGGAAACCAAAGACCTGTATTCTATGATATCACTTATAGGCGTTATCTAATAACTGACACAAATGAATATATTTCCACAGAGAAAGACACTCACAGACTTAGAAAACAAACTATGCTCATCTAAAAGGAAAGGTGGGGGGAATGGATAAGTTAAGATTAGTGTTGCTCTATGTATACAAACACATAGTATATACATATCTCAAAAAGACCGACCATGGAGCAAGGGAGGTCTGTGGAACCCTCTGTAACATTTTACATGGGAAGAGGATCTGTACTTGAATAGACATATATAATGTACAAATGAACCAGATTGTGTACACCTAGGACAGACAATATTCGAAGCTTTACCACAATTAAAAAAAAATTTAAAACCAAGAAGAAATAATGAGACATAAACTTATGGGGGTTTCTCCAGGCACATTCCAATTTAATTTACAACCTAGGAACACGACTTCCAGAAAGGCTCTGCTGCCCTAGTACCCAGATTTGGGAGTGGAGAAATGCTGCCTGCTTGAGGCCACTTCCCACAACAGCAGCTTTAAACCCATTGCTAAGGGTCACTAAATATTCACCAAACTTGCAGTTCGGGAAATGACACCTGCTCTCTAAAAAAATTCTGAGGTGGAAAATCGACCAAAAATTTCAAAATAGGGCAACCTTCCAAGAAGACAATTTCAAGAAATATATTGTACTCCCAACTGTTTCCTTTTTTTTAACAGAAAAGAAAACGGTGGAGAAACATGATGAGTTTTACGAATTTTCAAAGACATGCAAACCCAAATTACAAAACCCTATCAGCACACAGCAGCCAGTAGGGCCATTAGCATAAAGGCAGCAAACAATAAATGCTAAATCGATTGTGGAGAAATGCATACCCTCGATTCTAAGGGGGACGTGGTAAGAGCCACTAATGAAAACACAAAGAAGGTGCTTTGAAAAGGGAAACACGGTGCTACCAGTCAATCAATCACACCCACTGCTGGGCCTATCAACTGAGAAAATGAGAATCAAAAAGTCACAGGCTGGCAATCCTGCACTCCAACAATATTTACCATAGCCAACACTTGGAAGCAATGAAAATGTCCATCAACCGAGGAATGCGCAAAGTAGAAGTGGTCCACGTGCACACTGGGGAATTACTCCAATAAAAACTAAAAATTAAATTTAAAAATCCAACAAAAGTAAGGAGACATCAGCTTGTGTGGGTTTGTCCGGGCACACTCCACTCTAATTTATAACCGAGAAACACCACAGGCCGCAAGGGCTTTTCCCTAGTTACCATGGTGGGGACATAGAAAGGCTGCCGCCCTCTGGCATTTACCTGCAAAAGCAGCTTTAAAGCCTGTGCTAATGGTCATTTCATAGGAACAAGTACTGCAGAACTGTAAATGAAACCTGCCCTCAAAATGTCTTGAGGGAGGTAATGGCCAAAACATTTCAAAATGTGACACATACTTTAAGAGAACACTTTGAAGAACTAAGGGGTAATCACAGGTTGAAAAATAAAAAGGACATGCCTTAAAGCTCAATTTCAACGGATTATGAGGCACAGGCGAATTCAACCACAAAGAGGTATCAGCTCACACTTGTCAGAATAACCATCAGCAAGGAAACTACAAACAATAAATGCTGAAGGTGTTGTGGAGAAATGCATACCCTCAACTTCAAGTGGGACGAACTTGAAAAGGGCCACGAATGAGAACAGAATGGAGGTGCCTTAAAAAGGTAAACATTGAGCTACCGTATGATCCAGCAGGCCCACTCCTCGACCTATAATCTAAGAAGAAAGAATTGGAAAGACACAGGCAGGCAAATCTGCATGGCACAGTATTACAATAGCCAAGATATGGAAGTAACCAAAAAGTCCACCAACAGATGGGTGGACAAAGAAGAACTCCTCCATGTACAGATGGAATATTCGCTAGTGAAAAAAATGAAACAATGCCATTTGCAGCACCATACATGAGTCTAGACGTAATCACGCCACCTGTAGTCAGTGAGAAAGCAAAAGACACATATCCTATCATATCACTTTTAGGAGTTACTTAAAAATTGATACCAATGAAGATATTTCCACAGAGAAAGGCAATCACAGATTCATTAAAAAAACTTATGGTTCACCAAATAGAAAGGGATGAGGATTGGATACATTACCATATTGGGGTTAACAGAGATATACATACCATGTGAAATATATAATCACCAAAGACGTACGGAAGACCAGGAGAAGACTACTCAACATTGTGTCATAACCTACATGGGAAAAGGATGCGAGGAAGAATAGATACACGTATATGTGTGAAAGAACCACATCTTGCACACCTAGAACAAACAAAGCATTGTAATCAAATTTGCTGGGATAAAAAATAAAAAGTAAATTACAATTATGAACAAGAAGTAATGAGACATAAACATAAAGTGCTTTTTTCCTGGCACATTCCATTCGAATTTACAACCTAGAACACCACTTCCATTAAGGCTCTGTTTCCCCAGTTACCAAATTTGGTAAAGGAGAAATGCTGCCACCTTGTGGCCGTTTCCTGCAAGAGCAGCTTTAAACTCACAGCTAATGGTCACTTAACATTCACAAGGACTCAGGGCTGTAAAGGACACCTGCCCTAAAAAATTGTGCTGAAGTAGGGAATGGACAAAAAAATTCAAAACAGGCAAATGTTTCAAGAAGAGAGTATGAGGAGTTAAGTTTTACTCACGCTCTTTTTAAAAAAAAGGAAAATGGATAAAAGCTCAACCTCAGGGAGTGTTAGACCCATGCAATCTAATCTACAAAAAGTTTCAACTTAGACCAGTCGACTGACCGTCAGCAAAATGTCTACAAACAATAAATGCTGACGGGGTTTTCAAGAACTGTATCCCCTCTACCTGCTGGTGAGACGTAAAGGGGTAACAGCCAATAATGAGAAGAGAAAGGAGCTGTGTTTAAAAGTAAAAATGGAGGTACCATTCAATCCAGCAGGCGCACCATTGGACCTCTCACCTGAGAAGACAAGAATCGAGAAGACACAGGCCGCAAAAGCTGCAGTGCAGCCTTATTCACAATAGCCAAGACAGTGAAGCAATCAAAATATCCAACAAGAGGTGAATGGATAAAGAAGAAGTGGTCCATGTACACAATGGAATATTAGCCATGGAAAACAATGAACCATTGCTCTTTGAGGCAACACAAATGGGTCTGGAGATAATCACGAAACATGAGGTAGCTCGGAAACCAAAGACCTGTATTCTATGATATCACTTATAGGCATTATCTAATAACTGACACAAATGAATATATTTCCACAGAGAAAGACACTCACAGACTTAGAAAACAAACTATGCTCATCTAAAAGGAAAGGTGGGGGGAATGGATAAGTTAAGATTAGTGTTGCTCTATGTATACAAACACATAGTATATACATATCTCAAAAAGACCGACCATGGAGCAAGGGAGGTCTGTGGAACCCTCTGTAACATTTTACATGGGAAGAGGATCTGTACTTGAATAGACATATATAATGTACAAATGAACCAGATTGTGTATACCTAGGACAGACAATATTCGAAGCTTTACCACAATTAAAAAAAAATTTAAAACCAAGAAGAAATAATGAGACATAAACTTATGGGGGTTTCTCCAGGCACATTCCAATTTAATTTACAACCTAGGAACACGACTTCCAGAAAGGCTCTGCTGCCCTAGTACCCAGATTTGGGAGTGGAGAAATGCTGCCTGCTTGAGGCCACTTCCCACAACAGCAGCTTTAAACCCATTGCTAAGGGTAACTAAATATTCACGAAACTTGCAGTTCAGGAAATGACACCTGCTCTCTAAAAAAATTCTGAGGTGGAAAATCGACCAAAAATTTCAAAATAGGGCAACCTTCCAAGAAGACAATTTCAAGAAATATATTGTACTCCCAACTGTTTCCTTTTTTTTAACAGAAAAGAAAACGGTAGAGAAACATGATGAGTTTTACGAATTTTCAAAGACATGCAAACCCAAATTACAAAACCCTATCAGCACACAGCAGCCAGTAGGGCCATTAGCATAAAGGCAGCAAACAATAAATGCTAAATCGATTGTGGAGAAATGCATACCCTCGATTCTAAGGGGGACGTGGTAAGAGCCACTAATGAAAACACAAAGAAGGTGCTTTGAAAAGGGAAACACGGTGCTACCAGTCAATCAGTCACACCCACTGCTGGGCCTATCAACTGAGAAAATGAGAATCAAAAAGTCACAGGCTGGCAATCCTGCACTCCAACAATATTTACCATAGCCAACACTTGGAAGCAATGAAAATGTCCATCAACCGAGGAATGCGCAAAGTAGAAGTGGTCCACGTGCACACTGGGGAATTACTCCAATAAAAACTAAAAATTAAATTTAAAAATCCAACAAAAGTAAGGAGACATCAGCTTGTGTGGGTTTGTCCGGGCACACTCCACTCTAATTTATAACCGAGAAACACCACAGGCCGCAAGGGCTTTTCCCTAGTTACCATGGTGGGGACATAGAAAGGCTGCCGCCCTCTGGCATTTACCTGCAAAAGCAGCTTTAAAGCCTGTGCTAATGGTCATTTCATAGGAACAAGTACTGCAGAACTGTAAATGAAACCTGCCCTCAAAATGTCTTGAGGGAGGTAATGGCCAAAACATTTCAAAATGTGACACATACTTTAAGAGAACACTTTGAAGAACTAAGGGGTAATCACAGGTTGAAAAATAAAAAGGACATGCCTTAAAGCTCAATTTCAACGGATTATGAGGCACAGGCGAATTCAACCACAAAGAGGTATCAGCTCACACTTGTCAGAATAACCATCAGCAAGGAAACTACAAACAATAAATGCTGAAGGTGTTGTGGAGAAATGCATACCCTCAACTTCAAGTGGGACATAACTTGAAAAGGGCCACGAATGAGAACAGAATGGAGGTGCCTTAAAAAGGTAAACATTGAGCTACCGTATGATCCAGCAGGCCCACTCCTCGACCTATAATCTAAGAAGAAAGAATTGGAAAGACACAGGCAGGCAAATCTGCATGGCACAGTATTACAATAGCCAAGATATGGAAGTAACCAAAAAGTCCACCAACAGATGGGTGGACAAAGAAGAACTCCTCCATGTACAGATGGAATATTCGCTAGTGAAAAAAATGAAACAATGCCATTTGCAGCACCATACATGAGCCTAGACGTAATCACGCCACCTGCAGTCAGTGAGAAAGCAAAAGACACATATCCTATCATATCACTTTTAGGAGTTACTTAAAAATTGATACCAATGAAGATATTTCCACAGAGAAAGGCAATCACAGATTCATTAAAAAAACTTATGGTTCACCAAATACAAAGGGATGAGGATTGGATACATTACCATATTGGGGTTAACAGAGATATACATACCATGTGAAATATATAATCACCAAAGACGTACGGAAGACCAGGAGAAGACTACTCAACATTGTGTCATAACCTACATGGGAAAAGGATGCGAGGAAGAATAGATACACGTATATGTGTGAAAGAACCACATCTTGCACACCTAGAACAAACAAACCATTGTAATCAAATTTGCTGGGATAAAAAATAAAAAGTAAATTACAATTATGAACAAGAAGTAATGAGACATAAACATAAAGTGCTTTTTTCCTGGCACATTCCATTCGAATTTACAACCTAGAACACCACTCCCATTAAGGCTATGTTTCCCCAGTTACCAAATTTGGTAAAGGAGAAATGCTGCCACCTTGTGGCCGTTTCCTGCAAGAGCAGCTTTAAACTCACAGCTAATGGTCACTTAACATTCACAAGGACTCAGGGCTGTAAAGGACACCTGCCCTAAAAAATTGTGCTGAAGTAGGGAATGGACAAAAAAATTCAAAACAGGCAAATGTTTCAAGAAGAGAGTATGAGGAGTTAAGTTTTACTCACGCTCTTTTAAAAAAAAAGGAAAATGGATAAAAGCTCAACCTCAGGGAGTGTTAGACCCATGCAATCTAATCTACAAAAAGGTTCAACTTAGACCAGTCAACTGACCATCAGCAAAATGTCTACAAACAATAAATGCTGACGGGGTTTTCAAGAACTGTATCCCCTCTACCTGCTGGTGAGACGTAAAGGGGTAACAGCCAATAATGAGAAGAGAAAGGAGCTGTGTTTAAAAGTAAAAATGGAGGTACCATTCAATCCAGCAGGCGCACCATTGGACCTCTCACCTGAGAAGACAAGAATCGAGAAGACACAGGCCGCAAAAGCTGCAGTGCAGCCTTACTCACAATAGCCAAGACAGTGAAGCAATCAAAACATCCAACAAGAGGTGAATGGATAAAGAAGAAGTGGTCCATGTACACAATGGAATATTAGCCATGGAAAACAATGAACCATTGCTCTTTGAGGCACCACAAATGGGTCTGGAGATAATCACGAAACATGAGGTAGCTCGGAAACCAAAGACCTGTATTCTATGATATCACTTATAGGCGTTATCTAATAACTGACACAAATGAATATATTTCCACAGAGAAAGACACTCACAGACTTAGAAAACAAACTATGCTCATCTAAAAGGAAAGGTGGGGGGAATGGATAAGTTAAGATTAGTGTTGCTCTATGTATACAAACACATAGTATATACATATCTCAAAAAGACCGACCATGGAGCAAGGGAGGTCTGTGGAACCCTCTGTAACATTTTACATGGGAAGAGGATCTGTACTTGAATAGACATATATAATGTACAAATGAACCAGATTGTGTATACCTAGGACAGACAATATTCGAAGCTTTACCACAATTAAAAAAAAATTTAAAACCAAGAAGAAATAATGAGACATAAACTTATGGGGGTTTCTCCAGGCACATTCCAATTTAATTTACAACCTAGGAACACGACTTCCAGAAAGGCTCTGCTGCCCTAGTACCCAGATTTGGGAGTGGAGAAATGCTGCCTGCTTGAGGCCACTTCCCACAACAGCAGCTTTAAACCCATTGCTAAGGGTCACTAAATATTCACCAAACTTGCAGTTCAGGAAATGACACCTGCTCTCTAAAAAAATTCTGAGGTGGAAAATCGACCAAAAATTTCAAAATAGGGCAACCTTCCAAGAAGACAATTTCAAGAAATATATTGTACTCCCAACTGTTTCCTTTTTTTTAACAGAAAAGAAAACGGTGGAGAAACATGATGAGTTTTACGAATTTTCAAAGACATGCAAACCCAAATTACAAAACCCTATCAGCACACAGCAGCCAGTAGGGCCATTAGCATAAAGGCAGCAAACAATAAATGCTAAATCGATTGTGGAGAAATGCATACCCTCGATTCTAAGGGGGACGTGGTAAGAGCCACTAATGAAAACACAAAGAAGGTGCTTTGAAAAGGGAAACACGGTGCTACCAGTCAATCAGTCACACCCACTGCTGGGCCTATCAACTGAGAAAATGAGAATCAAAAAGTCACAGGCTGGCAATCCTGCACTCCAACAATATTTACCATAGCCAACACTTGGAAGCAATGAAAATGTCCATCAACCGAGGAATGCGCAAAGTAGAAGTGGTCCACATGCACACTGGGGAATTACTCCAATAAAAACTAAAAATTAAATTTAAAAATCCAACAAAAGTAAGGAGACATCAGCTTGTGTGGGTTTGTCCGGGCACACTCCACTCTAATTTATAACCGAGAAACACCACAGGCCGCAAGGGCTTTTCCCTTGTTACCATGGTGGGGATATAGAAAGGCTGCCGCCCTCTGGCATTTACCTGCAAAAGCAGCTTTAAAGCCTGTGCTAATGGTCATTTCATAGGAACAAGTACTGCAGAACTGTAAATGAAACCTGCCCTCAAAATGTCTTGAGGGAGGTAATGGCCAAAACATTTCAAAATGTGACACATACTTTAAGAGAACACTTTGAAGAACTAAGGTGTAATCACAGGTTGAAAAATAAAAATGGACATGCCTTAAATCTCAATTTCAACGGATTATGAGGCACAGGCGAATTCAACCACAAAGAGGTATCAGCTCACACTTGTCAGAATAACCATCAGCAAGGAAACTACAAACAATAAATGCTGAAGGTGTTGTGGAGAAATGCATACCCTCAACTTCAAGTGGGACATAACTTGAAAAGGGCCACGAATGAGAACAGAATGGAGGTGCCTTAAAAAGGTAAACATTGAGCTACCATATGATCCAGCAGGCCCACTCCTCGACCTATAATCTAAGAAGAAAGAATTGGAAAGACACAGGCAGGCAAATCTGCATGGCACAGTATTACAATAGCCAAGATATGGAAGTAACCAAAAAGTCCACCAACAGATGGGTGGACAAAGAAGAACTCCTCCATGTACAGATGGAATATTCGCTAGTGAAAAAAATGAAACAATGCCATTTGCAGCACCATACATGAGTCTAGACGTAATCACGCCACCTTTAGTCAGTGAGAAAGCAAAAGACACATATCCTATCATATCACTTTTAGGAGTTACTTAAAAATTGATACCAATGAAGATATTTCCACAGAGAAAGGCAATCACAGATTCATTAAAAAAACTTATGGTTCACCAAATAGAAAGGGATGAGGATTGGATACATTACCATATTGGGGTTAACAGAGATATACATACCATGTGAAATATATAATCACCAAAGACGTACGGAAGACCAGGGGAAGACTACTCAACATTGTGTCATAACCTACATGGGAAAAGGATGCGAGGAAGAATAGATACACGTATATGTGTGAAAGAACCACATCTTGCACACCTAGAACAAACAAACCATTGTAATCAAATTTGCTGGGATAAAAAATAAAAAGTAAATTACAATTATGAACAAGAAGTAATGAGACATAAACATAAAGTGCTTTTTTCCTGGCACATTCCATTCGAATTTACAACCTAGAACACCACTCCCATTAAGGCTCTGTTTCCCCAGTTACCAAATTTGGTAAAGGAGAAATGCTGCCAACTTGTGGCCGTTTCCTGCAAGAGCAGCTTTAAACTCACAGCTAATGGTCACTTAACATTCACAAGGACTCAGGGCTGTAAAGGACACCTGCCCTAAAAAAATGTGCTGAAGTAGGGAATGGACAAAAAAATTCAAAACAGGCAAATGTTTCAAGAAGAGAGTATGAGGAGTTAAGTTTTACTCACGCTCTTTTAAAAAAAAAGGAAAATGGATAAAAGCTCAACCTCAGGGAGTGTTAGACCCATGCAATCTAATCTACAAAAAGTTTCAACTTAGAGCAGTCGACTGACCATCAGCAAAATGTCTACAAACAATAAATGCTGACGGGGTTTTCAAGAACTGTATCCCCTCTACCTGCTGGTGAGACGTAAAGGGGTAACAGCCAATAATGAGAAGAGAAAGGAGCTGTGTTTAAAAGTAAAAATGGAGGTACCATTCAATCCAGCAGCCGCACCATTGGACCTCTCACCTGAGAAGACAAGAATCGAGAAGACACAGGCCGCAAAAGCTGCAGTGCAGCCTTATTCACAATAGCCAAGACAGTGAAGCAATCAAATATCCAACAAGAGGTGAATGGATAAAGAAGAAGTGGTCCATGTACACAATGGAATATTAGCCATGGAAAACAATGAACCATTGCTCTTTGAGGCACCACAAATGGGTCTGGAGATAATCACGAAACATGAGGTAGCTCGGAAACCAAAGACCTGTATTCTATGATATCACTTATAGGCGTTATCTAATAACTGACACAAATGAATATATTTCCACAGAGAAAGACACTCACAGACTTAGAAAACAAACTATGCTCATCTAAAAGGAAAGGTGGGGGGAATGGATAAGTTAAGATTAGTGTTGCTCTATGTATACAAACACATAGTATATACATATCTCAAAAAGACCGACCATGGAGCAAGGGAGGTCTGTGGAACCCTCTGTAACATTTTACATGGGAAGAGGATCTGTACTTGAATAGACATATATAATGTACAAATGAACCAGATTGTGTACACCTAGGACAGACAATATTCGAAGCTTTACCACAATTAAAAAAATATTTAAAACCAAGAAGAAATAATGAGACATAAACTTATGGGGGTTTCTCCAGGCACATTCCAATTTAATTTACAACCTAGGAACACGACTTCCAGAAAGGCTCTGCTGCCCTAGTACCCAGATTTGGGAGTGGAGAAATGCTGCCTGCTTGAGGCCACTTCCCACAACAGCAGCTTTAAACCCATTGCTAAGGGTCACTAAATATTCACGAAACTTGCAGTTCGGGAAATGACACCTGCTCTCTAAAAAAATTCTGAGGTGGAAAATCGACCAAAAATTTCAAAATAGGGCAACCTTCCAAGAAGACAATTTCAAGAAATATATTGTACTCCCAACTGTTTCCTTTTTTTTAACAGAAAAGAAAACGTTGGAGAAACATGATGAGTTTTACGAATTTTCAAAGACATGCAAACCCAAATTACAAAACCCTATCAGCACACAGCAGCCAGTAGGGCCATTAGCATAAAGGCAGCAAACAATAAATGCTAAATCGATTGTGGAGAAATGCATACCCTCGATTCTAAGGGGGACGTGGTAAGAGCCACTAATGAAAACACAAAGAAGGTGCTTTGAAAAGGGAAACACGGTGCTACCAGTCAATCAATCACACCCACTGCTGGGCCTATCAACTGAGAAAATGAGAATCAAAAAGTCACAGGCTGGCAATCCTGCACTCCAACAATATTTACCATAGCCAACACTTGGAAG
Organism: Eschrichtius robustus; assembly: GCF_028021215.1. Classification (NCBI taxonomy): domain Eukaryota; kingdom Metazoa; phylum Chordata; class Mammalia; order Artiodactyla; family Eschrichtiidae; genus Eschrichtius; species Eschrichtius robustus. Next base: position 75,767,612 of record NC_090832.1, read on the forward strand.
CAATGAAAATGTCCATCAACCGAGGAATGCGCAAAGTAGAAGTGCTCCACGTGCACACTGGGGAATTACTCCAATAAAAACTAAAAATTAAATTTAAAAATCCAACAAAAGTAAGGAGACATCAGCTTGTGTGGGTTTGTCCGGGCACACTCCACTCTAATTTATAACCGAGAAACACCACAGGCCGCAAGGGCTTTTCCCTAGTTACCATGGTGGGGACATAGAAAGGCTGCCGCCCTCTGGCATTTACCTGCAAAAGCAGCTTTAAAGCCTGTGCTAATGGTCATTTCATAGGAACAAGTACTGCAGAACTGTAAATGAAACCTGCCCTCAAAATGTCTTGAGGGAGGTAATGGCCAAAACATTTCAAAATGTGACACATACTTTAAGAGAACACTTTGAAGAACTAAGGGGTAATCACAGGTTGAAAAATAAAAAGGACATGCCTTAAAGCTCAATTTCAACGGATTATGAGGCACAGGCGAATTCAACCACAAAGAGGTATCAGCTCACACTTGTCAGAATAACCATCAGCATGGAAACTACAAACAATAAATGCTGAAGGTGTTGTGGAGAAATGCATACCCTCAACTTCAAGTGGGACATAACTTGAAAAGGGCCACGAATGAGAACAGAATGGAGGTGCCTTAAAAAGGTAAACATTGAGCTACCGTATGATCCAGCAGGCCCACTCCTCGACCTATAATCTAAGAAGAAAGAATTGGAAAGACACAGGCAGGCAAATCTGCATGGCACAGTATTACAATAGCCAAGATATGGAAGTAACCAAAAAGTCCACCAACAGATGGGTGGACAAAGAAGAACTCCTCCATGTACAGATGGAATATTCGCTAGTGAAAAAAATGAAACAATGCCATTTGCAGCACCATACATGAGCCTAGACGTAATCACGCCACCTGTAGTCAGTGAGAAAGCAAAAGACACATATCCTATCATATCACTTTTAGGAGTTACTTAAAAATTGATACCAATGAAGATATTTCCACAGAGAAAGGCAATCACAGATTCATTAAAAAAACTTATGGTTCACCAAATAGAAAGGGATGAGGATTGGATACATTACCATATTGGGGTTAACAGAGATATACATACCATGTGAAATATATAATCACCAAAGACGTACGGAAGACCAGGAGAAGACTACTCAACATTGTGTCATAACCTACATGGGAAAAGGATGCGAGGAAGAATAGATACACGTATATGTGTGAAAGAACCACATCTTGCACACCTAGAACAAACAAACCATTGTAATCAAATTTGCTGGGATAAAAAATAAAAAGTAAATTACAATTATGAACAAGAAGTAATGAGACATAAACATAAAGTGCTTTTTTCCTGGCACATTCCATTCGAATTTACAACCTAGAACACCACTCCCATTAAGGCTCTGTTTCCCCAGTTACCAAATTTGGTAAAGGAGAAATGCTGCCACCTTGTGGCCGTTTCCTGCAAGAGCAGCTTTAAACTCACAGCTAATGGTCACTTAACATTCACAAGGATTCAAGGCTGTAAAGGACACCTGCCCTAAAAAATTGTGCTGAAGTAGGGAATGGACAAAAAAATTCAAAACAGGCAAATGTTTCAAGAAGAGAGTATGAGGAGTTAAGTTTTACTCACGCTCTTTTAAAAAAAAAGGAAAATGGATAAAAGCTCAACCTCAGGGAGTGTTAGACCCATGCAATCTAATCTACAAAAAGTTTCAACTTAGACCAGTCGACTGACCATCAGCAAAATGTCTACAAACAATAAATGCTGACGGGGTTTTCAAGAACTGTATCCCCTCTACCTGCTGGTGAGACATAAACGGGTAACAGCCAATAATGAGAAGAGAAAGGAGCTGTGTTTAAAAGTAAAAATGGAGGTACCATTCAATCCAGCAGGCGCACCATTGGACCTCTCACCTGAGAAGACAAGAATCGAGAAGACACAGGCCGCAAATCTGCAGTGCAGCCTTATTCACAATAGCCAAGACAGTGAAGCAATCAAAATATCCAACAAGAGGTGAATGGATAAAGAAGAAGTGGTCCATGTACACAATGGAATATTAGCCATGGAAAACAATGAACCATTGCTCTTTGAGGCACCACAAATGGGTCTGGAGATAATCACGAAACATGAGGTAGCTCGGAAACCAAAGACCTGTATTCTATGATATCACTTATAGGCGTTATCTAATAACTGACACAAATGAATATATTTCCACAGAGAAAGACACTCACAGACTTGAAAACAAACTATGCTCATCTAAAAGGAAAGGTGGGGGGAATGGATAAGTTAAGATTAGTGTTGCTCTATGTATACAAACACATAGTATATACATATCTCAAAAAGACCGACCATGGAGCAAGGGAGGTCTGTGGAACCCTCTGTAACATTTTACATGGGAAGAGGATCTGTACTTGAATAGACATATATAATGTACAAAAGAACCAGATTGTGTACACCTAGGACAGACAATATTCGAAGCCTTACCACAATTAAAAAAAAAATTAAAACCAAGAAGAAATAATGAGACATAAACTTATGGGGGTTTCTCCAGGCACATTCCAATTTAATTTACAACCTAGGAACACGACTTCCAGAAAGGCTCTGCTGCCCTAGTACCCAGATTTGGGAGTGGAGAAATGCTGCCTGCTTGAGGCCACTTCCCACAACAGCAGCTTTAAACCCATTGCTAAGGGTCACTAAATATTCACCAAACTTGCAGTTCGGGAAATGACACCTGCTCTCTAAAAAAATTCTGAGGTGGAAAATCGACCAAAAATTTCAAAATAGGGCAACCTTCCAAGAAGACAATTTCAAGAAATATATTGTACTCCCAACTGTTTCCTTTTTTTTAACAGAAAAGAAAACGGTGGAGAAACATGATGAGTTTTACGAATTTTCAAAGACATGCAAACCCAAATTACAAAACCCTATCAGCACACAGCAGCCAGTAGGGCCATTAGCATAAAGGCAGCAAACAATAAATGCTAAATCGATTGTGGAGAAATGCATACCCTCGATTCTAAGGGGGATGTGGTAAGAGCCACTAATGAAAACACAAAGAAGGTGCTTTGAAAAGGGAAACACGGTGCTACCAGTCAATCAATCACACCCACTGCTGGGCCTATCAACTGAGAAAATGAGAATCAAAAAGTCACAGGCTGGCAATCCTGCACTCCAACAATATTTACCATAGCCAACACTTGGAAGCAATGAAAATGTCCATCAACCGAGGAATGCGCAAAGTAGAAGTGGTCCACGTGCACACTGGGGAATTACTCCAATAAAAACTAAAAATTAAATTTAAAAATCCAACAAAAGTAAGGAGACATCAGCTTGTGTGGGTTTGTCCGGGCACACTCCACTCTAATTTATAACCGAGAAACACCACAGGCCGCAAGGGCTTTTCCCTAGTTACCATGGTGGGGACATAGAAAGGCTGCCGCCCTCTGGCATTTACCTGCAAAAGCAGCTTTAAAGCCTGTGCTAATGGTCATTTCATAGGAACAAGTACTGCAGAACTGTAAATGAAACCTGCCCTCAAAATGTCTTGAGGGAGGTAATGGCCAAAACATTTCAAAATGTGACACATACTTTAAGAGAACACTTTGAAGAACTAAGGTGTAATCACAGGTTGAAAAATAAAAAGGACATGCCTTTAAGCTCAATTTCAACGGATTATGAGGCACAGGCGAATTCAACCACAAAGAGGTATCAGCTCACACTTGTCAGAATAACCATCAGCAAGGAAACTACAAACAATAAATGCTGAAGGTGTTGTGGAGAAATGCATACCCTCAACTTCAAGTGGGACATAACTTGAAAAGGGCCACGAATGAGAACAGAATGGAGGTGCCTTAAAAAGGTAAACATTGAGCTACCGTATGATCCAGCAGGCCCACTCCTCGACCTATAATCTAAGAAGAAAGAATTGGAAAGACACAGGCAGGCAAATCTGCATGGCACAGTATTACAATAGCCAAGATATGGAAGTAACCAAAAAGTCCACCAACAGATGGGTGGACAAAGAAGAACTCCTCCATGTACAGATGGAATATTCGCTAGTGAAAAAAATGAAACAATGCCATTTGCAGCACCATACATGAGTCTAGACGTAATCACGCCACCTTTAGTCAGTGAGAAAGCAAAAGACACATATCCTATCATATCACTTTTAGGAGTTACTTAAAAATTGATACCAATGAAGATATTTCCACAGAGAAAGGCAATCACAGATTCATTAAAAAAACTTATGGTTCACCAAATAGAAAGGGATGAGGATTGGATACATTACCATATTGGGGTTAACAGAGATATACATACCATGTGAAATATATAATCACCAAAGACGTACGGAAGACCAGGAGAAGACTACTCAACATTGTGTCATAACCTACATGGGAAAAGGATGCGAGGAAGAATAGATACACGTATATGTGTGAAAGAACCACATCTTGCACACCTAGAACAAACAAACCATTGTAATCAAATTTGCTGGGATAAAAAATAAAAAGTAAATTACAATTATGAACAAGAAGTAATGAGGCATAAACATAAAGTGCTTTTTTCCTGGCACATTCCATTCGAATTTACAATCTAGAACACCACTTCCATTAAGGCTCTGTTTCCCCAGTTACCAAATTTGGTAAAGGAGAAATGCTGCCACCTTGTGGCCGTTTCCTGCAAGAGCAGCTTTAAACTCACAGCTAATGGTCACTTAACATTCACAAGGACTCAGGGCTGTAAAGGACACCTGCCCTAAAAAATTGTGCTGAAGAAGGGAATGGACAAAAAAATTCAAAACAGGCAAATGTTTCAAGAAGAGAGTATGAGGAGTTAAGTTTTACTCACGCTCTTTTTAAAAAAAAGGAAAATGGATAAAAGCTCAACCTCAGGGAGTGTTAGACCCATGCAATCTAATCTACAAAAAGTTTCAACTTAGACCAGTCGACTGACCATCAGCAAAATGTCTACAAACAATAAATGCTGACGGGGTTTTCAAGAACTGTATCCCCTCTACCTGCTGGTGAGACGTAAAGGGGTAACAGCCAATAATGAGAAGAGAAAGGAGCTGTGTTTAAAAGTAAAAATGGAGGTACCATTCAATCCAGCAGGCGCACCATTGGACCTCTCACCTGAGAAGACAAGAATCGAGAAGACACAGGCCGCAAAAGCTGCAGTGCAGCCTTATTCACAATAGCCAAGACAGTGAAGCAATCAAAATATCCAACAAGAGGTGAATGGATAAAGAAGAAGTGGTCCATGTACACAATGGAATATTAGCCATGGAAAACAATGAACCATTGCTCTTTGAGGCACCACAAATGGGTCTGGAGATAATCACGAAACATGAGGTAGCTCGGAAACCAAAGACCTGTATTCTATGATATCACTTATAGGCGTTATCTAATAACTGACACAAATGAATATATTTCCACAGAGAAAGACACTCACAGACTTGAAAACAAACTATGCTCATCTAAAAGGAAAGGTGGGGGGAATGGATAAGTTAAGATTAGTGTTGCTCTATGTATACAAACACATAGTATATACATATCTCAAAAAGACCAACCATGGAGCAAGGGAGGTCTGTGGAACCCTCTGTATCATTTTACATGGGAAGAGGATCTGTACTTGAATAGACATATATAATGTACAAATGAACCAGATTGTGTACACCTAGGACAGACAATATTCGAAGCTTTACCACAATTAAAAAAAAATTTAAAACCAAGAAGAAATAATGAGACATAAACTTATGGGGGTTTCTCCAGGCACATTCCAATTTAATTTACAACCTAGGAACACGACTTCCAGAAAGGCTCTGCTGCCCTAGTACCCAGATTTGGGAGTGGAGAAATGCTGCCTGCTTGAGGCCACTTCCCACAACAGCAGCTTTAAACCCATTGCTAAGGGTCACTAAATATTCACCAAACTTGCAGTTCGGGAAATGACACCTGCTCTTTAGAAAAATTCTGAGGTGGAAAATCGACCAAAAATTTCAAAATAGGGCAACCTTCCAAGAAGACAATTTCAAGAAATATATTGTACTCCCAACTGTTTCCTTTTTTTTAACAGAAAAGAAAACGGTGGAGAAACATGATGAGTTTTACGAATTTTCAAAGACATGCAAACCCAAATTACAAAACCCTATCAGCACACAGCAGCCAGTAGGGCCATTAGCATAAAGGCAGCAAACAATAAATGCTAAATCGATTGTGGAGAAATGCATACCCTCGATTCTAAGGGGGACGTGGTAAGAGCCACTAATGAAAACACAAAGAAGGTGCTTTGAAAAGGGAAACACGGTGCTACCAGTCAATCAATCACACCCACTGCTGGGCCTATCAACTGAGAAAATGAGAATCAAAAAGTCACAGGCTGGCAAACCTGCACTCCAACAATATTTACCATAGCCAACACTTGGAAGCAATGAAAATGTCCATCAACCGAGGAATGCGCAAAGTAGAAGTGGTCCACGTGCACACTGGGGAATTACTCCAATAAAAACTAAAAATTAAATTTAAAAATCCAACAAAAGTAAGGAGACATCAGCTTGTGTGGGTTTGTCCGGGCACACTCCACTCTAATTTATAACCGAGAAACACCACAGGCCGCAAGGGCTTTTTCCTAGTTACCATGGTGGGGACATAGAAAGGCTGCCGCCCTCTGGCATTTACCTGCAAAAGCAGCTTTAAAGCCTGTGCTAATGGTCATTTCATAGGAACAAGTACTGCAGAACTGTAAATGAAACCTGCCCTCAAAATGTCTTGAGGGAGGTAATGGCCAAAACATTTCAAAATGTGACACAAACTTTAAGAGAACACTTTGAAGAACTAAGGGGTAATCACAGGTTGAAAAATAAAAAGGACATGCCTTAAAGCTCAATTTCAACGGATTATGAGGCACAGGCGAATTCAACCACAAAGAGGTATCAGCTCACACTTGTCAGAATAACCATCAGCATGGAAACTACAAACAATAAATGCTGAAGTTGTTGTGGAGAAATGCATACCCTCAACTTCAAGTGGGACATAACTTGAAAAGGGCCACGAATGCGAACAGAATGGAGGTGCCTTAAAAAGGTAAACATTGAGCTACCATATGATCCAGCAGGCCCACTCCTCGACCTATAATCTAAGAAGAAAGAATTGGAAAGACACAGGCAGGCAAATCTGCATGGCACAGTATTACAATAGCCAAGATATGGAAGTAACCAAAAAGTCCACCAACAGATGGGTGGAGAAAGAAGAACTCCTCCATGTACAGATGGAATATTCGCTAGTGAAAAAAATGAAACAATGCCATTTGCAGCACCATACATGAGTCTAGACGTAATCACGCCACCTGTAGTCAGTGAGAAAGCAAAAGACACATATCCTATCATATCACTTTTAGGAGTTACTTAAAAATTGATACCAATGAAGATATTTCCACAGAGAAAGGCAATCACAGATTCATTAAAAAAACTTATGGTTCACCAAATACAAAGGGATGAGGATTGGATACATTACCATATTGGGGTTAACAGAGATATACATACCATGTGAAATATATAATCACCAAAGACGTACGGAAGACCAGGAGAAGACTACTCAACATTGTGTCATAACCTACATGGGAAAAGGATGCGAGGAAGAATAGATACACGTATATGTGTGAAAGAACCACATCTTGCACACCTAGAACAAACAAACCATTGTAATCAAATTTGCTGGGATAAAAAATAAAAAGTAAATTACAATTATGAACAAGAAGTAATGAGACATAAACATAAAGTGCTTTTTTCCTGGCACATTCCATTCGAATTTACAACCTAGAACACCACTCCCATTAAGGCTATGTTTCCCCAGTTACCAAATTTGGTAAAGGAGAAATGCTGCCACCTTGTGGCCGTTTCCTGCAAGAGCAGCTTTAAACTCACAGCTAATGGTCACTTAACATTCACAAGGACTCAGGGCTGTAAAGGACACCTGCCCTAAAAAATTGTGCTGAAGTAGGGAATGGACAAAAAAATTCAAAACAGGCAAATGTTTCAAGAAGAGAGTATGAGGAGTTAAGTTTTACTCACGCTCTTTTTAAAAAAAAGGAAAATGGATAAAAGCTCAACCTCAGGGAGTGTTAGACCCATGCAATCTAATCTACAAAAAGGTTCAACTTAGACCAGTCAACTGACCATCAGCAAAATGTCTACAAACAATAAATGCTGACGGGGTTTTCAAGAACTGTATCCCCTCTACCTGCTGGTGAGACGTAAAGGGGTAACAGCCAATAATGAGAAGAGAAAGGAGCTGTGTTTAAAAGTAAAAATGGAGGTACCATTCAATCCAGCAGGCGCACCATTGGACCTCTCACCTGAGAAGACAAGAATCGAGAAGACACAGGCCGCAAAAGCTGCAGTGCAGCCTTACTCACAATAGCCAAGACAGTGAAGCAATCAAAACATCCAACAAGAGGTGAATGGATAAAGAAGAAGTGGTCCATGTACACAATGGAATATTAGCCATGGAAAACAATGAACCATTGCTCTTTGAGGCACCACAAATGGGTCTGGAGATAATCACGAAACATGAGGTAGCTCGGAAACCAAAGACCTGTATTCTATGATATCACTTATAGGCGTTATCTAATAACTGACACAAATGAATATATTTCCACAGAGAAAGACACTCACAGACTTAGAAAACAAACTATGCTCATCTAAAAGGAAAGGTGGGGGGAATGGATAAGTTAAGATTAGTGTTGCTCTATGTATACAAACACATAGTATATACATATCTCAAAAAGACCGACCATGGAGCAAGGGAGGTCTGTGGAACCCTCTGTAACATTTTACATGGGAAGAGGATCTGTACTTGAATAGACATATATAATGTACAAATGAACCAGATTGTGTATACCTAGGACAGACAATATTCGAAGCTTTACCACAATTAAAAAAAAATTTAAAACCAAGAAGAAATAATGAGACATAAACTTATGGGGGTTTCTCCAGGCACATTCCAATTTAATTTACAACCTAGGAACACGACTTCCAGAAAGGCTCTGCTGCCCTAGTACCCAGATTTGGGAGTGGAGAAATGCTGCCTGCTTGAGGCCACTTCCCACAACAGCAGCTTTAAACCCATTGCTAAGGGTCACTAAATATTCACCAAACTTGCAGTTCAGGAAATGACACCTGCTCTCTAAAAAAATTCTGAGGTGGAAAATCGACCAAAAATTTCAAAATAGGGCAACCTTCCAAGAAGACAATTTCAAGAAATATATTGTACTCCCAACTGTTTCCTTTTTTTTAACAGAAAAGAAAACGGTGGAGAAACATGATGAGTTTTACGAATTTTCAAAGACATGCAAACCCAAATTACAAAACCCTATCAGCACACAGCAGCCAGTAGGGCCATTAGCATAAAGGCAGCAAACAATAAATGCTAAATCGATTGTGGAGAAATGCATACCCTCGATTCTAAGGGGGACGTGGTAAGAGCCACTAATGAAAACACAAAGAAGGTGCTTTGAAAAGGGAAACACGGTGCTACCAGTCAATCAGTCACACCCACTGCTGGGCCTATCAACTGAGAAAATGAGAATCAAAAAGTCACAGGCTGGCAATCCTGCACTCCAACAATATTTACCATAGCCAACACTTGGAAGCAATGAAAATGTCCATCAACCGAGGAATGCGCAAAGTAGAAGTGGTCCACATGCACACTGGGGAATTACTCCAATAAAAACTAAAAATTAAATTTAAAAATCCAACAAAAGTAAGGAGACATCAGCTTGTGTGTGTTTGTCCGGGCACACTCCACTCTAATTTATAACCGAGAAACACCACAGGCCGCAAGGGCTTTTCCCTTGTTACCATGGTGGGGATATAGAAAGGCTGCCGCCCTCTGGCATTTACCTGCAAAAGCAGCTTTAAAGCCTGTGCTAATGGTCATTTCATAGGAACAAGTACTGCAGAACTGTAAATGAAACCTGCCCTCAAAATGTCTTGAGGGAGGTAATGGCCAAAACATTTCAAAATGTGACACATACTTTAAGAGAACACTTTGAAGAACTAAGGTGTAATCACAGGTTGAAAAATAAAAATGGACATGCCTTAAATCTCAATTTCAACGGATTATGAGGCACAGGCGAATTCAACCACAAAGAGGTATCAGCTCACACTTGTCAGAATAACCATCAGCAAGGAAACTACAAACAATAAATGCTGAAGGTGTTGTGGAGAAATGCATACCCTCAACTTCAAGTGGGACATAACTTGAAAAGGGCCACGAATGAGAGCAGAATGGAGGTGCCTTAAAAAGGTAAACATTGAGCTACCATATGATCCAGCAGGCCCACTCCTCGACCTATAATCTAAGAAGAAAGAATTGGAAAGACACAGGCAGGCAAATCTGCATGGCACAGTATTACAATAGCCAAGATATGGAAGTAACCAAAAAGTCCACCAACACATGGGTGGACAAAGAAGAACTCCTCCATGTACAGATGGAATATTCGCTAGTGAAAAAAATGAAACAATGCCATTTGCAGCACCATACATGAGTCTAGACGTAATCACGCCACCTTTAGTCAGTGAGAAAGCAAAAGACACATATCCTATCATATCACTTTTAGGAGTTACTTAAAAATTGATACCAATGAAGATATTTCCACAGAGAAAGGCAATCACAGATTCATTAAAAAAACTTATGGTTCACCAAATAGAAAGGGATGAGGATTGGATACATTACCATATTGGGGTTAACAGAGATATACATACCATGTGAAATATATAATCACCAAAGACGTACGGAAGACCAGGGGAAGACTACTCAACATTGTGTCATAACCTACATGGGAAAAGGATGCGAGGAAGAATAGATACACGTATATGTGTGAAAGAACCACATCTTGCACACCTAGAACAAACAAACCATTGTAATCAAATTTGCTGGGATAAAAAATAAAAAGTAAATTACAATTATGAACAAGAAGTAATGAGGCATAAACATAAAGTGCTTTTTTCCTGGCACATTCCATTCGAATTTACAATCTAGAACACCACTTCCATTAAGGCTCTGTTTCCCCAGTTACCAAATTTGGTAAAGGAGAAATGCTGCCACCTTGTGGCCGTTTCCTGCAAGAGCAGCTTTAAACTCACAGCTAATGGTCACTTAACATTCACAAGGACTCAGGGCTGTAAAGGACACCTGCCCTAAAAAATTGTGCTGAAGAAGGGAATGGACAAAAAAATTCAAAACAGGCAAATGTTTCAAGAAGAGAGTATGAGGAGTTAAGTTTTACTCACGCTCTTTTTAAAAAAAAGGAAAATGGATAAAAGCTCAACCTCAGGGAGTGTTAGACCCATGCAATCTAATCTACAAAAAGTTTCAACTTAGACCAGTCGACTGACCATCAGCAAAATGTCTACAAACAATAAATGCTGACGGGGTTTTCAAGAACTGTATCCCCTCTACCTGCTGGTGAGACGTAAAGGGGTAACAGCCAATAATGAGAAGAGAAAGGAGCTGTGTTTAAAAGTAAAAATGGAGGTACCATTCAATCCAGCAGGCGCACCATTGGACCTCTCACCTGAGAAGACAAGAATCGAGAAGACACAGGCCGCAAAAGCTGCAGTGCAGCCTTATTCACAATAGCCAAGACAGTGAAGCAATCAAAATATCCAACAAGAGGTGAATGGATAAAGAAGAAGTGGTCCATGTACACAATGGAATATTAGCCATGGAAAACAATGAACCATTGCTCTTTGAGGCACCACAAATGGGTCTGGAGATAATCACGAAACATGAGGTAGCTCGGAAACCAAAGACCTGTATTCTATGATATCACTTATAGGCGTTATCTAATAACTGACACAAATGAATATATTTCCACAGAGAAAGACACTCACAGACTTGAAAACAAACTATGCTCATCTAAAAGGAAAGGTGGGGGGAATGGATAAGTTAAGATTAGTGTTGCTCTATGTATACAAACACATAGTATATACATATCTCAAAAAGACCAACCATGGAGCAAGGGAGGTCTGTGGAACCCTCTGTATCATTTTACATGGGAAGAGGATCTGTACTTGAATAGACATATATAATGTACAAATGAACCAGATTGTGTACACCTAGGACAGACAATATTCGAAGCTTTACCACAATTAAAAAAAAATTTAAAACCAAGAAGAAATAATGAGACATAAACTTATGGGGGTTTCTCCAGGCACATTCCAATTTAATTTACAACCTAGGAACACGACTTCCAGAAAGGCTCTGCTGCCCTAGTACCCAGATTTGGGAGTGGAGAAATGCTGCCTGCTTGAGGCCACTTCCCACAACAGCAGCTTTAAACCCATTGCTAAGGGTCACTAAATATTCACCAAACTTGCAGTTCGGGAAATGACACCTGCTCTTTAGAAAAATTCTGAGGTGGAAAATCGACCAAAAATTTCAAAATAGGGCAACCTTCCAAGAAGACAATTTCAAGAAATATATTGTACTCCCAACTGTTTCCTTTTTTTTAACAGAAAAGAAAACGGTGGAGAAACATGATGAGTTTTACGAATTTTCAAAGACATGCAAACCCAAATTACAAAACCCTATCAGCACACAGCAGCCAGTAGGGCCATTAGCATAAAGGCAGCAAACAATAAATGCTAAATCGATTGTGGAGAAATGCATACCCTCGATTCTAAGGGGGACGTGGTAAGAGCCACTAATGAAAACACAAAGAAGGTGCTTTGAAAAGGGAAACACGGTGCTACCAGTCAATCAATCACACCCACTGCTGGGCCTATCAACTGAGAAAATGAGAATCAAAAAGTCACAGGCTGGCAAACCTGCACTCCAACAATATTTACCATAGCCAACACTTGGAAGCAATGAAAATGTCCATCAACCGAGGAATGCGCAAAGTAGAAGTGGTCCACGTGCACACTGGGGAATTACTCCAATAAAAACTAAAAATTAAATTTAAAAATCCAACAAAAGTAAGGAGACATCAGCTTGTGTGGGTTTGTCCGGGCACACTCCACTCTAATTTATAACCGAGAAACACCACAGGCCGCAAGGGCTTTTTCCTAGTTACCATGGTGGGGACATAGAAAGGCTGCCGCCCTCTGGCATTTACCTGCAAAAGCAGCTTTAAAGCCTGTGCTAATGGTCATTTCATAGGAACAAGTACTGCAGAACTGTAAATGAAACCTGCCCTCAAAATGTCTTGAGGGAGGTAATGGCCAAAACATTTCAAAATGTGACACAAACTTTAAGAGAACACTTTGAAGAACTAAGGGGTAATCACAGGTTGAAAAATAAAAAGGACATGCCTTAAAGCTCAATTTCAACGGATTATGAGGCACAGGCGAATTCAACCACAAAGAGGTATCAGCTCACACTTGTCAGAATAACCATCAGCATGGAAACTACAAACAATAAATGCTGAAGTTGTTGTGGAGAAATGCATACCCTCAACTTCAAGTGGGACATAACTTGAAAAGGGCCACGAATGCGAACAGAATGGAGGTGCCTTAAAAAGGTAAACATTGAGCTACCATATGATCCAGCAGGCCCACTCCTCGACCTATAATCTAAGAAGAAAGAATTGGAAAGACACAGGCAGGCAAATCTGCATGGCACAGTATTACAATAGCCAAGATATGGAAGTAACCAAAAAGTCCACCAACAGATGGGTGGAGAAAGAAGAACTCCTCCATGTACAGATGGAATATTCGCTAGTGAAAAAAATGAAACAATGCCATTTGCAGCACCATACATGAGTCTAGACGTAATCACGCCACCTGTAGTCAGTGAGAAAGCAAAAGACACATATCCTATCATATCACTTTTAGGAGTTACTTAAAAATTGATACCAATGAAGATATTTCCACAGAGAAAGGCAATCACAGATTCATTAAAAAAACTTATGGTTCACCAAATACAAAGGGATGAGGATTGGATACATTACCATATTGGGGTTAACAGAGATATACATACCATGTGAAATATATAATCACCAAAGACGTACGGAAGACCAGGAGAAGACTACTCAACATTGTGTCATAACCTACATGGGAAAAGGATGCGAGGAAGAATAGATACACGTATATGTGTGAAAGAACCACATCTTGCACACCTAGAACAAACAAACCATTGTAATCAAATTTGCTGGGATAAAAAATAAAAAGTAAATTACAATTATGAACAAGAAGTAATGAGACATAAACATAAAGTGCTTTTTTCCTGGCACATTCCATTCGAATTTACAACCTAGAACACCACTCCCATTAAGGCTATGTTTCCCCAGTTACCAAATTTGGTAAAGGAGAAATGCTGCCACCTTGTGGCCGTTTCCTGCAAGAGCAGCTTTAAACTCACAGCTAATGGTCACTTAACATTCACAAGGACTCAGGGCTGTAAAGGACACCTGCCCTAAAAAATTGTGCTGAAGTAGGGAATGGACAAAAAAATTCAAAACAGGCAAATGTTTCAAGAAGAGAGTATGAGGAGTTAAGTTTTACTCACGCTCTTTTTAAAAAAAAGGAAAATGGATAAAAGCTCAACCTCAGGGAGTGTTAGACCCATGCAATCTAATCTACAAAAAGGTTCAACTTAGACCAGTCAACTGACCATCAGCAAAATGTCTACAAACAATAAATGCTGACGGGGTTTTCAAGAACTGTATCCCCTCTACCTGCTGGTGAGACGTAAAGGGGTAACAGCCAATAATGAGAAGAGAAAGGAGCTGTGTTTAAAAGTAAAAATGGAGGTACCATTCAATCCAGCAGGCGCACCATTGGACCTCTCACCTGAGAAGACAAGAATCGAGAAGACACAGGCCGCAAAAGCTGCAGTGCAGCCTTACTCACAATAGCCAAGACAGTGAAGCAATCAAAACATCCAACAAGAGGTGAATGGATAAAGAAGAAGTGGTCCATGTACACAATGGAATATTAGCCATGGAAAACAATGAACCATTGCTCTTTGAGGCACCACAAATGGGTCTGGAGATAATCACGAAACATGAGGTAGCTCGGAAACCAAAGACCTGTATTCTATGATATCACTTATAGGCGTTATCTAATAACTGACACAAATGAATATATTTCCACAGAGAAAGACACTCACAGACTTAGAAAACAAACTATGCTCATCTAAAAGGAAAGGTGGGGGGAATGGATAAGTTAAGATTAGTGTTGCTCTATGTATACAAACACATAGTATATACATATCTCAAAAAGACCGACCATGGAGCAAGGGAGGTCTGTGGAACCCTCTGTAACATTTTACATGGGAAGAGGATCTGTACTTGAATAGACATATATAATGTACAAATGAACCAGATTGTGTATACCTAGGACAGACAATATTCGAAGCTTTACCACAATTAAAAAAAAATTTAAAACCAAGAAGAAATAATGAGACATAAACTTATGGGGGTTTCTCCAGGCACATTCCAATTTAATTTACAACCTAGGAACACGACTTCCAGAAAGGCTCTGCTGCCCTAGTACCCAGATTTGGGAGTGGAGAAATGCTGCCTGCTTGAGGCCACTTCCCACAACAGCAGCTTTAAACCCATTGCTAAGGGTCACTAAATATTCACCAAACTTGCAGTTCAGGAAATGACACCTGCTCTCTAAAAAAATTCTGAGGTGGAAAATCGACCAAAAATTTCAAAATAGGGCAACCTTCCAAGAAGACAATTTCAAGAAATATATTGTACTCCCAACTGTTTCCTTTTTTTTAACAGAAAAGAAAACGGTGGAGAAACATGATGAGTTTTACGAATTTTCAAAGACATGCAAACCCAAATTACAAAACCCTATCAGCACACAGCAGCCAGTAGGGCCATTAGCATAAAGGCAGCAAACAATAAATGCTAAATCGATTGTGGAGAAATGCATACCCTCGATTCTAAGGGGGACGTGGTAAGAGCCACTAATGAAAACACAAAGAAGGTGCTTTGAAAAGGGAAACACGGTGCTACCAGTCAATCAGTCACACCCACTGCTGGGCCTATCAACTGAGAAAATGAGAATCAAAAAGTCACAGGCTGGCAATCCTGCACTCCAACAATATTTACCATAGCCAACACTTGGAAGCAATGAAAATGTCCATCAACCGAGGAATGCGCAAAGTAGAAGTGGTCCACATGCACACTGGGGAATTACTCCAATAAAAACTAAAAATTAAATTTAAAAATCCAACAAAAGTAAGGAGACATCAGCTTGTGTGGGTTTGTCCGGGCACACTCCACTCTAATTTATAACCGAGAAACACCACAGGCCGCAAGGGCTTTTCCCTTGTTACCATGGTGGGGATATAGAAAGGCTGCCGCCCTCTGGCATTTACCTGCAAAAGCAGCTTTAAAGCCTGTGCTAATGGTCATTTCATAGGAACAAGTACTGCAGAACTGTAAATGAAACCTGCCCTCAAAATGTCTTGAGGGAGGTAATGGCCAAAACATTTCAAAATGTGACACATACTTTAAGAGAACACTTTGAAGAACTAAGGTGTAATCACAGGTTGAAAAATAAAAATGGACATGCCTTAAATCTCAATTTCAACGGATTATGAGGCACAGGCGAATTCAACCACAAAGAGGTATCAGCTCACACTTGTCAGAATAACCATCAGCAAGGAAACTACAAACAATAAATGCTGAAGGTGTTGTGGAGAAATGCATACCCTCAACTTCAAGTGGGACATAACTTGAAAAGGGCCACGAATGAGAGCAGAATGGAGGTGCCTTAAAAAGGTAAACATTGAGCTACCATATGATCCAGCAGGCCCACTCCTCGACCTATAATCTAAGAAGAAAGAATTGGAAAGACACAGGCAGGCAAATCTGCATGGCACAGTATTACAATAGCCAAGATATGGAAGTAACCAAAAAGTCCACCAACAGATGGGTGGACAAAGAAGAACTCCTCCATGTACAGATGGAATATTCGCTAGTGAAAAAAATGAAACAATGCCATTTGCAGCACCATACATGAGTCTAGACGTAATCACGCCACCTTTAGTCAGTGAGAAAGCAAAAGACACATATCCTATCATATCACTTTTAGGAGTTACTTAAAAATTGATACCAATGAAGATATTTCCACAGAGAAAGGCAATCACAGATTCATTAAAAAAACTTATGGTTCACCAAATAGAAAGGGATGAGGATTGGATACATTACCATATTGGGGTTAACAGAGATATACATACCATGTGAAATATATAATCACCAAAGACGTACGGAAGACCAGGGGAAGACTACTCAACATTGTGTCATAACCTACATGGGAAAAGGATGCGAGGAAGAATAGATACACGTATATGTGTGAAAGAACCACATCTTGCACACCTAGAACAAACAAACCATTGTAATCAAATTTGCTGGGATAAAAAATAAAAAGTAAATTACAATTATGAACAAGAAGTAATGAGACATAAACATAAAGTGCTTTTTTCCTGGCACATTCCATTCGAATTTACAACCTAGAACACCACTCCCATTAAGGCTCTGTTTCCCCAGTTACCAAATTTGGTAAAGGAGAAATGCTGCCAACTTGTGGCCGTTTCCTGCAAGAGCAGCTTTAAACTCACAGCTAATGGTCACTTAACATTCACAAGGACTCAGGGCTGTAAAGGACACCTGCCCTAAAAAAATGTGCTGAAGTAGGGAATGGACAAAAAAATTCAAAACAGGCAAATGTTTCAAGAAGAGAGTATGAGGAGTTAAGTTTTACTCACGCTCTTTTAAAAAAAAAGGAAAATGGATAAAACCTCAACCTCAGGGAGTGTTAGACCCATGCAATCTAATCTACAAAAAGGTTCAACTTAGACCAGTCAACTGACCATCAGCAAAATGTCTACAAACAATAAATGCTGACGGGGTTTTCAAGAACTGTATCCCCTCTACCTGCTGGTGAGACGTAAAGGGGTAACAGCCAATAATGAGAAGAGAAAGGAGCTGTGTTTAAAAGTAAAAATGGAGGTACCATTCAATCCAGCAGGCGCACCATTGGACCTCTCACCTGAGAAGACAAGAATCGAGAAGACACAGGCCGCAAAAGCTGCAGTGCAGCCTTACTCACAATAGCCAAGACAGTGAAGCAATCAAAACATCCAACAAGAGGTGAATGGATAAAGAAGAAGTGGTCCATGTACACAATGGAATATTAGCCATGGAAAACAATGAACCATTGCTCTTTGAGGCACCACAAATGGGTCTGGAGATAATCACGAAACATGAGGTAGCTCGGAAACCAAAGACCTGTATTCTATGATATCACTTATAGGCGTTATCTAATAACTGACACAAATGAATATATTTCCACAGAGAAAGACACTCACAGACTTAGAAAACAAACTATGCTCATCTAAAAGGAAAGGTGGGGGGAATGGATAAGTTAAGATTAGTGTTGCTCTATGTATACAAACACATAGTATATACATATCTCAAAAAGACCGACCATGGAGCAAGGGAGGTCTGTGGAACCCTCTGTAACATTTTACATGGGAAGAGGATCTGTACTTGAATAGACATATATAATGTACAAATGAACCAGATTGTGTATACCTAGGACAGACAATATTCGAAGCTTTACCACAATTAAAAAAAAATTTAAAACCAAGAAGAAATAATGAGACATAAACTTATGGGGGTTTCTCCAGGCACATTCCAATTTAATTTACAACCTAGGAACACGACTTCCAGAAAGGCTCTGCTGCCCTAGTACCCAGATTTGGGAGTGGAGAAATGCTGCCTGCTTGAGGCCACTTCCCACAACAGCAGCTTTAAACCCATTGCTAAGGGTCACTAAATATTCACCAAACTTGCAGTTCAGGAAATGACACCTGCTCTCTAAAAAAATTCTGAGGTGGAAAATCGACCAAAAATTTCAAAATAGGGCAACCTTCCAAGAAGACAATTTCAAGAAATATATTGTACTCCCAACTGTTTCCTTTTTTTTAACAGAAAAGAAAACGGTGGAGAAACATGATGAGTTTTACGAATTTTCAAAGACATGCAAACCCAAATTACAAAACCCTATCAGCACACAGCAGCCAGTAGGGCCATTAGCATAAAGGCAGCAAACAATAAATGCTAAATCGATTGTGGAGAAATGCATACCCTCGATTCTAAGGGGGACGTGGTAAGAGCCACTAATGAAAACACAAAGAAGGTGCTTTGAAAAGGGAAACACGGTGCTACCAGTCAATCAGTCACACCCACTGCTGGGCCTATCAACTGAGAAAATGAGAATCAAAAAGTCACAGGCTGGCAATCCTGCACTCCAACAATATTTACCATAGCCAACACTTGGAAGCAATGAAAATGTCCATCAACCGAGGAATGCGCAAAGTAGAAGTGGTCCACATGCACACTGGGGAATTACTCCAATAAAAACTAAAAATTAAATTTAAAAATCCAACAAAAGTAAGGAGACATCAGCTTGTGTGGGTTTGTCCGGGCACACTCCACTCTAATTTATAACCGAGAAACACCACAGGCCGCAAGGGCTTTTCCCTTGTTACCATGGTGGGGATATAGAAAGGCTGCCGCCCTCTGGCATTTACCTGCAAAAGCAGCTTTAAAGCCTGTGCTAATGGTCATTTCATAGGAACAAGTACTGCAGAACTGTAAATGAAACCTGCCCTCAAAATGTCTTGAGGGAGGTAATGGCCAAAACATTTCAAAATGTGACACATACTTTAAGAGAACACTTTGAAGAACTAAGGTGTAATCACAGGTTGAAAAATAAAAATGGACATGCCTTAAATCTCAATTTCAACGGATTATGAGGCACAGGCGAATTCAACCACAAAGAGGTATCAGCTCACACTTGTCAGAATAACCATCAGCAAGGAAACTACAAACAATAAATGCTGAAGGTGTTGTGGAGAAATGCATACCCTCAACTTCAAGTGGGACATAACTTGAAAAGGGCCACGAATGAGAACAGAATGGAGGTGCCTTAAAAAGGTAAACATTGAGCTACCATATGATCCAGCAGGCCCACTCCTCGACCTATAATCTAAGAAGAAAGAATTGGAAAGACACAGGCAGGCAAATCTGCATGGCACAGTATTACAATAGCCAAGATATGGAAGTAACCAAAAAGTCCACCAACAGATGGGTGGACAAAGAAGAACTCCTCCATGTACAGATGGAATATTCGCTAGTGAAAAAAATGAAACAATGCCATTTGCAGCACCATACATGAGTCTAGACGTAATCACGCCACCTTTAGTCAGTGAGAAAGCAAAAGACACATATCCTATCATATCACTTTTAGGAGTTACTTAAAAATTGATACCAATGAAGATATTTCCACAGAGAAAGGCAATCACAGATTCATTAAAAAAACTTATGGTTCACCAAATAGAAAGGGATGAGGATTGGATACATTACCATATTGGGGTTAACAGAGATATACATACCATGTGAAATATATAATCACCAAAGACGTACGGAAGACCAGGGGAAGACTACTCAACATTGTGTCATAACCTACATGGGAAAAGGATGCGAGGAAGAATAGATACACGTATATGTGTGAAAGAACCACATCTTGCACACCTAGAACAAACAAACCATTGTAATCAAATTTGCTGGGATAAAAAATAAAAAGTAAATTACAATTATGAACAAGAAGTAATGAGACATAAACATAAAGTGCTTTTTTCCTGGCACATTCCATTCGAATTTACAACCTAGAACACCACTCCCATTAAGGCTCTGTTTCCCCAGTTACCAAATTTGGTAAAGGAGAAATGCTGCCACCTTGTGGCCGTTTCCTGCAAGAGCAGCTTTAAACTCACAGCTAATGGTCACTTAACATTCACAAGGACTCAGGGCTGTAAAGGACACCTGCCCTAAAAAAATGTGCTGAAGTAGGGAATGGACAAAAAAATTCAAAACAGGCAAATGTTTCAAGAAGAGAGTATGAGGAGTTAAGTTTTACTCACGCTCTTTTAAAAAAAAAGGAAAATGGATAAAAGCTCAACCTCAGGGAGTGTTAGACCCATGCAATCTAATCTACAAAAAGTTTCAACTTAGAGCAGTCGACTGACCATCAGCAAAATGTCTACAAACAATAAATGCTGACGGGGTTTTCAAGAACTGTATCCCCTCTACCTGCTGGTGAGACGTAAAGGGGTAACAGCCAATAATGAGAAGAGAAAGGAGCTGTGTTTAAAAGTAAAAATGGAGGTACCATTCAATCCAGCAGCCGCACCATTGGACCTCTCACCTGAGAAGACAAGAATCGAGAAGACACAGGCCGCAAAAGCTGCAGTGCAGCCTTATTCACAATAGCCAAGACAGTGAAGCAATCAAATATCCAACAAGAGGTGAATGGATAAAGAAGAAGTGGTCCATGTACACAATGGAATATTAGCCATGGAAAACAATGAACCATTGCTCTTTGAGGCACCACAAATGGGTCTGGAGATAATCACGAAACATGAGGTAGCTCGGAAACCAAAGACCTGTATTCTATGATATCACTTATAGGCGTTATCTAATAACTGACACAAATGAATATATTTCCACAGAGAAAGACACTCACAGACTTAGAAAACAAACTATGCTCATCTAAAAGGAAAGGTGGGGGGAATGGATAAGTTAAGATTAGTGTTGCTCTATGTATACAAACACATAGTATATACATATCTCAAAAAGACCGACCATGGAGCAAGGGAGGTCTGTGGAACCCTCTGTAACATTTTACATGGGAAGAGGATCTGTACTTGAATAGACATATATAATGTACAAATGAACCAGATTGTGTACACCTAGGACAGACAATATTCGAAGCTTTACCACAATTAAAAAAATATTTAAAACCAAGAAGAAATAATGAGACATAAACTTATGGGGGTTTCTCCAGGCACATTCCAATTTAATTTACAACCTAGGAACACGACTTCCAGAAAGGCTCTGCTGCCCTAGTACCCAGATTTGGGAGTGGAGAAATGCTGCCTGCTTGAGGCCACTTCCCACAACAGCAGCTTTAAACCCATTGCTAAGGGTCACTAAATATTCACGAAACTTGCAGTTCGGGAAATGACACCTGCTCTCTAAAAAAATTCTGAGGTGGAAAATCGACCAAAAATTTCAAAATAGGGCAACCTTCCAAGAAGACAATTTCAAGAAATATATTGTACTCCCAACTGTTTCCTTTTTTTTAACAGAAAAGAAAACGGTGGAGAAACATGATGAGTTTTACGAATTTTCAAAGACATGCAAACCCAAATTACAAAACCCTATCAGCACACAGCAGCCAGTAGGGCCATTAGCATAAAGGCAGCAAACAATAAATGCTAAATCGATTGTGGAGAAATGCATACCCTCGATTCTAAGGGGGACGTGGTAAGAGCCACTAATGAAAACACAAAGAAGGTGCTTTGAAAAGGGAAACACGGTGCTACCAGTCAATCAATCACACCCACTGCTGGGCCTATCAACTGAGAAAATGAGAATCAAAAAGTCACAGGCTGGCAATCCTGCACTCCAACAATATTTACCATAGCCAACACTTGGAAGCAATGAAAATGTCCATCAACCGAGGAATGCGCAAAGTAGAAGTGCTCCACGTGCACACTGGGGAATTACTCCAATAAAAACTAAAAATTAAATTTAAAAATCCAACAAAAGTAAGGAGACATCAGCTTGTGTGGGTTTGTCCGGGCACACTCCACTCTAATTTATAACCGAGAAACACCACAGGCCGCAAGGGCTTTTCCCTAGTTACCATGGTGGGGACATAGAAAGGCTGCCGCCCTCTGGCATTTACCTGCAAAAGCAGCTTTAAAGCCTGTGCTAATGGTCATTTCATAGGAACAAGTACTGCAGAACTGTAAATGAAACCTGCCCTCAAAATGTCTTGAGGGAGGTAATGGCCAAAACATTTCAAAATGTGACACATACTTTAAGAGAACACTTTGAAGAACTAAGGGGTAATCACAGGTTGAAAAATAAAAAGGACATGCCTTAAAGCTCAATTTCAACGGATTATGAGGCACAGGCGAATTCAACCACAAAGAGGTATCAGCTCACACTTGTCAGAATAACCATCAGCATGGAAACTACAAACAATAAATGCTGAAGGTGTTGTGGAGAAATGCATACCCTCAACTTCAAGTGGGACATAACTTGAAAAGGGCCACGAATGAGAACAGAATGGAGGTGCCTTAAAAAGGTAAACATTGAGCTACCGTATGATCCAGCAGGCCCACTCCTCGACCTATAATCTAAGAAGAAAGAATTGGAAAGACACAGGCAGGCAAATCTGCATGGCACAGTATTACAATAGCCAAGATATGGAAGTAACCAAAAAGTCCACCAACAGATGGGTGGACAAAGAAGAACTCCTCCATGTACAGATGGAATATTCGCTAGTGAAAAAAATGAAACAATGCCATTTGCAGCACCATACATGAGCCTAGACGTAATCACGCCACCTGTAGTCAGGGAGAAAGCAAAAGACACATATCCTATCATATCACTTTTAGGAGTTACTTAAAAATTGATACCAATGAAGATATTTCCACAGAGAAAGGCAATCACAGATTCATTAAAAAAACTTATGGTTCACCAAATAGAAAGGGATGAGGATTGGATACATTACCATATTGGGGTTAACAGAGATATACATACCATGTGAAATATATAATCACCAAAGACGTACGGAAGACCAGGAGAAGACTACTCAACATTGTGTCATAACCTACATGGGAAAAGGATGCGAGGAAGAATAGATACACGTATATGTGTGAAAGAACCACATCTTGCACACCTAGAACAAACAAACCATTGTAATCAAATTTGCTGGGATAAAAAATAAAAAGTAAATTACAATTATGAACAAGAAGTAATGAGACATAAACATAAAGTGCTTTTTTCCTGGCACATTCCATTCGAATTTACAACCTAGAACACCACTCCCATTAAGGCTCTGTTTCCCCAGTTACCAAATTTGGTAAAGGAGAAATGCTGCCACCTTGTGGCCGTTTCCTGCAAGAGCAGCTTTAAACTCACAGCTAATGGTCACTTAACATTCACAAGGATTCAAGGCTGTAAAGGACACCTGCCCTAAAAAATTGTGCTGAAGTAGGGAATGGACAAAAAAATTCAAAACAGGCAAATGTTTCAAGAAGAGAGTATGAGGAGTTAAGTTTTACTCACGCTCTTTTAAAAAAAAAGGAAAATGGATAAAAGCTCAACCTCAGGGAGTGTTAGACCCATGCAATCTAATCTACAAAAAGTTTCAACTTAGACCAGTCGACTGACCATCAGCAAAATGTCTACAAACAATAAATGCTGACGGGGTTTTCAAGAACTGTATCCCCTCTACCTGCTGGTGAGACATAAACGGGTAACAGCCAATAATGAGAAGAGAAAGGAGCTGTGTTTAAAAGTAAAAATGGAGGTACCATTCAATCCAGCAGGCGCACCATTGGACCTCTCACCTGAGAAGACAAGAATCGAGAAGACACAGGCCGCAAAAGCTGCAGTGCAGCCTTATTCACAATAGCCAAGACAGTGAAGCAATCAAAATATCCAACAAGAGGTGAATGGATAAAGAAGAAGTGGTCCATGTACACAATGGAATATTAGCCATGGAAAACAATGAACCATTGCTCTTTGAGGCACCACAAATGGGTCTGGAGATAATCACGAAACATGAGGTAGCTCGGAAACCAAAGACCTGTATTCTATGATATCACTTATAGGCG
The DNA here is from genome assembly GCF_028021215.1 of Eschrichtius robustus. Taxonomy (NCBI): domain Eukaryota; kingdom Metazoa; phylum Chordata; class Mammalia; order Artiodactyla; family Eschrichtiidae; genus Eschrichtius; species Eschrichtius robustus. The sequence continues at coordinate 75,792,349 of NC_090832.1, forward strand.
TTATCTAATAACTGACACAAATGAATATATTTCCACAGAGAAAGACACTCACAGACTTGAAAACAAACTATGCTCATCTAAAAGGAAAGGTGGGGGGAATGGATAAGTTAAGATTAGTGTTGCTCTATGTATACAAACACATAGTATATACATATCTCAAAAAGACCGACCATGGAGCAAGGGAGGTCTGTGGAACCCTCTGTAACATTTTACATGGGAAGAGGATCTGTACTTGAATAGACATATATAATGTACAAAAGAACCAGATTGTGTACACCTAGGACAGACAATATTCGAAGCCTTACCACAATTAAAAAAAAAATTAAAACCAAGAAGAAATAATGAGACATAAACTTATGGGGGTTTCTCCAGGCACATTCCAATTTAATTTACAACCTAGGAACACGACTTCCAGAAAGGCTCTGCTGCCCTAGTACCCAGATTTGGGAGTGGAGAAATGCTGCCTGCTTGAGGCCACTTCCCACAACAGCAGCTTTAAACCCATTGCTAAGGGTCACTAAATATTCACGAAACTTGCAGTTCGGGAAATGACACCTGCTCTCTAAAAAAATTCTGAGGTGGAAAATCGACCAAAAATTTCAAAATAGGGCAACCTTCCAAGAAGACAATTTCAAGAAATATATTGTACTCCCAACTGTTTCCTTTTTTTTAACAGAAAAGAAAACGGTGGAGAAACATGATGAGTTTTACGAATTTTCAAAGACATGCAAACCCAAATTACAAAACCCTATCAGCACACAGCAGCCAGTAGGGCCATTAGCATAAAGGCAGCAAACAATAAATGCTAAATCGATTGTGGAGAAATGCATACCCTCGATTCTAAGGGGGATGTGGTAAGAGCCACTAATGAAAACACAAAGAAGGTGCTTTGAAAAGGGAAACACGGTGCTACCAGTCAATCAATCACACCCACTGCTGGGCCTATCAACTGAGAAAATGAGAATCAAAAAGTCACAGGCTGGCAATCCTGCACTCCAACAATATTTACCATAGCCAACACTTGGAAGCAATGAAAATGTCCATCAACCGAGGAATGCGCAAAGTAGAAGTGGTCCACGTGCACACTGGGGAATTACTCCAATAAAAACTAAAAATTAAATTTAAAAATCCAACAAAAGTAAGGAGACATCAGCTTGTGTGGGTTTGTCCGGGCACACTCCACTCTAATTTATAACCGAGAAACACCACAGGCCGCAAGGGCTTTTCCCTAGTTACCATGGTGGGGACATAGAAAGGCTGCCGCCCTCTGGCATTTACCTGCAAAAGCAGCTTTAAAGCCTGTGCTAATGGTCATTTCATAGGAACAAGTACTGCAGAACTGTAAATGAAACCTGCCCTCAAAATGTCTTGAGGGAGGTAATGGCCAAAACATTTCAAAATGTGACACATACTTTAAGAGAACACTTTGAAGAACTAAGGTGTAATCACAGGTTGAAAAATAAAAAGGACATGCCTTTAAGCTCAATTTCAACGGATTATGAGGCACAGGCGAATTCAACCACAAAGAGGTATCAGCTCACACTTGTCAGAATAACCATCAGCAAGGAAACTACAAACAATAAATGCTGAAGGTGTTGTGGAGAAATGCATACCCTCAACTTCAAGTGGGACATAACTTGAAAAGGGCCACGAATGAGAACAGAATGGAGGTGCCTTAAAAAGGTAAACATTGAGCTACCGTATGATCCAGCAGGCCCACTCCTCGACCTATAATCTAAGAAGAAAGAATTGGAAAGACACAGGCAGGCAAATCTGCATGGCACAGTATTACAATAGCCAAGATATGGAAGTAACCAAAAAGTCCACCAACAGATGGGTGGACAAAGAAGAACTCCTCCATGTACAGATGGAATATTCGCTAGTGAAAAAAATGAAACAATGCCATTTGCAGCACCATACATGAGTCTAGACGTAATCACGCCACCTTTAGTCAGTGAGAAAGCAAAAGACACATATCCTATCATATCACTTTTAGGAGTTACTTAAAAATTGATACCAATGAAGATATTTCCACAGAGAAAGGCAATCACAGATTCATTAAAAAAACTTATGGTTCACCAAATAGAAAGGGATGAGGATTGGATACATTACCATATTGGGGTTAACAGAGATATACATACCATGTGAAATATATAATCACCAAAGACGTACGGAAGACCAGGAGAAGACTACTCAACATTGTGTCATAACCTACATGGGAAAAGGATGCGAGGAAGAATAGATACACGTATATGTGTGAAAGAACCACATCTTGCACACCTAGAACAAACAAACCATTGTAATCAAATTTGCTGGGATAAAAAATAAAAAGTAAATTACAATTATGAACAAGAAGTAATGAGGCATAAACATAAAGTGCTTTTTTCCTGGCACATTCCATTCGAATTTACAATCTAGAACACCACTTCCATTAAGGCTCTGTTTCCCCAGTTACCAAATTTGGTAAAGGAGAAATGCTGCCACCTTGTGGCCGTTTCCTGCAAGAGCAGCTTTAAACTCACAGCTAATGGTCACTTAACATTCACAAGGACTCAGGGCTGTAAAGGACACCTGCCCTAAAAAATTGTGCTGAAGAAGGGAATGGACAAAAAAATTCAAAACAGGCAAATGTTTCAAGAAGAGAGTATGAGGAGTTAAGTTTTACTCACGCTCTTTTTAAAAAAAAGGAAAATGGATAAAAGCTCAACCTCAGGGAGTGTTAGACCCATGCAATCTAATCTACAAAAAGTTTCAACTTAGACCAGTCGACTGACCATCAGCAAAATGTCTACAAACAATAAATGCTGACGGGGTTTTCAAGAACTGTATCCCCTCTACCTGCTGGTGAGACGTAAAGGGGTAACAGCCAATAATGAGAAGAGAAAGGAGCTGTGTTTAAAAGTAAAAATGGAGGTACCATTCAATCCAGCAGGCGCACCATTGGACCTCTCACCTGAGAAGACAAGAATCGAGAAGACACAGGCCGCAAAAGCTGCAGTGCAGCCTTATTCACAATAGCCAAGACAGTGAAGCAATCAAAATATCCAACAAGAGGTGAATGGATAAAGAAGAAGTGGTCCATGTACACAATGGAATATTAGCCATGGAAAACAATGAACCATTGCTCTTTGAGGCACCACAAATGGGTCTGGAGATAATCACGAAACATGAGGTAGCTCGGAAACCAAAGACCTGTATTCTATGATATCACTTATAGGCGTTATCTAATAACTGACACAAATGAATATATTTCCACAGAGAAAGACACTCACAGACTTGAAAACAAACTATGCTCATCTAAAAGGAAAGGTGGGGGGAATGGATAAGTTAAGATTAGTGTTGCTCTATGTATACAAACACATAGTATATACATATCTCAAAAAGACCGACCATGGAGCAAGGGAGGTCTGTGGAACCCTCTGTATCATTTTACATGGGAAGAGGATCTGTACTTGAATAGACATATATAATGTACAAATGAACCAGATTGTGTACACCTAGGACAGACAATATTCGAAGCTTTACCACAATTAAAAAAAAATTTAAAACCAAGAAGAAATAATGAGACATAAACTTATGGGGGTTTCTCCAGGCACATTCCAATTTAATTTACAACCTAGGAACACGACTTCCAGAAAGGCTCTGCTGCCCTAGTACCCAGATTTGGGAGTGGAGAAATGCTGCCTGCTTGAGGCCACTTCCCACAACAGCAGCTTTAAACCCATTGCTAAGGGTCACTAAATATTCACCAAACTTGCAGTTCGGGAAATGACACCTGCTCTTTAGAAAAATTCTGAGGTGGAAAATCGACCAAAAATTTCAAAATAGGGCAACCTTCCAAGAAGACAATTTCAAGAAATATATTGTACTCCCAACTGTTTCCTTTTTTTTAACAGAAAAGAAAACGGTGGAGAAACATGATGAGTTTTACGAATTTTCAAAGACATGCAAACCCAAATTACAAAACCCTATCAGCACACAGCAGCCAGTAGGGCCATTAGCATAAAGGCAGCAAACAATAAATGCTAAATCGATTGTGGAGAAATGCATACCCTCGATTCTAAGGGGGACGTGGTAAGAGCCACTAATGAAAACACAAAGAAGGTGCTTTGAAAAGGGAAACACGGTGCTACCAGTCAATCAATCACACCCACTGCTGGGCCTATCAACTGAGAAAATGAGAATCAAAAAGTCACAGGCTGGCAAACCTGCACTCCAACAATATTTACCATAGCCAACACTTGGAAGCAATGAAAATGTCCATCAACCGAGGAATGCGCAAAGTAGAAGTGGTCCACGTGCACACTGGGGAATTACTCCAATAAAAACTAAAAATTAAATTTAAAAATCCAACAAAAGTAAGGAGACATCAGCTTGTGTGGGTTTGTCCGGGCACACTCCACTCTAATTTATAACCGAGAAACACCACAGGCCGCAAGGGCTTTTTCCTAGTTACCATGGTGGGGACATAGAAAGGCTGCCGCCCTCTGGCATTTACCTGCAAAAGCAGCTTTAAAGCCTGTGCTAATGGTCATTTCATAGGAACAAGTACTGCAGAACTGTAAATGAAACCTGCCCTCAAAATGTCTTGAGGGAGGTAATGGCCAAAACATTTCAAAATGTGACACAAACTTTAAGAGAACACTTTGAAGAACTAAGGGGTAATCACAGGTGGAAAAATAAAAAGGACATGCCTTAAAGCTCAATTTCAACGGATTATGAGGCACAGGCGAATTCAACCACAAAGAGGTATCAGCTCACACTTGTCAGAATAACCATCAGCATGGAAACTACAAACAATAAATGCTGAAGTTGTTGTGGAGAAATGCATACCCTCAACTTCAAGTGGGACATAACTTGAAAAGGGCCACGAATGAGAACAGAATGGAGGTGCCTTAAAAAGGTAAACATTGAGCTACCATATGATCCAGCAGGCCCACTCCTCGACCTATAATCTAAGAAGAAAGAATTGGAAAGACACAGGCAGGCAAATCTGCATGGCACAGTATTACAATAGCCAAGATATGGAAGTAACCAAAAAGTCCACCAACAGATGGGTGGAGAAAGAAGAACTCCTCCATGTACAGATGGAATATTCGCTAGTGAAAAAAATGAAACAATGCCATTTGCAGCACCATACATGAGTCTAGACGTAATCACGCCACCTGTAGTCAGTGAGAAAGCAAAAGACACATATCCTATCATATCACTTTTAGGAGTTACTTAAAAATTGATACCAATGAAGATATTTCCACAGAGAAAGGCAATCACAGATTCATTAAAAAAACTGATGGCTCACCAAATAGAAAGGGATGAGGATTGGATACATTACCATATTGGGGTTAACAGAGATATACATACCATGTGAAATATATAATCACCAAAGACGTACGGAAGACCAGGAGAAGACTACTCAACATTGTGTCATAACCTACATGGGAAAAGGATGCGAGGAAGAATAGATTCACGTATATGTGTGAAAGAACCACATCTTGCACACCTAGAACAAACAAACCATTGTAATCAAATTTGCTGGGATAAAAAATAAAAAGTAAATTACAATTATGAACAAGAAGTAATGAGACATAAACATAAAGTGCTTTTTTCCTGGCACATTCCATTCGAATTTACAACCTAGAACACCACTCCCATTAAGGCTCTGTTTCCCCAGTTACCAAATTTGGTAAAGGAGAAATGCTGCCACCTTGTGGCCGTTTCCTGCAAGAGCAGCTTTAAACTCACAGCTAATGGTCACTTAACATTCACAAGGACTCAGGGCTGTAAAGGACACCTGCCCTAAAAAATTGTGCTGAAGTAGGGAATGGACAAAAAAATTCAAAACAGGCAAATGTTTCAAGAAGAGAGTATGAGGAGTTAAGTTTTACTCACGCTCTTTTAAAAAAAAAGGAAAATGGATAAAAGCTCAACCTCAGGGAGTGTTAGACCCATGCAATCTAATCTACAAAAAGGTTCAACTTAGACCAGTCGACTGACCATCAGCAAAATGTCTACAAACAATAAATGCTGACGGGGTTTTTAAGAACTGTGTCCCCTCTACATGCTGGTGAGACGTAAAGGGGTAACAGCCAATAATGAGAAGAGAAAGGAGCTGTGTTTAAAAGTAAAAATGGAGGTACCATTCAATCCAGCAGGCGCACCATTGGACCTCTCACCTGAGAAGACAAGAATCGAGAAGACACAGGCCGCAAAACTGCAGTGCAGCCTTATTCACATTAGCCAAGACAGTGAAGCAATCAAAATATCCAACAAGAGGTGAATGGATAAAGAAGAAGTGGTCCATGTACACAATGGAATATTAGCCATGGAAAAGAATGAACCATTGCTCTTTGAGGTACCACAAATGAGTCTGGAGATAATCACGAAACATGAGATAACTCGGAAACCAAAGACCTGTATTCTATGATATCACTTATAGGCGTTATCTAATAACTGACACAAATGAATATATTTCCACAGAGAAAGACACTCACAGACTTAGAAAACAAACTATGCTCATCTAAAAGGAAAGGTGGGGGGAATGGATAAGTTAAGATTAGTGTTGCTATATGTATACAAACACATAGTATATACATATCTCAAAAAGACCGACCATCTAGCAAGGGAGGTCTGTGGAACCCTCTGTAACATTTTACATGGGAAGAGGATCTGTACTTGAATAGACATATATAATGTACAAATGAACCAGATTGTGTACACCTAGGAGAGACAATATTCGAAGCTTTATCCCAATTAAAAAAAAATTTAAAACCAAGAAGAAATAATGAGACATAAACTTATGGGGGTGTCTCCAGGCACATTCCAATTTAATTTACAACCAAGGAACACGACTTCCAGAAAGGCTCTGCTGCCCTAGTACCCAGATTTGGGAGTGGAGAAATGCTGCCTGCTTGAGGCCACTTCCCACAACAGCAGCTTTAAACCCATTGCTAAGGGTCACTAAATATTCACCAAACTTGCAGTTCGGGAAATGACACCTGCTCTCTAAAAAAATTCTGAGGTGGAAAATCGACCAAAAATTTCAAAATAGGGCAACCTTCCAAGAAGACATTTTCAAGAGATATATTGTACTCCCAACTGTTTCCTTTTTTTTAACAGAAAAGAAAACGGTGGAGAAACATGATGAGTTTTACGAATTTTCAAAGACATGCAAACCCAAATTACAAAACCCTATCAGCACACAGCAGCCAGTAGGGCCATTAGCATAAAGGCAGCAAACAATAAATGCTATATCGATTGTGGAGAAATGCATACCCTCGAATCTAAGGGGGACGTGGTAAGAGCCACTAATGAAAACACAAAGAAGGTGCTTTGAAAAGGGAAACACGGTGCTACCAGTCAATCAGTCACACCCACTGCTGGGCCTATCACCTGAGAAAATGAGAATCAAAAAGTCACAGGCTGGCAATCCTGCACTCCAACAATATTTACCATAGCCAACACTTGGAAGCAATGAAAATGTCCATCAACCGAGGAATGCACAAAGTAGAAGTGGTCCACGTGCACACTGGGGAATTACTCCAATAAAAACTAAAAATTAAATTTAAAAATCCAACAAAAGTAAGGAGACATCAGCTTGTGTGGGTTTGTCCGGGCACACTCCACTCTAATTTATAACCGAGAAACACCACAGGCCGCAAGGGCTTTTCCCTAGTTACCATGGTGGGGACATAGAAAGGCTGCCACCCTCTGGCATTTACCTGCAAAAGCAGCTTTAAAGCCTGTGCTAGTGGTCATTTCATAGGAACAAGTACTGCAGAACTGTAAATGAAACCTGCCCTCAAAATGTCTTGAGGGAGGTAATGGCCAAAACATTTCAAAATGTGACACATACTTTAAGAGAACACTTTGAAAAACTAAGGGGTAATCACAGGTTGAAAAATAAAAAGGACATACCTTAAAGCTCAATTTCAACGGATTATGAGGCACAGGCGAATTCAACCACAAAGAGGTATCAGCTCACACTTGTCAGAATAACCATCAGCAAGGAAACTACAAACAATAAATGCTGAAGCTGTTGTGGAGAAATGCATACCCTCAACTTCAAGTGGGACATAACTTGAAAAGGGCCACGAATGAGAACAGAATGGAGGTGCCTTAAAAAGGTAAACATTGAGCTACCATATGATCCAGCAGGCCCACTCCTCGACCTATAATCTAAGAAGAAAGAATTGGAAAGACACAGGCAGGCAAATCTGCATGGCACAGTATTACAATAGCCAAGATATGGAAGTAACCAAAAAGTCCACCAACAGATGGGTGGACAAAGAAGAACTCCTCCATGTACAGATGGAATATTCGCTAGTGAAAAAAATGAAACAATGCCATTTGCAGCACCATACATGAGTCTAGACGTAATCACGCCACCTTTAGTCAGTGAGAAAGCAAAAGACACATATCCTATCATATCACTTTTAGGAGTTACTTAAAAATTGATACCAATGAAGATATTTCCACAGAGAAAGGCAATCACAGATTCATTAAAAAAACTGATGGTTCACCAAATAGAAAGGGATGAGGATTGGATACATTACCATATTGGGGTTAACAGAGATATACATACCATGTGAAATATATAATCACCAAAGACGTACGGAAGAACAGGAGAAGACTACTCAACATTGTGTCATAACCTACATGGGAAAAGGATGCGAGGAAGAATAGATACACGTATATGTGTGAAAGAACCACATCTTGCACACCTAGAACAAACAAACCATTGTAATCAAATTTGCTGGGATAAAAAATAAAAAGTAAATTACAATTATGAACAAGAAGTAATGAGACATAAACATAAAGTGCTTTTTTCCTGGCACATTCCATTCGAATTTACAACCTAGAACACCACTCCCATTAAGGCTCTGTTTCCCCAGTTACCAAATTTGGTAAAGGAGAAATGCTGCCACCTTGTGGCCGTTTCCTGCAAGAGCAGCTTTAAACTCACAGCTAATGGTCACTTAACATTCACAAGGACTCAGGGCTGTAAAGGACACCTGCCCTAAAAAATTGTGCTGAAGAAGGGAATGGACAAAAAAATTCAAAACAGGCAAATGTTTCAAGAAGAGAGTATGAGGAGTTAAGTTTTACTCACGCTCTTTTAAAAAAAAAGGAAAATGGATAAAAGCTCAACCTCAGGGAGTGTTAGACCCATGCAATCTAATCTACAAAAAGTTTCAACTTAGACCAGTCGACTGACCATCAGCAAAATGTCTACAAACAATAAATGCTGACGGGGTTTTCAAGAACTGTATCCCCTCTACCTGCTGGTGAGACGTAAAGGGGTAACAGCCAATGATGAGAAGAGAAAGGAGCTGTGTTTAAAAGTAAAAATGGAGGTACCATTCAATCCAGCAGGCGCACCATTGGACCTCTCACCTGAGAAGACAAGAATCGAGAAGACACAGGCCGCAAAAGCTGCAGTGCAGCCTTATTCACAATAGCCAAGACAGTGAAGCAATCAAAATATCCAACAAGAGGTGAATGGATAAAGAAGAAGTGGTCCATGTACACAATGGAATATTAGCCATGGAAAACAATGAACCATTGCTCTTTGAGGCACCACAAATGGGTCTGGAGATAATCACGAAAGATGAGGTAGCTCGGAAACCAAAGACCTGTATTCTATGATATCACTTATAGGCGTTATCTAATAACTGACACAAATGAATATATTTCCACAGAGAAAGACACTCACAGACTTAGAAAACAAACTATGCTCATCTAAAAGGAAAGGTGGGGGGAATGGATAAGTTAAGATTAGTGTTGCTCTATGTATACAAACACATAGTATATACATATCTCAAAAAGACCGACCATGGAGCAAGGGAGGTCTGTGGAACCCTCTGTAACATTTTACATGGGAAGAGGATCTGTACTTGAATAGACATATATAATGTACAAATGAACCAGATTGTGTACACCTAGGACAGACAATATTCGAAGCTTTACCACAATTAAAAAAAAATTTAAAACGAAGAAGAAATAATGAGACATAAACTTATGGGGGTTTCTCCAGGCACATTCCAATTTAATTTACAACCTAGGAACACGACTTCCAGAAAGGTTCTGCTGCCCTAGTACCCAGATTTGGGAGTGGAGAAATGCTGCCTGCTTGAGGCCACTTCCCACAACAGCAGCTTTAAACCCATTGCTAAGGGTCACTAAATATTCACCAAACTTGCAGTTCGGGAAATGACACCTGCTCTCTAGAAAAATTCTGAGTTGGAAAATCGACCAAAAATTTGAAAATAGGGCAACCTTCCAAGAAGACAATTTCAAGAAATATATTGTACTCCCAACTGTTTCCTTTTTTTTAACAGAAAAGAAAACGGTGGAGAAACATGATGAGTTTTACGAATTTTCAAAGACATGCAAACCCAAATTACAAAACCCTATCAGCACACAGCAGCCAGTAGGGCCATTAGCATAAAGGCAGCAAACAATAAATGCTAAATCGATTGTGGAGAAATGCATACCCTCGATTCTAAGGGGGACGTGGTAAGAGCCACTAATGAAAACACAAAGAAGGTGCTTTGAAAAGGGAAACACGGTGCTACCAGTCAATCAGTCACACCCACTGCTGGGCCTATCAACTGAGAAAATGAGAATCAAAAAGTCACAGGCTGGCAATCCTGCACTCCAACAATATTTACCATAGCCAACACTTGGAAGCAATGAAAATGTCCATCAACCGAGGAATGCGCAAAGTAGAAGTGGTCCACGTGCACACTGGGGAATTACTCCAATAAAAACTAAAAATTAAATTTAAAAATCCAACAAAAGTAAGGAGACATCAGCTTGTGTGGGTTTGTCCGGGCACACTCCACTCTAATTTATAACCGAGAAACACCACAGGCCGCAAGGGCTTTTCCCTAGTTACCATGGTGGGGACATAGAAAGGCTGCCGCCCTCTGGCATTTACCTGCAAAAGCAGCTTTAAAGCCTTTGCTAATGGTCATTTCATAGGAACAAGTACTGCAGAACTGTAAATGAAACCTGCCCTCAAAATGTCTTGAGGGAGGTAATGGCCAAAACATTTCAAAATGTGACACATACTTTAAGAGAACACTTTGAAGAACTAAGGGGTAATCACAGGTTGAAAAATAAAAAGGACATGCCTTAAAGCTCAATTTCAACGGATTATGAGGCACAGGCGAATTCAACCACAAAGAGGTATCAGCTGACACTTGTCAGAATAACCATCAACAAGGAAACTACAAACAATAAATGCTGAAGGTGTTGTGGAGAAATGCATACCCTCAACTTCAAGTGGGACATAACTTGAAAAGGGCCACGAATGAGAACAGAATGGAGGTGCCTTAAAAAGGTAAACATTGAGCTACCATATGATCCAGCAGGCCCACTCCTCGACCTATAATCTAAGAAGAAAGAATTGGAAAGACACAGGCAGGCAAATCTGCATGGCACAGTATTACAATAGCCAAGATATGGAAGTAACCAAAAAGTCCACCAACAGATGGGTGGACAAAGAAGAACTCCTCCATGTACGGATGGAATATTCGCTAGTGAAAAAAATGAAACAATGCCATTTGCAGCACCATACACGAGTCTAGACGTAATCACGCCACCTGTAGTCAGTGAGAAAGCAAAAGACACATATCCTATCATATCACTTTTAGGAGTTACTTAAAAATTGATACCAATGAAGATATTTCCACAGAGAAAGGAAATCACAGATTCATTAAAAAAACTTATGGTTCACCAAATAGAAAGGGATGAGGATTGGATACATTACCATATTGGGGTTAACAGAGATATACATACCATGTGAAATATATAATCACCAAAGACGTACGGAAGACCAGGAGAAGACTACTCAACATTGTGTCATAACCTACATGGGAAAAGGATGCGAGGAAGAATAGATACACGTATATGTGTGAAAGAACCACATCTTGCACACCTAGAACAAACAAACCATTGTAATCAAATTTGCTGGGATAAAAAATAAAAAGTAAATTACAATTATGAACAAGAAGTAATGAGACATAAACATAAAGTGCTTTTTTCCTGGCACATTCCATTCGAATTTACAACCTAGAACACCACTTCCATTAAGGCTCTGTTTCCCCAGTTACCAAATTTGGTAAAGGAGAAATGCTGCCACCTTGTGGCCGTTTCCTGCAAGAGCAGCTTTAAACTCACAGCTAATGGTCACTTAACATTCACAAGGACTCAGGGCTGTAAAGGACACCTGCCCTAAAAAATTGTGCTGAAGAAGGGAATGGACAAAAAAATTCAAAACAGGCAAATGTTTCAAGAAGAGAGTATGAGGAGTTAAGTTTTACTCACGCTCTTTTAAAAAAAAAGGAAAATGGATAAAAGCTCAACCTCAGGGAGTGTTAGACCCATGCAATCTAATCTACAAAAAGTTTCAACTTAGACCAGTCGACTGACCATCAGCAAAATGTCTACAAACAATAAATGCTGACGGGGTTTTCAAGAACTGTATCCCCTCTACCTGCTGGTGAGACGTAAAGGGGTAACAGCCAATAATGAGAAGAGAAAGGAGCTGTGTTTAAAAGTAAAAATGGAGGTACCATTCAATCCAGCAGGCGCACCATTGGACCTCTCACCTGAGAAGACAAGAATCGAGAAGACACAGGCCGCAAAAGCTGCAGTGCAGCCTTATTCACAATAGCCAAGACAGTGAAGCAATCAAAACATCCAACAAGAGGTGAATGGATAAAGAAGAAGTGGTCCATGTACACAATGGAATATTAGCCATGGAAAACAATGAACCATTGCTCTTTGAGGCACCACAAATGGGTCTGGAGATAGTCACGAAACATGAGGTAGCTCGGAAACCAAAGACCTGTATTCTATGATATCACTTATAGGCGTTATCTAATAACTGACCCAAATGAATATATTTCCACAGAGAAAGACACTCACAGACTTAGAAAACAAACTATGCTCATCTAAAAGGAAAGGTGGGGGGAATGGATAAGTTAAGATTAGTGTTGCTCTATGTATACAAACACATAGTATATACATATCTCAAAAAGACCGACCATCTAGCAAGGGAGGTCTGTGGAACACTCTGTAACATTTAACATGGGAAGAGGATCTGTACTTGAATAGACATATATAATGTACAAATGAACCAGATTGTGTACACCTAGGAGAGACAATATTCGAAGCTTTACCCCAATTAAAAAAAAATTTAAAACCAAGAAGAAATAATGAGACATAAACTTATGGGGGTGTCTCCAGGCACATTCCAATTTAATTTACAACCTAGGAACACGAATTCCAGAAAGGCTCTGCTGCCCTAGTACCCAGATTTGGGAGTGGAGAAATGCTGCCTGCTTGAGGCCACTTCCCACAACAGCAGCTTTAAACCCATTGCTAAGGGTCACTAAATATTCACCAAACTTGCAGTTCGGGAAATGACACCTGCTCTCTAAAAAAATTCTGAGGTGGAAAATCGACCAAAAATTTCAAAATAGGGCAACCTTCCAAGAAGATAGTTTCAAGAGATATATTGTACTCCCAACTGTTTCCTTTTTTTTAACAGAAAAGAAAACGGTGGAGAAACATGATGAGTTTTACGAATTTTCAAAGACATGCAAACCCAAATTACAAAACCCTATCAGCACACAGCAGCCAGTAGGGCCATTAGCATAAAGGCAGGAAACAATAAATGCTAAATCGATTGTGGAGAAATGCATACCCTCGATTCTAAGGGGGACGTGGTAAGAGCCACTAATGAAAACACAAAGAAGGTGCTTTGAAAAGGGAAACACGGTGCTACCAGTCAATCAATCACACCCACTGCTGGGCCTATCAACTGAGAAAATGAGAATCAAAAAGTCACAGGCTGGCAATCCTGTACTCCAACAATATTTACCATAGCCAACACTTGGAAGCAATGAAAATGTCCATCAACCGAGGAATGCGCAAAGTAGAAGTGGTCCACGTGCACACTGGGGAATTACTCCAATAAAAACTAAAAATTAAATTTAAAAATCCAACAAAAGTAAGGAGACATCAGCTTGTGTGGGTTTGTCCGGGCACACTCCACTCTAATTTATAACCGAGAAACACCACAGGCCGCAAGGGCTTTTCCCTAGTTACCATGGTGGGGACATAGAAAGGCTGCCGCCCTCTGGCATTTACCTGCAAAAGCAGCTTTAAAGCCTGTGCTAATGGTCATTTCATAGGAACAAGTACTGCAGAAATGTAAATGAAACCTGCCCTCAAAATGTCTTCAGGGAGGTAATGGCCAAAACATTTCAAAATGTGACACATACTTTAAGAGAACACTTTGAAGAACTAAGGGGTAATCACAGGTTGAAAAATAAAAAGGACATGCCTTAAAGCTCAATTTCAACGGATTATGAGGCACAGGCGAATTCAACCACAAAGAGGTATCAGCTCACACTTGTCAGAATAACCATCAGCATGGAAACTACAAACAATAAATGCTGAAGGTGTTGTGGAGAAATGCATACCCTCAACTTCAAGTGGGACATAACTTGAAAAGGGCCACGAATGAGAACAGAATGGAGTTGCCTTAAAAAGGTAAACATTGAGCTACCATATGATCCAGCAGGCCCACTCCTCGACCTATAATCTAAGAAGAAAGAATTGGAAAGACACAGGCAGGCAAATCTGCATGGCACAGTATTACAATAGCCAAGATATGGAAGTAACCAAAAAGTCCACCAACAGATGGGTGGACAAAGAAGAACTCCTCCATGTACGGATGGAATATTCGCTAGTGAAAAAAATGAAACAATGCCATTTGCAGCACCATACACGAGTCTAGACGTAATCACGCCACCTGTAGTCAGTGAGAAAGCAAAAGACACATATCCTATCATATCACTTTTAGGAGTTACTTAAAAATTGATACCAATGAAGATATTTCCACAGAGAAAGGCAATCACAGATTCATTAAAAAAACTTATGGTTCACCAAATAGAAAGGGATGAGGAT